>NW_015174284.1:1130560-1144590 GCF_001447785.1 Gekko japonicus | reverse complement strand
AGCAGGCTTCATCCCTAAAATATCCTGGAAGTTTCCAACCTGGAGTTGGGAACCCTATGTCCTTTCCAGGCAACCATCAGCCTACCTTTATCTGCCTGTCTGTCTTCAGGTTTACATTCCCCCCCCCAGCCTCTGCCTAGGGAAAGGGCAGTCTTTCCCTGCAGTGGGAACCAAAGCAGCTGACATCAGTATCCTCTCCCCCGTATGATCCGCACAACTACCCTATGAGGTATGTTAAGGTTGAAAGTGTGTGAATGGTCCATAATCCCCCAGGCAGCTTTTAAAACATGAACCTGGGACCTGCACACCATCCTCTGAAGCGCTCTCTGTGGCAGTAATGGGGTGACTGCTGGCACCTTTTCCTATCTTGTGGTATTCTGCTTGTGGTGTGATCTTCTTTGTGATGTGGCATGATTGTGTTATTGGGTTTGTTTCTTTTGAAGGGGAAGTGATGTGTTGTGAGTGAGGACATATTTTACCTCAGAATACAGTAGGTTCCATATGCAACTGGCAATTCCAACTGCCTTGCGGGGGGGAGTTTGAGGTGTGGAATGGAGTGAAGTCCAATCAGCTTCCATATGCAAAAGACCTTGAAACGCTGGGCGGGACTGCACAAAGCAGCCAGTCAACCCAGCCAGCGTCTTCTGACTGACAGTTCTTGCGGCCAAACACTAAAGGTGTGCATTTTGGAACATTGGAGCCCACTATGGCTTTTATATATAAGGGAGAGATTCCAGAAGGAAACTTGGGAGTGGCACAGAACTCTTCCAGAAAGGTGGGGGGAAGCCCCTTAACACTGCTTGTTTATCAGACCTGTTGATTTGTTTTACAGTACAAGATAGCAAAGCTTGAGCACCACAATGTGTTATGCTAAGTACATGTGGGGTGATTGTTAATAAAGGCCCTGTTCTTTTCATAGTGTTAATCAGCACTGGATGGATGCTGGCTTCTGAACAAATGCAGAAGGTGAAGTAAAAAGCCGCCTCACCACATAACATTGGTCCTGATTTCCTTATTTGTGAATCCAACCACAAATAAGCTCTGCACCCAAAAATCAGCTTGGGGGTGTAGTGATAGAACTTCTCATTTCAAGACATTCCCTAGTGTGTTAATGTAAAAACCTTCCCTCAAGTCTAGGGTTGCCAGTAGGGCTGCCAAGTCTCGTTGAATCGCAGCGGGGGATCGTCATTCTTTACAGGAGCTCTGCCGCGGGGGACGGCAACAGGCGTTGCACCGTCGTCGCTAGGATGTGACGCTACACATCGCTCTGGCAATGGGGCTGTTTGGATTCAACGAGACTTGGCAGCTCTAGTTGCCAGCCTTCAGGTGGGACCTGGGGATCTCCTGGAATGCAGAGATCAGTTCCCCTGGAGAAAATGAATGCTTTGGAGGGTGGACTGAGGTCCCTGTCCTTCCCAGGCTCCACCCCCAAATCTCCAGGAGTTTTTTAAACTGGAGCTGGCAACCCTGCGCCCTCACCACCCGACAGGAGGGGACTGTCAACCCTGTCAGTGAGGTCACCTGTTCAACTAGGCAGTTCATTTAGTTGAGAATATCTGAGTAAACCTGTCGGCGTTGCTCCTTAGATTCAAAACTGAACTACTCTCATTTTTCTGGTCTCTGTTTTGGAACCCAGAAACATTACATGATTTACAGGGACCTCCACATATCATATCTCTCCACATTAAAGGGAACCTGCCTGTGACATCCTCTTATTAGGGAAAACTGGTTTTCCCTTTAAATGTGCTCTTTACTTCTGTAAACTGGGTAGATTCAGCTGCCACCAGGAATTTAAGGATTTCCAAACCTTCTCTCTGTTTCTCTTACTGGTATGGCTTTTCAGGGATCTCTGTGGTCCTGAGGAATGATTGAATTCAATTCTGGGATAACGTAAACAAAAGATGATTTATTGGACTAAGAACAAAATAAGAGGTTGGTTATTATGTAACTGGCTGGGAATAAGGTTCTTGTAAATATATTTGTTAACTGTATCACACACACTGTCAGTTTTAGTCCTTAAGATTCCACCCTGACAGGAATCTCTCACTTAGATGACCACACAGTTTAATCTCTTGGTGAATTTAACTTCTTTAAGAACTTTAAAGTTTTACAATTGAAGGTATATGCTGCTCTCTCTCAGATCCCACACAGAACTAACTGAACTGTCACTGACTGAACAACATCAACTGAACAAATCCAACCGCCTTTCATAACTACTTTTCATAACTAACCAACTGACACACACACACAGAGAGATTCCTTTCAAAAACTCCTCCCACACTGTCTCATCCTCCAATCACAGCACACTTGTCTCTCTCACTCTACTCTGCATTCACTACACTGCAACCAAACATTTAAAGAGACACACACACTCTTAAAACAAGGAATCGTTACACTGCCCTATAAGGTTATCAGGTCCTCTTGTCATTCCATTGGGTGGGATTTGGGGGGCACCCCTCTCCCTCCCCTCCTGCCAGAGGGCATCAGCTCATTGGTGAGGAGCACGTAACCTGCTGATCAGCTGGAGGGCCCTTTAAGGGGGCCGCCGGCGGCCACACACTCTGCTCACAAAAAGACCCTTTAAAGGGACTTTTGCATGTGGGGTGAGGGCCGTGGCACATGAGGCTGATTTCCCAGTAGCAATTTGCCACTTGGGATTCAGGCACGCCACCACCCCCCTTGCTGCAAACTGGGTGGCGGCACGCAGGGCTGGCTGCAAGCAGGGTGTGCAGTGAGCAGGGCAGCAGCACACATACCTGAATCCCAAGAGGCGAATCTCTACTGGGAAATCAGCCCCGTGTACTGTGGCCCTCAACCCGCTTGCAAAAAGACCCTTTAAAGAGTCTTTTTGTGAGCGGAGCATGCAGCCAGCGACAACCCCTCTCCCTCCCTGCTGAAAGATTTAAAGGGCCCTCCAGCTAATCAGCTTAAGCCCTTTAAATCTCTGCAGGTGTGTAGGGAGGTGGTGGCCACAGGTGGCCCCTCTTGGGGGCGGGGCTTTCCTCTGCCAGCCAGCTGGCCAGCAGCAGATTGGAGCCCCAAAAAGCAGGGGAAACCCTGCTTGGATCTGGGGGCTGGCAACCCTACTGCCCCCAAGGAGGGTTATGCTGTTGCCTGGGCCAAAGCCAAATTTTTGGACTAAATGCTCCAAAGCAAGGTGCCCCTAGGAAAAGTCATTATCATTAACAGAAGTCTTTATTGCATTGGCAAATAAGCCACAACAGAAATGATTATGTTAAAACAATGCAAGATTGTTCATAAAGGAAATTAAAATATGTAGCAATCATTTTAAAATATCTCAAGAGAAAACCATGATAATACACCATTCAGATTTATAGGTGATTTATCAATCTAATGGCTAATATCCCACAGTAGAGCAATTAAGCAACTGTGCTTGCACCAGCACACCTCATCTTCATCCCCTAGGAGAAATGCAGATTAAGTGACTGGTGGAAGCTGTGCCCCTTAATGAGCTTTGGACCACCCCAAATCACACATCCCTAGTCTCTGGAGACTCAGCCCTACAGAAGTATCAAAAGAGTCACAGAGGGTGGCTGGCATTCATCTGGGGAGGGCACCCCCCTGCCCACCACCCCAATGTTCCCTCTAAGCTGTCCAGTGCTGTGAGCAGAAATTCTACCTTGTGAGTGAAAAAAGCTAGTAGCATTAAAGTTGTGAGTGAGTCTACACTTGACTATCGTGTAAATTAGCTTTTTAGAATATTATTTTGAAAACCCTGTAAAAATCTCAAAATAAATTATTTTAAAATTATATTAAAACTATATTTTAACAATAATTTAAACATTATAAGAGAAAACAGAATGAAGTCAAATTTCACCCACCCCTTTCCCCTATATTGGTAGACTTGTCCTCCAGAGAAAAGGTCTACCCGCCCCAGTCCGCTATATTGGTAGACCTGGCCTCGGACTGTCGCGCCATGCTGGGCCTTAGAAAACATGCCAGCACTTGGTGGTGGTGGGGAACTCTTGCAGTCTACTTTGTGGCTTTTTAGTCACATATGAGAATCAGTATTACAGGTCAAGAATAACAGAGGTGGAACAATCACTGTCAGAACCCTGAATAACCTAGCAAACAGGAAGTTGCTTAAATGTTATCACTCTGCCCAAACTACTTATTTATTCAAATATTTATATCCCACTTTTCCCTGTGATCAAGGCAGCTTACTAATCATACTGAAAAACATCATAGGGTTGTGCAAAACAAAATCAATTTTTCCAGCTCCATTATAGCCTATGGGGACCATTGTAGTCAATGGGCCCCATAGGCTATAATGGAGAATCGATCTGGGGGTATCTGGGGTTCTTGGGCTGTTTTTTGAGGTAGAGGCACCAAATTTGCAGCATATCTGCTGGCCCCTCTCCTCAAACCTCCCCCTCCTAAGTTTCAAAAAGATTGGACTAGGGGGTCCAATACAACAAGCCCCAGAAGGAGGTGCCCCCATCCTCCATTGTTTCCAATGGAGGGGGGAAAGTGCCTTCTCAGATCACTTGTAGGCTGCATGGCCAGCTAGGTTTCCTGCACTGCCAGCTAAAATGTTGTGTACCAGCATCTCCTAGCGTAGCTTAGAGGGAACTTTGAGCCATCCGTTACTTTTGCCCAGGGTCCCAGAATCACTATGACTGTCCCTGATCTCAATGAGAAAAAGATCTGTGTGAGGTATGTGTGACTGCTGGGAGTTTCTGTGTGCAGATGAAAAGAGGTAAATGAGTACAGAGAGACAATGAGGCGGAGGGGTGGACAGAGGACTGGCCATTCGAGTTGCCAGCCTCCAGGTGGAGCCTGGAGATCTCCTGGAATTACGGCTGATTCTCAGAATACAGGGATCAATTCCCCTGGAGAAAGTGTCTGCTTTGGATGGTGGACTCAATGGCATTATACCCTGTTGAGGTCCCTCCACTCCCCAAACCCCACCCTCCTCTGATTCTACCCCAAATCTCCATGAATTTCTCAACCTGGAGTTGGCAACCTTACTTGTCATGCTGGATTTGATCACAGACCCATCGTGTTTAGTATTTGTCTACTGACGCTGGCACATCCAGGGAAGTTTCCAAAGATGGCACAATGGTCATAACCTTACCATAATTAGATGGAGCATCTGAGAATCCAAAGTAGACTATCTGCTCTGAAAATGGAGCTGGCAAGCCTTATTTATTTAGCTAATGTTTATGCCGTCTCTCTAGACCTCCTCCAGGGGGGCTCACGATGTGACCCCACTGGGGAGAAAGGCGGCGTGTAAATTAAGCACATAAATAAATACAGAAAGCAATAACACAAAACCAATTGAGACTATAAAAACCAGTCAATGAAATAAACTAAGCTGATAAAATAAACAAAGAAAAACAAGTCTCTAAAAGTTTCACATTTTCCCAGGATGCTTAAGAGATACCAATAAACTTTCTTCCAAGTAGTCATCTATTTCTCTTTAAAATCCATAGCAGTGTTACAGCAAAAAGTTCCCCTTTTGAATTGTTCATTTATACAGTTTTATATGCCCCCCATTGTAATACCTTGTCTTACCTACATAATGAAACTCAAGGCAGTATTATTAGAGTTCCCAGGTGGTTTCCTATCCATATTTGGACCTATCTAGTTTCTGCAAGGTAAAGGGCTGCCATCGCCGAATTGGGAAATTCCTGGAGATTTGATGGTGGGACTTGGGGAGGGCAGGGTTTGGAGAGGAGAAGGACCTCAGCTGGGTACAGTCCACCTTCCAAAGCAGCCATTTCCTCCAGGGGAACTGATCTCTGTAGTCTAGAGATGTTGTAATTCTGGGAGATCTCCAGGGCCATTCTGGAGGCTGGCAACTTCAGCAGTGTGGTGGTATCATGAGCTTCCCAGTCATAGCCTGGGACACTAGCAAGCAGGACCTACTGCCCTTCCAAGTCAGAGCTAGAACTGACCATGAAGGTAAGGCACAGCAGCATCCTGGACATGGTTTCCTTCAGAATAACTCAGAGCTCTAGATGCCTTTGTGTTGCCATAGAAGGAGACCCGTATCATCATTCTAGGACAGGTATCATTGAACCAAGGCAAACAGTACAAGGAGAAAGAATTGTCTCTTCCTTTCCCTCCCTCCCCTTCAAATTGCCAACAAATCTGACCTAGAGAAAGAACTTCTACATAATGCTGGGTTGTGGCAGGTATTCTCAAAACTGAAGGGTGGAAGAGGAACTGTTTGTGATAGAAAAAGTCAAAGTAGAGACAATCATGTGCCTTCCCAACAACCAAGTATCCCCCTTGGATAGCCAGTTTGGAAACCCAGTTTGGTGTAGTGGTTAACAGCGAAGACCCCAGTCTGGGAGAACCAGGTTTGATTCCCCACTCCTCCACATGCAGCTGCTGGTGTGACCTTGGACTTTCTTGGTGGCCTCCCATCCAAGTACTAACAAGGGTGCACCCTGGTCTGACAAGATCGGGCTAGCCTGGTCAGAGTAATGTCTGCAGTTACCCGGTTCATAATATAAAGGTTTATCGCTCTAGGAATTGTTTCCTCAGAGCTCTCCAAGAGAGTTTGTAGAAATGGAGCCAAATCTGAGCCGAGCATAGTTGACCCATTGCTTTTGGGCATCCCTTTCCCTCAGCCCATTCAGGACTAAAAGGGATGTTTCCACTCACTGTTCCCACCTCTCTCCTTGTGTGCTTCTGTTTAACGTCATGAAAGGGGAATTGGTTTGTGAGACGGTGTAAACAGTCCGTGCTGTGTGTCAGTGAGGATTAGGTGAAGAATCCCTCGATGGAGCAGAATGGGGCCGCTCACCTCTAACAATACCGTGACATTGGCTTTGTGAAATCATTAGCAGCCTTTGGGGGCATACTTGCCACAGATAATGGCAGGAGGAAGGAGGTTTTGTGCATAATTCCCATGGGGCTCCAAAGTTAGAGCCTGGATAGCACATTCAGATGAAATGAAATGCAAAGCGACCCTGTTCTAAGCAGCGCCGATCCATCAGCGTCTCTCTTCCAGCAAAAAGCATCAGAAGACATTAAGCGCCACGACATTCCTCTGGGAGCTGGAACCCCAAATAGTCATCTCCTAACCCTTGCCTGCTCACCTCAAGTAACCTTCTCTGCAGCCCAGAGAAAAGAGAAAAGAGAGAACTTTTGTGGGACAAAATTGGGACTGAATTAACTGAGCCATGATGGATGGGTGATTGGACAAAGGGACGGTGGGGAAGGCAGACCCCAGTGCCCGGCAAGCAGAGGGAAGGTAGTGGGCAGGGACAGGGGAGGGGCATGACCATAGAGTTTTCGGTGATTCCCAGAGTCATCCTATATCACTTCTGGATTTTTACCCGAAGTGACATAGTGCTGCATGTGATGCTGCCTTTTCTTCTTTTTCTCCAGCTGCCTCTTGAGCAGCAGTGGGCAATGGAGGGTGGGGGCAGGTGATCCCCCACCCCTGCCAGTGGGTTGGCAGCCCTATTCTCCACCCAAGCAACTCAGGCAAGCCCTTGAGGGGCTGGCCACTCCCCTTGAGCTGGAGACAGAGGATGGATATAGGTGATGCTTTTTATGGACTTCCAGACCTGCCCAGCTTCCGGCCAGGTACAAGGTGCACTCTGGAAGTGCTGGCTGTGCCATTGGGGCTTGGCTTTCTCCTGGTATGTGTGGGAAAATGCCAGCCTTCTCCCCCCCCCCCTCCCTTTTCTTTGCTGGTACACCAACATTTTCACAGACAGATGCTGTGGGAGGCGTTTTAATTTTTAGGCCACAACTATTGCTTAACCCTGTCCAAGGAGATCCAAGACACCACACTTGTCCCCTGTCCTCACTGGTGATCAAGTTGGTCAAGTCTAAATTCTCCTATTAGAGTTTGGTTGGACAGTTTCTTTCAGCTCTGTTTCAGATTCAATCAGAAAGCTACAAATCCTTCATCTTCTTAAGATCCACCAATGAGGACCTTGTCCATCGTACTGATGACTGATGAAGGACTAGAATTTTGTGGACACTGATCCTCTTGGTTGGTTGGTTTTGGATTCCCCCCCCCTTTACAGTATTTTACATTTTTAGTGTGTTTTTATTTTAAAATGGGGCGGTGTAGGCTGTGAGTCACTTTGAACAGACAAAGAATAACAGACAAAGATTACTGTGCTACCCAATTGAATGCTGCCATCTGCAAAAGTCTCAAGTTCAGTCTCTTAAAGGACATCAAGTAGCAGGTGCAGGGGGGAAAACCCCTTCCTTGGCCCAACAGCTGCTGCCAGCCTGAGCCGGCAAGGCTGATCTAAATGGACCAATGAACAGTCTCAGTATACAGCAGCGTCATATGTTCACCACTCTGCCCTAGGAATGCAGTTTGCCTATTTATGGAGGGTAGATCCCTGCCCTAAGTGCCAATTCTTTACCACAGAAATGAGGGGAAATTTCCTAGAGTGTCACCCAGTGTCATCCCCCCCCAACTCCACCCTCCCCAAGCGCTGTTCTCAACCCCCCCTGGCATTTTCTGAGGCATTGCTGACAACCCTCCTCTGCCCACCATTATTTAAGCAATCTTTTTTTTTCCCTAGGCAAAGTGCAAAGCCCAGTTATGTGACCTGGCGTTAACAAATGAACCAGCTAGCTTTTTCTCCCTGGACTCCTAGCAAATCCCCAGTCAAATCATTAGTTACTTTAATGGGTTATGGAAGCAAAAAGATAGTTACACTCATGGCAGAGGAGAGCCCCTGATAAGTTGCAGCTGTTGACAGTGTCATTACAAAAGAGAGAGAAAAAATAAAATCTTTACTTCATAATCCCAGTGAGAATGTCATCCTTCCCCCCCTCCCCCCATCACTGGTGTCTAGCAACTCTTGCTGATTACTGAGCCACAGCTGAAATATTACCTGGCAAGAACGCTGGCATGCCCATCCCTTCTGGGATAGGCCATGTGCAGTGATAAAAGAGGATCTGGCCTGCTTTGGCAGGGGGGAAAAGCCCTTTAATTCCTTCCCAAATGCCAGCTAGCGGGGAAATCCCAGCTGGACTTGCTCCTGTAATAAATTCATTTTGTTACCCTTGAAGACAACCTGGATAATGCAGCTGGTTCAGAATGCAACAACTCAAATACCATCAGGGGCTAACCAGTGAAAACATTTCTCATCTACTTTAAAACAGCTCCATTGGCTCCCAGTTAGTTCAAGGTGCTGGTTATGACTTCTCAAGCCCTTCAGGGTCCGGGGTAGTCTCTTCCCATCTGTCTTCATGTGCTAGAAGGGTTGCCAGCTCTGGGTGGGGAAGTACCTGGAGACTTTGGGGGTGGAGCTTGGGGAGGTTGGGGGTTGGGAGAGGACCTCAGCAGGGTACATTGCTGCAGAGTCCACCCTCCAAAGCAGCCATTTTCTCCAGGGGAACTGATCTGGGTCGTCTGGAGATCAATTGCCCCCAGGAAGTTGGCAACCCAAGGTGCTAGTTGTGGTTTTTAGGTTGCCTCCTGCTAGTAGCCCCCCCCCTTCGTACAGGCCACCTGGCATCAACTACTCAACCTACTGATGAGTAGGCATATTATCATGAGACTTTTGAACACCTGAGGCATATTATTATTATTATTAGCAGTAGTAGCAGCATTTACTTCATTTATACCCCACTTTTCTCCCCTGTGAGGGCCCAAAGCAGCATCCATCATTCTCCTTGCCTCCATCTTTTCCTCACAACAACCCTGTGAGGTAGTTTGGGTTACCCAGCAATCTCCCATTGCCAAGAGGGGCGATTTGAACTTGGGTCTCCAGCAACCTGGTCTGACCCTCCCACCACCACTACACACATTTTTCCTCTTATGAACTGCTCCCAGCACAAGCAGTGCCTTTGAACCTTCATGCGGACAGTTCTGCAGTAACTAGGGTTGCCAACTCCAGGTTGGGGAATACCTGGAAATTTGGGGGGGTGGAGCCTGGGGAGGGTGGGGTTTGGAGAGCAGAAGGGCCTCAGCAGGGTATAATGCCCTCCAGTCCACCTTCCAAAGTAGCTATTTTCTCCAGGGGAACTGATTCCTATCATCTGTAGATCAGCTGTAATAATGGACAATGTCCAGGCTGGCAACTCTAGCAGTAATTCTCCCACCCTATAGAACGGGCTCTCTGAGGAAGTGAAGGGGGTGCCCTCTAGAGGTATTCAGATGGTGCTGAAGTCTGCTTTGTTTGCCAGGGCCTTGGGAGCCAGTGTGGTATAGGCAGACTCTAATCTGGAAAACTGGGTTTGATTCCCCCCTTCTTCACATGAAGCCAGCTGGGTAACCTTGGGTCAGTCACAGTTCTCTCAGAGCTCTCTCAGCTCCACCTCTCTCACAGGGGGTCTTGTTGTGGGGAGAGAAAGGGAAGGTGATTGTAAGCTGCTTTGATACTCCCTCAGGTACTGAAGAGTGGGGTATAAAAACCAACTCCTCCTCCTCTTCCTCTTCTTCTTCTTCTTCAACGGGGTGTAGACGGAAGGAATTTTTATAGAGTTATGTGGGGTCCAATTATATTTTGCACCCATTGTATTTTGCTAGCTTGATCTCGTCAGATCTTGGAAGCTAAGCAAGGTTAGCCTTGGTATTTGGATTGGCTGAGAGACCTCCAAGGAATACCAGGGTTACTACACAAAGAAGAGAAGAAGAGATTGGATTTATACCCCGCCCTTCACTGCCCAAAGGGGTCTCAGAGCGGCTTACAAACTCTTTTCCCTTCCCCTCCCCACAACAGACACCCTGTGAGGTAGGTGGGGCTGAGAGAGCTCTGACAGAAACTGCTCTTTTTCAAGAACAGCTGTGCCAGAGTTATGGCTTGCCCAAGGTCATCCAGCCAGGTACAAGTGGAGGAGTGGGGAATCAAACCCAGTTCTCCCAGATTAGAGTCCACGCACTTAACCACTACACCAAACTGGCTCAGGCAGGCAATGGCAAACCACATCTGAATGTCTCTTGCCTTGAAAAGCCTACAGGGTTGCAATAAGTCAGCTGTGACACACGGCACCACTTACCATCACCACCAATTCTATTTTGCACTTTTTAAAATTTGAAAACCACCTTGAACTATAAGAAAGGCACGTAGCTATTTTAATAAAATAGGTAAGTAAGTCTGATCTCACCTCCAAATCTTTGCGGGCATCATATATGAATTGAGCCTAGTCATCTGTCCCTTTCTTTTTTCATAAATTTCCTTTTAAATCTGCCTATCTTATTGTTTAATATTTTAAAAGTTTTATATAGTTCTGATGTGGTTTAAACCATGGAATGATGGATGAACGTTTTAATAATTTACTGGCATATAATAGCTCTTGCATTCATTCATTTGCCGAATGACAGAGAGGGAGCCTAGGCCAGCTACCACTGAGACATCCCTCGATAGTCTTTAGACAGTTTGAATGATACTCGAATTCTTGTTATGGCGCAGCAGCAAACAGAATTATTTTCTCTGGTGTAAAAGACCTGCATAAACATGATTGACAGTGATCTTGTCCGACTAAAACTTCACTTTAAAGAGAGATGTATGTGTTGCTGGAGGAAAGAAAAACATCCTTTTGATATATCAAAATGGATTTGATGACAGGAAGGATTCATTAGCTGTTGAACTGACACTTGTAGCAATTTCATAGCTTAGCTGAAGGCAGAGTGGTACACTGAGGAAAAAATATGATCCAGGAAACTGTATTAGTCTAAGGGTTGGATCCATTTCAGACTAAACTGGCAATTTTGCATTCATTCCCCTTTCCCAATATAACCCCGCATTGGCCATTTTGTACCCATTCCCCTTTCCCAATGCAACCCGCCCCCCATGTTGTTCCTTAGGGTCCCCTACACCCTCAGGACTAGCGTTTCAGGGAGATCAATGGGGTGCAGCAGTGGGAGGAGCATTCGGTGCGCATAAAGTGCTGTCAAGTCACAGCCGATTTATGGCAACCCCAGTAAGGGGTTTCCAAGGCAAGTGAGAAGCAAAGGTGGTTTACCCGCTCCTTGATCCCATCCTCGTCGCCAATTCCCCTGTGGAGTCTTCCTTGAGTACCAACCTGCTTAGCTTCTGAAATTTGATGAGCCTGAGCTATACCATGGACTTATGGAGACTCTAGCAAGGAGCTTTCAAGGCAAGTGAAAAGCAGAGGTAGCTTGCCGTTGCCTTCCTCTGCAGAGTCTCCCATTCAAGTTCTGACCCTGCTTAGCTTCTGAGATCTGATGAGATCCGGCTATACCGTGCCGCTTTCCCTCCCAGTCATAACATTATATGATGTTAAGTGACGTATTATAAAATTCAGTACTATTTTAATTCATCATGCTCTACTTTAATTGAAAGCTGCATAAGGAGAAGGGCAATAGGAGCTGACCTATGCACATTTGCCTTGGGAGTAGGCCTTATTGTGGTCAGTGGGATTGCCTTGGGGTTGTCAGGCCTCTGGGGTGATCTGAAGTTTCAGGGTTTTAGCCTCAGGGAGTGCAGGGGGAGTAGTAAAATGTCAGGGTGATGGGCCAGAACCAACAGGCCTAGCTATTTCCTGCTTGACTTGCAAGCTTTTGATTGAGCCAGTGTGGTGTGGTGGTTAAGAGCGGCGGCCTCTAATCCGGAGAACTGGGTTTGATTCCCCACTTCTCCACATGAAGCCTGCTGGGTGACCGTAGATCAGTCACAGCTCTCTCAGAGCTCTCTCAGCCCCACCTACCTCACAAGGTGTCTGTTGTGGGGAGAGGAAGGTAAGGTAAGCTGCTCTGAGACGCCTTCAGGTAGTGAAAAGCAGGGTATAAAAACCAACTCTTCTTCTTCTTCTTCTTCTTCTTCTTCTTCTTCTTCTTCTTCTTCTTCATGTTTAGTCCCCCACCCCATCCATCAGGCCACTGAGTGCTACCCATGAGCTTTCAGATGCTGATTCTTGAGTCTTAAGGAGATGTTGTGTGTCCATAGGGAGTGTACATGCGCTTGGGCTCGCACGTGGCCAGGAGTACAAGGGCAGCTTCAGGTTCCAACACAATAGCGGGTGAGGATCCTAGGACAGAACTATTGGCCACCTCGGATCCAGCGCCCGACCTATGGAGATTAATCACCTTGTAAATAGCCTACCACGGGGGGTGGTGTGTGTGTGTGTGTGGGGGGGTGTTTGGGAGATTGTAGTGTATTCAGATGCTGCCCTGAATGCACGGGGATGAAGTGTGAATCATCCCATAGAGAAGCTATGCTGAGCTTCAGACGTCGGCTAGGATTCGCGCCGAAAGTATTATGTCCAATCACATTTGAACTGTCTGTGGTGGGAACGTTTGTGATTGGGCTATTATGCGAACAACCTGATAGGTTGGAACTTGTATAGTAGGTGTGGCTACATTAGCCCGGAATGTTTAAATACCGAGCAGCTGAAATGGACAAGCTGTTCGGGCTATGAGGAGTTGTACCGTGTTGGAGAAGTTGATTATCGAGCTGAATAAACCTGAGTTTTGCTGAAATCACTCTCTGACTCATTGTTAAGCACTGGACTTAACAATTGGCGACGAGGATGGGATCAAGGAGCGGGTAGGCAGCCCCGCTGGTCCCACCCCCACGACGGACAACAGCGAGCCGCAACTCGCAGTGGCAGAGCAGCAACAGGCACCATCAGAGCTGGTGGCAGTGATTGCAGCTATGGCCAATAGCCCGAAGTTCGAGGCATTCGAACCAACGACCGAGGACTGGGACGCCTACCTGCTGAGGTTCGGGTTCCACCTCGAGGCGAACGATATCACCACAGACGAGAAGAAGCGGGCCACACTCCTGAGCTCGTGTGGCAAGACCGTCTTTGATATCGCTCGGTCCCTGGTGGCGCCAGCGGACATAACGACCGTGGCCTTCAAAGAGCTGACTGATAAGCTGAAGGCACATTACTCGCCGCAGCCGTCAGAGATCGCGTGCTGACACGCGTTCTATAAGAGAAGCCAGTCGTCGAACGAGACCGTGGCAGAGTTCATGGCGGCTCTGCGTAAAGCTGCAAGGCCTTGCAGCTTTACCAACGTGGAGGAGGCCCTCCGAGACCGGCTAGTTTGCGGCATGCGGGACGAACGGTTGCAGCAGCGATTGTTCGCCAAGAAGACCCTGACGTGGGCC
>NW_015174284.1:1130270-1130413 GCF_001447785.1 Gekko japonicus | reverse complement strand
CAGGCAAGCGGACAAGCGGACCCCACCGAAGACTGCAACCAAACCAAGTTGCACCGGTTGTGGCGGGAAGCACCCAAGGGAGAGCTGCTGGACTCGGGACGTGGATTGCCGGAAGTGTGGCAAGCGAGGCCACATCACCCGTG
>NW_015174284.1:1096171-1127642 GCF_001447785.1 Gekko japonicus | reverse complement strand
TAGAGGAGGCGAGTACTGCAGAGCCTGAGGGCCACAGTACTGGGCAAGAGGCAGGGCAGACCCCTACTCTTAGACCCACTGAAGCAGAAGGGAATGTTCCTGACTCTGCGGTTACAGAGTCCGATGGAGTGCCACTGACGGAACCGTGCCCTGAGATTGTACCACCTCGTAGATCTCAGAGAAATCGACGTGCACCTTCCTACCTGAGTGATTATGACTGTTCTTAGTGTTTTTGCTTAGGGGGGAGGGATTTGTAGTGTATTCAGATGCTGCCCTGAATGCACGGGGATGAAGTGTGAATCATCCCATAGAGAAGCTATGCTAAGCTTCAGACGTCGGCTAGGATTCGCGCCGAAAGTATTATATCCAATCACATTTGAACTGTCTGTGGTGGGAACGTTTGTGATTGGGCTATTATGCGAACAACCTGATAGGTTGGAACTTGTATAGTAGGTGTGGCTACATTAGCCCGGAATGTTTAAATACCGAGCAGCTGAAATGGACAAGCTGTTCGGGCTATGAGGAGTTGTACCGTGTTGGAGAAGTTGATTATCGAGCTGAATAAACCTGAGTTTTGCTGAAATCACTCTCTGACTCATTGTTAAGCACTGGACTTAACAGAGATATAAGCAGGGCTTCGGCCCTGGAAGTTTGTCTTGTGTTTTGCCAATAAACTATGAGCTGATCATTTATACGCGTTTAAACCCAGTATATTATAGTAGAGTTGCCAAGCTCCAGGGGGGCCTGGAGTTCTCCTGGAATTATAACTGATCTCCAGATGACAGAGATCAGATCACCTGGAGAAAATGGCTGCTTTGGAGTGGGGACTCTAGGGCTTTATTTATGTATTTCTTAAAACGTTTAATTAAAAAACCCCACTTTTCCTCATGGCTCAAGGGGACTTACAATAATAATTAAAAAATACTTTTCAGTTAAATCCAAAATAAAATAGCAAACTCCAGATCTCCATTATACCCATTATAGTCTGCTGATGTCCCACCCTCCCCAAACCCCATCCTCTCCTGACTCTACCCCTAAGTCTCTAGGTATTTTACAACCTGGAGTTGGCAGCCCTACCCTCAGGGTATAATCCTCAGAAGGGGCTGTGGCTCAGTGGCAGAGCATCTGCTTGGTGTGCAGAAGGTCCCAGGTGCAATCCCCAGCACATCACATTAAAGAATCTGGCCGTAGCTGATGTGAAAGACCTCTGCCTGAGACCCTGGAGAGCTGCTGAGGGTCAGAGTAGACAGTATGAACTGTGTGGACTGAAGGCCTGACTCAGGTTAAGGCAGCTTCATGTGTGTGACATGACAAATCTAGACTTATGTCTGAGTCAGCATAGCTTGAGGCTGTAAATGTCTGAGGCTTAAATGCTCTTCTCTGCATGAGCCATGCCTTATGGACCATCTGCACATTACAAAGTCTTTCTGGTTGTTGGGGAATAACATAAGGACTCTGCATCAGACATGCAATGGGAGTTTTCTGCCTGCTGCACACACACTGGTTCTTTTCTGTTTGTAACCCAAGCAGGCAGGGACAAGTAGCTGCAGGCTTTTGCCTCCTGCTGTTTTCACATCTGCAAACCACCCTGATGGAGTCACTACTAGTCCCATTACATGCAGTCTCCTAAGTAATGCAGTTTTAACGATGGAACCAAGGGCAGCTCCACTGAGCAGCTTGCAAATGTGAAAACAACTGAGGGGTGGGGGAAGAGGCTAAAACTTCTTCTCCCTGGTTGCAAGCCAAAAAGAGCTGGTGGGAGGGGGAGGCTGAAAACTCCCACTGGACATCTGATGCAAAGTCATCACCTTGTTCCCTAATGAGCATGAGAATATCGTAATGTATAGATGAGCCCTGACCTGGATGCCCAGGCTGGCCCGATCTGGTCAGCTCTTGGAAGCCAAGCAGGAGCAGCCCTGGCCAGCACTGGGATGGGGAGACAACCAAGGGAAGTCCAGGGCTGCTCTGCAGAGGCAGGTGACGGCAACCACCTCTGTCCGTCTCTTGCCTTGAAATCCCTTTGGGATCACCATTATTTAGCTGCAATTGGACGGCAGTTTCCACCACCACCACCAGCAGCAGCACACGAGCCCTTAGGATCCTCACCCCGAAGGCTCTGGAACCCTCGAAGGCTGGGCCAGCATTTGAACAGTTCAGTGAGGTTTATTTTATCTACCTTCATGAAATCTGTACTTTTAGTCTTCTTCTTTCTCATTTTGCTTGCTTAAAAGAATTCAAACTGACCTCCCCAGTGACAGTTTCTTCTTCCATCTGTGAGCCAGGCTTAAAGTATCTCCAGGAGTGGCAGCAGCACCGCTTCTTGCTCCCCTCCCCGAAAAGATACAAATAAAACTGTGAATCGAAGGGACTGGAATAAAGTGAACAGGAGGCAATCATGACATTAGTGGTCCTGAAAGAAAGGGAAGGATATGGAAGTAAATCCTGATGGTGCCCTAGTTTGTAAAGACCTGGTAAGGTATATGCATTTGTCCCATTTGTAATGCTTAGCCAGATTATGAATCAAGTGCTATTTCCTCCCAGAATTTTGTTCTCCAGTTCAAAATGCTGAATTGGAGTTTTGTGTGAGCATTTGCGCTCAACATCCCACAGATGATGGTACAAACCGGATCCTCAGCAGGCAGCACACCCAACAGAGGGAACAGAACCCTCACCCACCTCATTGTCTCCATTCAAATTGTGCTCTCAGCTCCTCCAAGCCTGTTTTTGTGCTAAACAAACAAACATACTCAGCTACATGCTGCCAGCAGTTAATCACAAAATGACAGCATTTGCATTTTCTGCTGCTTTGGTATAATCAGATTACAACTCCAAGGGGGGGGGGGACTACATGATAATCCCCAGCCACATAGTTTCAGTGTTACAAGCCAAGAGAGAACTTTCAGGGGGAACAAAATCATGTTTTCCTCCAAAGGCTTCTAAGTTCTGACCCAGTTCTGAATTGAGCCGATGAGTAACTGTCACGACTGATGAAAAACTGCCAGTTCTTTGCCATCTCTTTTTCCTCTGGGATTGCACTGTCTCCCAAAAGACAGATTTGGGAGTGGTTAAAATGCCCCTAATCTGAACACAAGATGTGGATTGATGAAAAGGGATGGAAGACTTCTTCTAAAAATGGGTTTCTACAGGAACCAATTGCCTTGAACTGCACCACCAAACTGCCTGCCTTGCTGCCTTTTTATTTATTATGCATTTTTCCAGTTAAAAAAAGGTGAGTAAGGAGAGACATGGTAAGGCAGCATGGCACAGCCCAGTCTCGTCAGATGTTGGAAGCTAAGCATGATCAGCCCTGGTTAGTACTTGGATGGGAGACCTCCAAGGAAGACCTCAGAGGAAGGCAGTGGCAAACCACCTGTTCTTCTCACTTGCCTTGAAAACCTCTTGTTGGGGTTGCCATAGGTCGGCCGCGACTTGACGGTACTTTGCACACAGAAAAGGGGAGACATGATAGAGCCCACTTCTAGGGTAGGGTGGGATATAAGTTTAATAAAATAAAAAATAAAATTATGCATGGTTTGGAGAGAGTTGAGAGGGAATGTTCTCCCTTTCCATTACACTAGAACCCAGGTCATCACCTGAAACCAAAGGCTGGGAGATTCAGGACAGACAAAAGTACTTCTCTGCACAGTGCATAGATGAATTGTGGAACTCACTGCCACAGGATGTGGTGATGGCCACCAAGTAGGATGGCTTTAAAAGGGGAGTGTACAAATTCAGGGGGAACAGGGCTATCAATGGCTACTAGTTATGATGGATACCTACTCCCTCCAGTACCGTGAGGCGATATGCTTCTTTGTATTGGTTGCTGGGGAGCACAGGCAGGAGGATGCTGTTGAAGCCATCCTGCTTGTGGGCTTCCTAGAGGCAGTTGATTGGCCACTGTGTGAACAAAACGCTGGACTTGATTGGCCTTTGGTCTGATCCAGCATGGCTCTTCTCATCTTTTTTTTGGGGGGGGGGTATTTTTTGTATTCTTTTATGTGTGTGTGTGTGTGTGCGTGCGTGCATGCACGTGCACCTGAAAGTCATAGCAACCTCTGGTGACTGACCCCTACTGGGGGCCAGGAGGATATTTAGAGACATGGCTGCTGGTATTCCAAGAAGGTCTCCCATCCAAGTACTTGCCAGAATCAACTCAGCTTAGATTCCGAGATCTGAGGAGATCAGGCTTGCCTGAGCTATCCAGGTCAGGGCCCTTCTCATCTTTTATGTTCCATTGTTGCTGTTGTTTTTAAAAGAGAAAGACCCAGTGTTTTGATATTGGAATAGCAAGAGTGACCAAGGTTCTTTCCAGGTAAAAACTCAAAATATTTCACAGTTCTCCTAGGACAATTGCTGAATTCATTGCACTACTGTAAAAACCGAGTGCCATGATTTGCAAGAAATAATATTAGCAAGTGAGAACCAGAATCCATAGCTGTATTACACATGGGAAACTTAAAATGTAACAGTGATTTGTGTTGGGGGTCATCTTCATGAAATATGAATCAAACCATCTAGTAGCTGGTTCCCTCCAAATTTCCCCCCAGGTTAGCTGGCATTCATCATTTTCATGCATTCATGAAAGAGTGGGAGGGGGGCTGAGGAGGAGCAGCAGAAGGGAGGTGAGACCCTCGCCCTCCAAAAAAACTTTCACACATCCGTCTCTTTCAGTGCTTTTAATGATTGTTATTATTTAACATCTTGAGTGCCCATCACAGGGAGAGATGAAAGACAGACAGCTGTGCCTTTTGGTTCTCTTTACAAGGGATGACAAAGCTCCGATTGTCCATCAAATTTGGAGGGGAGCCAACAAGAAGCATTTTTTAAATCTGCCAATGCCAACACCTGTGGGCATCTTCCTCCACAATGGCTGTGACTATAGGGCAGAACAATAATGCTGCTTCCTCACACTCACACACAAAAAAGGGACACCGCATAATTACATTCCACCGTAAACAGAGCTCTTGAGTTTAATTTGCATTATTCCCTTTTTATTATTTATTGGCAACATTTAATTACCACATCCTTCACAAACCGTAATTAAAGATTCAAAACAGGGCTTGACGACTCAATTAGGGCCTTTTAAAAGTTTTATTTTGGTGCACGCCTCCATTAAATGAAGGTTCAACTTTTACTGGAAGTCTTTAATATCGCAAAGCATTAAACCCGAAGGCTGCTTTGCTAGGAATAAATCACCCTCAGACAAAAGCTGGCAAGCTCCAAGCTCTTGCTTCGACATCCGTAGTCACAATACAGTTTTGTTTTTTCCAGCCAGAAGCAGTGCTAATGGAATCAGTTGTCTTCTGTTGGGCTGGTATCTCAGCAACAGGTAATTTGCCCAGCCTCCATCCTCTCTAGGTTTTCTCATCTTGCTACGGGCATTCTAAGTAAGTTCTAAAACCCCTTCAGCATGTGTGGAACCCCCAGTGGTGCACGTAGTCCACCCCCAGGACATTTCAGGTAAGGAAGAATGGCGATGGTGGAAGATTTAAGTAGCATCTTCCTTTGTGACATGGCGCACATTTGTATTGTACATATGTACACATGAAGTTGCCTTATACTGAATCAGACCATTGGCCCCATCAAGGTCAGCATTGCCTACTCAGACTGGCAGCGGCTCTCCAGGGTCTTAGGCAGAGGTCCTCCCCATAACTTCCTGATCCTGTTCAGAAATTCAAGTGCCTATGTGCCAAAGCATGTGGGCAAATCAAAGACACTTCCTACCTGATCCATCCCTGCCACACGGCAGAAAAAAACCTGGGCAAAGTGCGGCTAATCAGAGCCGCACCAAAATAGAGACACTGCGGCGGGATCCCACGGATCCCCTGAGCCACGGCGCCATTGCTCCCCAGCATGATCAGATGCTGGGGAGAAGCCACGGTCGGGAGGGGGAGGCTGCCGAACTGCTAGGAGCCGGGGATGCACTGGTGGAAGGACGCGCCGGCGATCCCACGGCCAGCCTTGATGCGGACTTGCCGGAAGAACCACCTGTTTATTTTTGCTGTGGCGTTTTGGGCGGAAGGGCCGGATCGGGGACGAGTGCGCAACGCTTCCCAGATGTTGCGGTGGGATCGCACCCATTTGCTCCGCCCCTGATCCGTCCCCCTCCCGGCCCAAAACCTCTCGTGTGACCGGGGCCTGGCAGAGACGCTGTGGATTGAATGTGGACCTTCTGCATGCCCAGCAGAGGCTCTGCCACTGAGCCACAGCCCCTCCCTGATCTTCTGTGCTCCTGGGAACTCCCACGGGGAACTAGCAGCACATGTCTGACTGAAAGTCCTTGAAGCAGACCCAAAGATGATGCAAGGACTTGTGTGTCACAGGGTCTGAACCCTACCACTCCTCCTGCCCTTCCACCCAAAGTAGTATCAGAGGACCTGGCAACTTTACAAGAAATCTGGTCCCTGCTGTTTTCAGGGCTTGGTGGGGGAAAGTGCTGTCAAGTCCCAGCTGACTTATGGCAACCCAGTAGGGTTTTTAAGGCGAGAGACATTCAGAGGTGGTTTGCTATTGCCTGCCTCTGTGTAGTAACTCTTGCTTTCCTTGGTGGTCTCCCATCTGAATACTAACCAGGGCCAACCCTGCTTACCTTCTGAGATCCGCCGAGAGCAGGTTAACATGGGCTATCCTAGTCAGGGGGTTTTCAGGGCTAGTGGAAACAGAACCACAGTCCACCATGGATTTCAAGCACTGGTTGTTTTTTAAAAAAAAGTGATTTCTTTAAAGGGAAGTAACTTGAAAATAAATAACAAACACCAGCACCATTCTACAATCGACATTAGGACCTACTTTTCTCTGATGTATTCATCCTGATTCCCTGCCCAACTGGCCCTATAGGTAGCCTAGTCACCCTGACATCACAGATAACTGAGGCTAAGACCTAGGAATATTCTATCTTCTATAGGGCTAGAAAACACCTTCTGGCATTTGTTTTGTAACTGCTGCAAAAGTTTCTGCGATTTAAGTTAAAAAAAAAGAATGTGGCAATGATTGTATCCATTTTAAAACATTTTATTTCATTGGTTTTCAATTTGACTTTTATTAAAAAGGAAGGGGGGAAGCACCACTGAATTTGTAATACTGATAAACATTATTCATATTAATAACAGCATATATACACATAGTCCTATATATACATATGACTATAAACAGGACTTCTCTGATTTTTATGGCAGATGAATATCTCTGAGGGAGTTGGAAAAGTAGTTATCTTTTATAGCACTTGGGTTGTTTTTAAATATTTGCCCTTGTTCAGAGGCAGAGTTAAAATTATGAAATATCCAACAAGATGGAGCTTAAAAAAAAAAAAAAAAGATTGCTTTTACATTTCCCCCCTCAGTGCTGAAACAGCAGTGTATATCTGTGAGTGGTTTGTTGGTGGTTTTTTTTTTTTTTGCATATCTTTTGAGCGACAGTTCACCTGTGAGCGTTTGAATAAATCAGCAGAAAATAACTCGGCAGACTTTCCCCTTTTCTTCCTCCTGGTCAGAATGATTCGGCAGCCACCAATATGCCAAAAAAAGAGAGGCATGAGAGATGTACTGAGCGGGTCTTCTTTAGGAAATGCAATTTGTCTGAGAGATGAGATGAGACATCTAGTTCATAGGAAATGCAGACATTTGATGTTAATTTCCCCCAATGAAAGCCAGGTATGGATTTTATTAATCCCAGCGTCTCCTCAAAACCCTTAGCTTTTTTTTGGGGGGGGGAAGCCATAAGGTAATCAAATGAGACTGTCAGCCAATCAATCAGCTGACCCCTCCCCTCCCTCTAAGCTGACCCATGATAGCTCTAGATCCATTTTCTTTGGGGCAGTGGCAATCATAAATATAACCAGTGCCATAAGACTGGGTAATTGTGTATTACTGATCCTACCCTTGCCAGAAGCACTGACGGTCACACAGACGCGCCAGCCAGAAGGGATGGTTCATAATCTGAGTCATCCTTGCACTGTGGGTACTAGTCTTAAGGTAGGACAGTAGTAGGTCACATGGTTTAGATACAACAGGAAGTAAATCATAGTTTAGATCCAACTGGAACGTTTCCGGTGGCAGGAAACTTCCACCCACAGAGCATGACTTTCTCACCTGTTCCATTCACACTGCACCCCCAAATACCCCCTGAAATGCATCTCATTTTGGGGGGGGGGGCATTCTGGCCTGCAGCAGGAAGGGGGAAGGAGAGAAGGTCATACTGTGGAGGTGGAAATCTTTCTACTAGTGGAAATGTTCTCCTTCTGAATTCTTGGGGGGGGGGGGGTTGGAGCTCTGATCTCTGTGATAAACGTGTATGATCCTCCCCTAATTTTTACAGCCATAAAGTACTTTACCTATACTTGCACTATGGACAAACAAGGACTCTGATTTATCATTGGGTGTGTGCGTGAAGGGTTAAGAGCTATTTATTATCCAGATCTGGACTGGGAGGTATCAATAATCAGAGGCACATGGTGCTGGTTGCACTGGATATTGTTGCTACCCCCAGTCAGCACAGCCATTAAGAGCTTCTTACAGAGGAAGGATTCTGCTTTTCTGGCTACGTTGGTCAGGTATGTCGGCTGTCCTCCTTATTCACCTTCACCAAATTAGCTGGTGTCTGAAGACTGATAGGTGGCCAGTGTTTCTAGCTGATGCTGTGTGGGGAAGAAACCCTTTCATGGGATGAACAGGGGGGCAGAAGAACCCTTGTGCCTGTGACTGAGGTTTTTAGAAGTTTGAGAGCCTGCTAGATATAATTGGGAGTGACCACTTCTCCAGCATCACATCTCCTTGGGTCTGCAGCCCAGGGATGTTGCTGTTACATTTTGTGTTCAGGTACAGTTTCTCAATTACAAAACGCATGCTCAGCCTGACCATTTTTGAAAGTTGTGCACATGTAAAAAAAAATGGTTTTCCCTTTAAGTTTAGGGGACCCAAGTGCGAAAATGTTAACATCCAAGGCAGCCCTGGGAAACACAGTTAAGCCCCACTGTAATCAAATGGAGGTCAAGAACATATTTATCTCTGGATACGTCTTCCCACCCCCATGTTGAAAATTAGCACCAGGCTGAAGAAGCCCTGTCCCACCATCGCTGTACCCACAGTGGTGTGTCTGGAGAGATTTCTAACTCAGTCTTGCCTCTCCAGAGGTCAATCTGAGCATAAATTCCTTGGCAGGATAAGCTCTTTGTAAGAACAGTTGGACTTTATTGAAGGCATTAGCATTTTCATACAAAATCTGCATCTCCGGTGCGATGGATGAAAACAGCCAATTCATTTACCAAAGTGTCCAACACAAGAGTTAAAGCTTCCAAGCGTCAACATCACAGCCAGGTGTGGATGGGAAAGAGGCAGGTTGGACTGTGTGTGCACCTTTCTAGCTAAGGTTCAACAAGGCATAAGATGGAAGGCAAGGAATATTAAAAGACCCCCTCTGCACAAAAATCTCATTCTGTCATTTTAATTCTTCCTAACAGACCAGTGCAAGAGTACCAGTATTTCCCCTGTTGAAATGAATCACCATCACCTTCATCAACCAGGTGAGACGAAGAGCAGAACTTCAAGAAATCCTGTCTCCTTACCAGAAATGACCTCAGGAAGGGGCATCAAATTCAAGCCTAGTCATTAACAGTTCTGTGGGGCTTCTTGCACCAGAATGTACATCTCTAAATGCTCAGTGGGTGGGTGGATGATGTATTGGGATGTGCATCTGATTTATGCCCATAGCTTCTGGTCCAGAGAACAAGCTCCGTATGCCAAAGTTGTTTCTGCATGGGGGATCTCCTTGGCAGCAGGGTGCCAGATCCCAACCCATCCTAAGGCAATTCATTCCACTTACTTGGGTGTGTTAGTGATGAAATGGATGCATTTGAGCAAGCCTCCTCCAAAGGCTTCCAGTTCTTTATAGTATACCAGATTGTGAGAAGTGGGGAGGGGAGAGAAGCAATAACTCCGTCACTCACTGGGAAACTCTCCTAGCATGTGAACCACTTCACATCTTAATTTCTAACATGAAGATTAATACTCAAGGCTGTGTGTGTGTGTGTGTGTTCTGAATTTGAATGATGCCCCAGAAGGACAATTCAGCAGTTGGTATGAATTCAGTAGTCAGTGTAATTTATGCAAATGTGTTTCTCCAGCTTTGCATAATTTATTCTGATAGTCATGAGGAGGTACAAGGAGCCCTGCTGGATGCTGAAGCCCCACCTCTGTCACCTGAGATTTGGTGCCCGCGATTTAAGAGTCTTTGCCCTCTCACACGAAGCTGCCTTATACTGAATCAGACCCTTGGTCCATCAAGGTCAGTATTGTCTACTCAGACTGGCAGCAGCTTTCCAGGGTCTGGTAGAAGTCTTTCACATCACCTACTAGCCAATCATTTTTTTAATACTGGAGATGCCAGGATTGAACCTGTGATCTTCTGCATGCCAAGCAGATGTTCTACCACTGAGCCACGGCCCTTCCCTCGGTAGCCCTGAGGACCAGGAGGTGTGCCCAAGGCTCTTTCTCATACTCAGAGTCAGCAGCACAGACATAGCCTTCCTAAGGGTCCAGTTGTAAAAAAATGAATGATGATGTCTTTGCTCTGGGCCCCTCCCTACATCAGGAAGTCACCCAACGCCATTCAGAAATTTATCACTGACCAGAATTAATCTCCATCTTAGAAAAAAAAAAAGAATACGTGGAACAGCTCTTAATTTCAGCATACTGGTTCCATCAGTTTTCCCATTCCCACCCTGCATAACAGAATATGCTTTTTGTCTCCTAATCCTTGCACAAGTGCAGGACTGCCTCTCTGCTAGATAGAACAATTTGGTTCTTATTCTTTGCACAAAATCCTTTAGGACCTGTCTGTCTTTCTTTGAGCACTGTGGAAAGAGATGGCCTAAATTTCTCTGGAGATCCCACTGGCTGGAAGAATTTTTTAAAATAAAGCAACAGGAGGTTAGATGTAAAAGGTCACCAGGGAACAACACCCAATAACAGTTTGTTCTTATCTCTGCTACTTCAATCAACGCCTTGTCTGATAAGGGGTTTCTGGCTTAATGGGAGCAACTCTGGAGGCAGCTGCAGTCCTTTGGGGGAAACTAATGGCCAACCTGCAGAAGATACCGGAAAACCTGGATGGGACCTGCAGTGCCCTTTTCCTTTGCAACTTAGATCAGGACCACAGGCGTTACCTCCCTTCCCTCCTACATTTTACCTCTCCTGCCCAGATTTGTCATTTGCCCCACTGGGGCAAATGCCAGCTCTGGCAGGCTTGTATGAGGTCAGAAAAATGGTACTGGCGGAAGATTTAAAACTCTCTTTCCCATGCAGGTACTAATTACTTTTTTAAAAAAAGTAAAGAAAATCAAGCTAGAGATACAGTCATGGGTCTTTTCTGGTTTGGCTGTTGCAAAGCCGCTGTCTTTGGTCTGTATGATGCTCACCATGATGTTGGGGCTTCCCAGACATGTGCTACGATAACTTAGTTATCTCCTCAATGTGCTTTGCTTGCCTGCATAGTGGGGATCATAATGCAAGCCCCAAACGGGAGGCTTAATTGTCTCCCCCTGACTGGTCCTGCCAGGGGTTGCTTCAACTTCCTACCACAGAGTTTCTCCTACCTTGTTGGTAAGTGAGTGCAGAACTCCCTTTCCCCACATGAAATACTTCCTGTGCCCCAACACTATGGCAAGCTGCCTCTGCTGATAATTTTTACTGATGGCAAGGAAGAGGAAGTGATTGAACAAACCAGATTGTTCAGCAGACGGAGCAGAGTGACAGAGGAAGAAACTGAATGTGCAACAGCCCTGAGGATTTGGGGTCCCGATCACCAGCTCTTGACTGTTGTTAAGGGGCACGGAAGAAGTGCCACCCAACCAACACATTTCCCTTGATGCCAACAAATCCCCCGTAACAAAGTCTGACTCACTGGGGGGGGGGGGGGGCCACTGGAAAAAAAAGAAGTTACTCAGAAGTGCTCAGATCAGCTCTAGCTCCCATTTCCATCCCCAAGCAGTGGCTTCCCAGGACTTCTCCTCGGCTCTTAAAGGAGTATTTATCTACAGTGGCCTTTCCAAAGCAGATGTCACTCACGCCTGACTCTCTTATAAAGAAGTGGCAGAAAGATGTTCTGCTTCAACAAATCTGAAGAGCAGTGAGACGTGTGGGAGGGCGGGTGCTTCAAGGCTTGAAAATAGTTCAGAAAGACCTGACCTCTGAAAACATAGCATCTGCCCTTCCCAAACAACAAAAAAGCTTCAGCTGTCTGAGCTGGAAACCCCAGGCACAACGATGGTGGTTTTGGAAATCTGGTCTGGATAGCTTCGCCTCTGAAGTGAGCGGCCTGTTTGGTCTCTCCCTGTCAGATAACCCCAGGGAGTCACTTCCTGCTTGAACTTTCCTCCGGGCAGGACTGTTGCCAAGACACAAGCAAACAGGGGCAGGCATCAGTTTGGGGCCAAGACAGTCAATGGTTATAACAGTGTACGAAAGACTGTACAGATCCCTTGAGCACCTCCAGATGTTTCCCAAAGGTGATCGAGGCCTTGGATCATCTCCGGCTGGAGCTTCTAGGATACCAGAAACAAGGTCCCATGGCCACCTCGACTCTCATGCAGCTGTTTTGAAAGAGGTCAAACTTCCACTTCTTCTCTGGCTCTCTGCAGCATTGGTCAGTTCCAGGCTGTGACCAGGCAGGAGCACAGAGATCCAGCTGATGCGCACTGGTGTCCAAACACGTACAAAGAAGGCCTGTGTGCCAAACCCCTGGCTGGCATGTACACGTCACTGTGTACCTGGAATGAGTTTGGGTGGCCTCTGGTCTGCCCCCTGGGAGAGGGGCAAGAGTGGGAGAAAAGGGGGACAGATGAAGGTAAGGGATAGACGTTGTGACCCCATCACTTTCATGAGTTTTGTTTTTAGTATATTTCTTTTCCTTCCTCCCTTTTGCTCTTACTCATTGTCTGGGTGCAAAATGCATGTCTGGCATGAACCCAAAACAAACACTTGCTTGCGGGCACCTGGCAAGGTGCTATCTGGTCTCCAGGGATTCCAAGTATTCCAGGGCTAAGTCATAGCAGAAGTGGTACTGTTCCTTTAAGGGAAGAGGAGGGGTGGGGAGAGAAAGAGACAGACAGAGAATGCGTCAAAAGCATATTCTGCACAGAAAGAAAAAGACAGTCCTGCTCTACAATGGGGCAAGGTAAGGCAGTGGCCTGAGGTGGTAACCTGCCCCCCCCTCGCCTTCAACCCTGGTGACATTTTCCCCCCCTCCCATCCTGACACTCAGCTCCCATTTAGGAGCTGAAGCAGCTGAGTTTTCTTCTCCCTTCGTTCTCCAGATGTCTTCAAAGGCTGCTCAGCTTTTTGAACTATCATATGAGTCAATGTTTGGGAAGTTTCATTTTCCAGTCATATTTTGAAGCTACTTTACACTGCATCAGACCATTGGTCCATCAAGGTCAGTAGTGTCTACTTAGACTGGCAGTGGCTCTCAGGCACATGGCGCTCGCTGGTGCCTGGGTGGCAGTGAAGTTGGTGAGACCTCCGCTCAAAACCTTGGAGAGCCACTGCCAGTCAGAGCAGGCAATACTGAACTAGAGCAATGCAATGGTTTGATTCATTAAAAGGCAGTTTTGAGATCAGCTTTGAGGGAGCTTGAAAGAATGAGATAGGAAGTCAGCATTCCTGGCTCCCTGGTGGTCTCGCCTGTTGCTAAGGAAACCAGAAAACAAGGATGTGCAAGGCCTTTTCTTCCTTCCCACCAAACACCAATGGAAAGCCTCTAAATCCCATGAAACTGAGCTGGGGAGAAATATATGAACAGCATAGTAAGAGTTGATGTTGTAGCTGCTGGGTAGGCTTTTTATTCCTGCCAAATGCTCAGTAAAGCACTCAAGTTTTGTTTTTGTCTCTGTTTTTCCCTGAGCATATGATGGGAAAATTCGAAAGAAACAACCCAAATTTGACCAGGAGAAGTTTGGTGCATGCATAGAGGGAGGGATTATTTGTACTTCAACAGCATAATCCCTCTTTCTCTGCGACAGCCTTGGACAGAAAAGGGGGGGGGGAGAATGAAACCAACCCAAAAAACCACTAACGGTTAAGAATGGCTGTAGTGCTTTGATCTTCAATTATCCCTGAGGTAACAGCTCGCCGTGTTTGTATATGAGTCCAAAGCAAATTTCAGAACGAAAATCGCTCCGCACGAAGAAATAAATAACAAACATTCATGAAAAGTGTAACGATATGAGCTTATGTTTGTATTTCTGTATAGTGGTGATGCTGCTTATGTGTGTCTCTAGCATGAATACCTATGCAATATGTATTCAGGGATTGCTGTATGTTGTGTGTTGCTTTGTTCTGCATCTCATGCTTGCCTAGAAATAGGCTGGCCTGGGCCTGCCGTTGCACATACGGACCATGTGCGTCCCTGGAATGTATCCCATGACTCTTTGGGATGGAGAAGACACCGCGCCATTGCACCCACTTGGAGAGCTGTGGAAAATCCCCAGCGAACCCCGGCATTCTTGGAATGGAAAGAGCAAGTGACCCTACTCCCTTAATCTGGTTTGGAGATCTAAAGACAATAGCGTTTATGGCTTTGGAGCAGGAACCAGATCTGCAAATCAAGAGGGTGTCCATGGGAACGGAAGATTCACACCTTGCCAAAAGGCACCTTTGATGTAGGAGTAGGATCTGCATATTGCCACCACCCCTTAGGAGAGCGTCATCCCCTTCGTCATCCCCTCGTCACCCCCTCTTCATCCAGTAGTGATAGTTTAGAGGACGGGTTTGATAGTTTATGGCTGGATAGCACATGCCCCAAAAAGAGTTTATTTAAGGAGAAACTCTCCTTTGTCTCTCTGGTTAACCCACCCTTCCCATAGCAGTGCACTAAGGTGCTACAAGTGACTCTACTACTTAAGTTCTCCGGAGTCGCGACCCAGAGAGCTCACACGTGGTTTGGCTGGTCCTACCTGTGTGCCTTGGAGTTCACAAGCTGCTGCATTTCGGCTGCCCAGCGTTCCAAGGAGGAGAGTTCTTCCTCAGCTGGACCTCAGATGAGTATAGCCGTGCCCCATTGTGTCATCCCCATTTTGATGCTTTTGTTATTTTCTATGCTGTAATTGTTCTAATGTACTATTGTAACTAAGGAGCTTGTATGAATTTGTGTGATTCCGATTTTGTATGCCTGATGAAAAACCTTTAGTAAAGACAACATTTATTTAAGGACTAGCGTGTTGTCTCACTTCCTGGGATATAGCCGAGCGTCTCATTCGCCATCCGACCTCTGTATAGACTGGTATAGAACTTACGCACAGCCACAAACACCCAATTTTCCTTGGTAGATAACTTGGATTGGGTCTCCAGGAATTTCCTGGAGAAGTTGGCATAACAAAAGCCAGAGAGCAAAAGGATGCTTTCACTGTTGGGATATTTGCGCAGGGAATTCGAAAGGCAGGGTGGGGAGATGGGGAAAAGGTTTAAGCACCAGCATTGGGGAAACACAAGATAGGCTAGGAATTAGATGGAAAAAACTGTGTTTTGACAGAATGGTTTCTGAAACAGGGAGTTGTGGGGGGCAGATTATTGATTGTGGGTACAAGGCACTGCATGCAGGGTGAGGGAACAGAATCAGAGACGCTACCCTTGGCCATGCAAATTTACCACAAGCACATACAGCATTTACACGTGTGCAAACTGCACACTCATAGGGTTGGATCCAGACTAAATTTCCTGCTCACATCAGGCACTTTTTTCCCAGTGGAACAGAACAATCCTGCCTCCTCCCCTCCCTGTTCTCCCCCAAATGCTGCTCTGGGGGGCGAGGGAGTGGACCCTCAGGAACAACACGAGAGGCAAACTGAGAATCTGCAGTAGGAAGAAGAAATTAGTAGAAATCACTCTACTCCTTCTGTTGGTGGAAAATGTAGCCTGGATCCAACCTCCCAGACTCCCTTCCCAGGATAAGAAATGCAGCCCGTGTGTGTACACGGTTTCTATGCGCTATGTCCCACATTGATAGACGGCAAGAAACATGCTTGGTCATGGTTTGGGTGGGGCTAGCACACTACATCCTGCCCACCCCAGTGCTTCTGTAAAGGGCTACAGTCTCATTGACTTCTGCAGTGTAGCTGTTAGCTGGACTCTCCTGTTCATATGACACATTAAATTTTCTTCCATGATGATTTAAAAAAGAAATCCCCACCAGCAATACCACATGCACAAATTCAGCTGGTGGCTCTGCTTTATGAAGGGGGACAATGCAGAGGGAGAGGGTGCATTAAACCCTTTCCTCTTTTGCCCTTACCCCACTGTAATATGACATCCCCAAGCTGCCTTTATTCTTGGCTATGGGAAATTTGCAGGCACCCATATTTGTGCCCCCCCCCCAATGGGAACCTGTCAGGGAAGAAACAGTCAAAGAGACCCCCTGCCTCTGAGCTGTTCTTCCCTTTCAAAAAAGCAGACTCAGTGGCCATGTTTGACAAAAAAAAAAAAAGCTAAAAAAACGATCACAGAAGAAAACATCAAGGCTTGGATGCAGAGCAAAATGTCTTTTTCTACTATAGCTCTTGTGCATCCGGGAACAAAAGAAAAAGATGGTGGTAGTCGCTTGTGCTACGTTAAACCTATTGCAGTCCACATGTGCCTCCGCTTGCATAAGATCTTGTGCAACCAGCATCTGGGCACTTGAGAAGAAAGTGCTAGGTATGGCACAAGATCTTGCGCAAATGGAATGACACTGTCCACTTATGTTTCTGCTTTCATGTCGATAGATCCAAGTCGGTACATTGTATAAGCATCAGAAACAACATTTTGCTTCAGCTGGCTGTGGGGGGTGAGATTACAGAGTGCTCATTTTGCATTTATTCTTACCTTGCAACTTAAATGAGAAGTCATCCGACTCAATGCCAGGGACTGCATTCCCTTTTTTATTGCTTTCTCTTAATTCTCTCCCCCCCCCAACTTCTTCCAATTGTGATTTAATTCCTAATGCAATCAAAACCTCCCAGAAAATAATTTCATTTTGTCAAATTAGAGGATTGATAATCCAGGCATTGCTAATGTCATATTTTCCCCCACTCCGGTCCTGACGTTTTTATATGAGCATTTTATTTATATCCCTAAACCTTTTTATTCTGCCTTTTTCATACAGATGTTTCAGGCAATTAGAATACTCTACCAGCAAAGTTGTATGGCTGTTAGAAATAAGTGCCAACTCATACAATACCAAGTGCTTGTGGCTGCCACAAGCACTTTGTATCGGGCGTGCAGTGGCGGTTCTGTGCCTCCGGGAAGCACATGAGCCCAGTTCTGACTGCATCCACAGCATCAGAGGAGAAAAGGCTTTAGACTCCTTCCCCCTCTTTCCCCCGGCCTGGTACCATTTTCACATCCTGAAACAGGCCCAGGGAGTAGGAGTCGTCATTTGCTGTCCTGAGAAACTGACATGTACCCATTGTTACACCTAAGCTTCCCATTGGAAGATATGGAGGTTCCCGAGGCCAGTTTAGGAAAGAAAAATAGTGTGGGATGGCTGAAACCTAGGGCTGCCAGCTCTGGTTTGGGAAATTCCTGGAGGCTGGGGGGGGGGGCAGTGGTGGAGTTTGGGGAGGGGATCGCAGCAGGGATGTAATGCCACAGAGAAGTAATTTCCTCCAAGGGATCAGTTATAATTCTGGGAGAACTCCAAGTCCTACCTGGAGACTGGCAATCCTGCTGAAGGCACCTCCTGGCATGCTGTAGTCACATTAAGTATTGTTCCTGCATGCTTCTGGGAGACACACAAATCCCATCTTACATCTGGTAAAAAGTCTTTGTGGGGACTTTCTTGGGAAAGGTCATGCTTCGTGTGCCAGATATTCTGCACCTATGCAATGGGATGCGTGGAAAAATTCCCTCGGGTGCCTTAATTTTATGCCAGCTCCCACAATTATTTGTAACTACTCGCCAAGAGTTTAACAGCATGGGAAGAAGGAATAGGTTTGCTAGCCACTTACAAAAGTCTCAACCATATTTGGCTTGTAGTTTCGGAGGGTTTTTGCAGCAAAGAAAACGTCCACCATCTTGTGGCACTTGATCATCTCCAGAATCATGGTGCAGGCGCAGAAAGTGCCACTCCGTCCACCCCCATTCCTGGCAGGGAAAAACAAAAGAATAGTATGGAGACATTCAGTATGAAAAGCAGTCCAATAGGAATAGCATAATGGAGAGTGAGCCTCGGGTATTGTTAGAGTTCTGGACAAGGAGAAATGCCCCCTTCTGCCATGAAGCTTGCAAGGCAATACCCAGGGGCATTCACTGTCAATATGAACTACCTTAGAGGGTTGTCATGAAGATAAAAGTGGGAGGAGAGAACCTTGTATGTGGCGCTGAACTCCTTGGAAGAGTGTCTATCTAAGAATGTGCTAGGGAGATCGAGTGTTAACTTCCCATTTAAATGGGCGGTCAGGCCACTGGAAGGGCACAGCTCCTGGTTTAGAATTCTGGGTTGTGAAGTAAGAAACATCCCAAACCATGTTGAAGTGCCAGATCTGGAATAAATGTCATCAAGTTGCAACCAACTAATGGTGAGCCCAGCAAAGGACTTTCAAGGCAAGTGAGAAGCAGAGGTGGTTTGCCATTGTCTTACTCCACAGAGTCTTCATTCATGGTGTCCCTTCCAAGTATCAGCCCAGCTTAGTTCCAAGATCTGACGAGACTGGGTTATACCATGATGCCTTCCCTCCCAGATTTAAGATACCACAAATAATATAGTTTATAACAAAGCAGGATGTTATCAGTCTCAGCATGGTGCACAAGGGACAGGAAAGAGAAGCATGCGATCCAGAGGATTTACTGGCTTGCCCTCATCACGAACAGACAATCATTTATTTGTGATGTCTAAATGAGGCCAACGTCTATGAAAAGCATATAATCAGGGCCTCCAAAATCAATGGAACTTCATTGTGTGTCTTGAACAGTGGGTCAAAATTTGTAACGACCGCAGGCTGCATTTCTATTTTTCTGGTGTTTGATAACGCTGACCTGTGGCTTATACCGAAATAAACAGACATGTGTAGAAGCAGTTAAAATGGAAAATCTTTCTTTACCTCCCCCAAGTACAGACATACCACGCAGCAAGTTCTTCAGGGCATGGATTCCCATCATGGTTAATAAATCTTTTACACTTTGCTATAACTGTATTAGCGAGACGCACACGAGATTGGTGTTTGCAAGCCAGTAGCAACCCCTATTTTCCTTTTTCCAGCTCCTTGCCTCTGTACCCACTGGAGAGCTCTGCATTTTGTGAATGACTCTGCCAAATTATCCTTAGGCTAATGAAGACGGGCAAGACTGTAATTCATTTTTGATTAAAAGCTCGCTGGGTGCCCCCTGTCAGTTTGGAAACATGACTCTTTATTTATTTATTTGCTGCCATTTCTTTTCTTTCAAGCCAAAAAAACCCTGGCTCCTGAATTGGCCAATGGTAATTAAAAACCAATGCAAATATTAATTAAAATAAAACAAAGAAGCTGCTCAGGGAGGGCATCAGAGAGCATAGTTGCCGTCCCCCCCCCCAGCATCAGGGATGGCAGTCATTTGCCTAGGAACTGAGGACGATCTTAACTAGAGTTGGATCAATGCACAATGGAAGGGTAACTAGCTGATCTCTCTTCTCTCTCTCCCACCTGCACTTCAATGCTTTACCCCCCCCCACCAGAGGTGTTTCCTTTAAAAAACACTAGCTATTGCATACACCTGCCAACAGATTCTAATGCCATACATTGTTTTAAAAAAATGGAAATCTCCCAGGTTTGTGGCTAAGAACATAGAGAAAACACACTGGAATGTCTGTAGGATCTCTTTTGGAAACACTGAGCTTTGAAACAGATATAGCCTGTTGAAATATCAGAGCAGGGTCTTCTGCAGGTGCCAACCTGAAAATGGGCAAAATCCTCCACTGCCCATAAAGGTGACTTCTCCGTTGTGCCCCCTCCCCCCTTTGCAGGACTGCCTGCTTGAGGAGGACAGGAAGGCTCCCACTCTCTTGACTTTCCCCCAACTATCCAAAAAAAACAGGTTGCTTACCAGTCACTGGTGATCTTCGAGTGGTCATCTGTGCATTCACACTTATGGGATCTAGTGCGCACGCGCTGGATCAATCGGTGCTGTAGCAAGCTCTTTTCAACGGATTTTCACGCCCAGCCCCTCCAGGCATGCGCAGGAACCCCACCGCGCATGCCCAAAGCGGTGGGCGCGGACATCCCGCCAGTTCCTTCAAAGTACTGCTGCAAGTCAACCCCCACGCAAAAAGTGTAGAAGCTGACAGCAGCAGAGAAGGAGGGCGGGTGGTGTGAATGCACAGATGACCACTCGAAGATCACCAGTTACTGGTAAGCAACCTGTTTATCTTCGACATGGTCTCTGTGCTTCACACCCATGGGAGATTAGCGAGCAGTAGCCTACCTGGAGGTGGGTGCTGGCAGGTCTTCTACTGCGTAGCCGAAAACAGAATGTGACATCCCATGTTGGTACCGGTGTTCGTACAGACGTCTAGGGTGTAGTGCCTGATGAAGGTGTTAGGCGTGGCCCACGTAGCGGCTTTACAAATGTCTGGCAGTGGCACTCCTTGGAGGAAGGCAGTGGAGGTCGCAACAACCCTGGTGGAATGAGCCTTGATAGGGCCAGGTAATGGCTGCTTGGCTAGTAGGTAACAGAGTTGGATCAAACCTACAATCCACTTTGACAGGCGTTGTGCCGTGATGCGACTGCCTAGGCGTGCCGAAGCGTACAAGACAAATAACTGTGGGTCTCGTCTAGTCGGACGTGTTCTCTGCAGATAGAACAAGAGAGCCTGCTTGACATCCAGAGTGTGTAGTAGTCTATCTTCCACTGACGTAGGGTTTGGAAAGAAGTCAGGTAGGAAGACCTCCGCCTGCAGGTGAAACTCCGAAACCACCTTCGGCAGGAAGGAGATAATACGGGACGAGGCGGACTCCGTCTGGCAGAAACGACAGGAAGGGTGTGTTGTGCCGGAAAGCCAGTATCTCTCCCACTCACCTAGCAGAGGTGATGGCAACTAAAAAAGCCGTTTTCCATGCTAGAAGTTTGAGTTCGCACGTTGCGAGTGGTTCAAAGGGTTTCCTCATGAGTTGTCAGAGGACTAGAGGAAGGTCCCAGGGAGCGACTGGAGATTTGACAGGAGGGTACAGGTGTAGTAAACCTTTCAAAAACCATTTCGAAACTGGATGTGAAAACAAAGTACATCCTTCAACTGGAACATGGTAGGCCGATAACGCGGCCAAATAAACTTTTAACGACAAATGGGAAAGTCCCGAGTCAGCCAAGGAGAAGAGAAAACGAAAGACTGCATCGAGGCCAACCAAGGTGGCCCGAGTGGCGTCAATGCCCAAAAATGAAGAGAATCTTCTCCATTTATAGTCATAGGACTTCCGTGTGGTTGGCTTTCTGGAATTCAGGAGGATGTTAACTACACAGGAGGAGAAGCCTGTGGTGTTATGTGCCATGCTGTCAGTTTCAACTGTGGAATGTTGTGATGTAGGATGGGGGAGTCTGAGAAGGTCCGGAGTTGGGGGAAACTGATGGTACATCCCCTGTGATAACTCGAGGACCGTTGAAAACCAAAGTTGTCTTGGTTACCATAGTGTTATTAGGATACAGTCCGCATTGTCCTTGAGTATTTTGCAGATCACTCTCAGAAGTAGAGTCAAGGGGAGGAACAGATAAAGGCGTCCTGATGGCCGTCTCCCAGCGAGTGAGGGTCTTTGCCTCCACGACTGCAGAATAGGTGACACTTTTTGTTGTTCCTGTCTGCAAACACATCGACTTGGGGAGTTCCCCACTTGTGGAAGAGTGGGAGGAGGTATTTTGGGTTCATCCCCCACTCATGCAGGCTGAGTCTGGCTCGACTTAGATGGTCTGCCTGCACGTTCATGTGGCCCAGAATGTGAGTGGCCACAAGGAATATGCTGTTGGTGATGCAAAACTCCCACAGTTGGATGGCAAGGTTGCAGAGTCGTTGGGAAACCGTGCCTCCCTGTCTGTTGACATATGACAGTGCTGTGGTGTTGTCCGTGAGGACAATGACACATTTTCCCTTGAGGAGAGGGAGGAAAGAGGTGACGGCGTGCTTTATAGCCAGGAGTTCGAGGAAGTTTAAGTGTTTTCTCCTCGTCTGTGCGTCCCATTTGTCCCCAATAGACAGCCCCATGGAGTGTGCACCCCATCCCATCAGGGATGCATCGGTAGTCATGGTGACCTCCGGTGACGGAGGGTGAAAGGGTGCTCCCTGTAAAATATTTGAAGGGATAGTCCACCAAAGTAAAGAGTCCTGTATACTGGGGAGAGGGGATAGGACGACAGTGTGTGCGGTTTTTGACATGTTGTAGTTGTGGAGAAACCAAAGTTGTAAGGGGCACATTTTGAGCCTGGCAAAGACGAGAACCGACGTAGTTGCTGCCATTAGACCGAGCAGTCTCTGAATCTGGAAAGCGGTGACGGAAGGTTGGGAGCGGACGAGTGTGGTGAGGGAGATGATATCTGCTGCCCTGTCGCTGGGCAGGTAAGCCATGCATGCCTGTAAATCCAGTATCGCACCGATGTATTGTATGTGCTGGACTGGACACAAGTGGGGATGGAAGGGGTGTATAGTGATGTGGAAATACACGTCTTGGAGGTCGAGGGTGGCCATCCAGACGTGTCTGCGCAAGAGTGGCATAATCTGTTGAAGTGACACCATGCGGAAGTGGTGGTATATCATGAAGCGGTTCAACTCCCTTAGATCTAATATGGGTCAAACACCTCCGTCCCTCTTCGGGACTGTGAAGTATCGGGAATAAAATCCCGTCCCCTGGAGGTGTGGTGGTAGGAGTTCGATGGCTCCCTTCTGTAGAAGGACGGACACCTCCTCGAGGAGAGGTGGGGAAGGGGGTGTGGAGACGACGACTGATGTATTGGGGTTCTGGATGAATTCGATCTTGTAACCTCAGGTCAAGATGGCAAGCACCCACTCATCCGAGGTGATGTGACGCCAGGTGTGTAGAAAGGGTGACAGACGGATAATTGCTGACTCGGTGACAGGGAAGTCAAAAACTTTGTTTGGGGTTTTTGGACTATTTGCGTGAAGCCTGTTGGCCTGAACCAAATTTCGGATTTTGGAAGGCGGGTTTCTGGCCTCCCGAATATGATCTTGGCCTCCAACGTGTGTCAGGAGACTGATGAGTAGGAGTACGCCTCTGCCAAGATCTTGACCAAGTACGGTGGTGATACTGTTGTCTTCCAGAGGATGAAACTCCTAGAGCCCGGGATGCCTTTATACTTTTGTCTAGCTCTTGGAGAGCAGTATCAGTTGTGGCGTGAAACAATCAAAGGCCATCAAAGGGTAGGTCCTCTACATAGGACCTGGTATCTATTGGAAGGTTAGTACTTCTGAGCCAAGGAATGCCTCCTGAGAGCTATTGCAGAAGACATTTGTCTTGACGATGCCTCAAGGACGTGTTTGGTAGTGTTGAGCTGTTGTTTTGCCAACACCATGCCCTCTTTTTGTATGAGTCTGGCTGCTTGCAGTTTATCGTCTGGGAGGTGACAGAGGAGTTCTGAGAGTCGTTCCCAAAGAGTATACTGGTATCGATTCATACAGGCCAGGTAGTTGGTGGCCTTGACTGCCAATGCTCCAGTGGAATAAAACCGTCTGCCGAAGGCATCTAATTTCTTTCCCTCCTTATCTGAAGGGGCGGAATGTGTCTTTCTGGATTTTGAGCATGACGTAATGACCATAGTGTTAGGTTGAGGATGAGAAAAGAGAAATTCTGCTTCCGTGTCCTGTACCCTATACATGTGGTCCAACTTTCTTGTGGACACAGGAGCTGAAGAGGGTTTCGACTACAGTGATTTTGCTGCCTGGAGGAGAACCAAAGACATAGGTAATGCCAGGGTGGAGGAGACATCGAGCTGACGTCTGATGCTGTTGCTGGACAACAGAGAGACCTAGGGAATGAGCCATTTTTTTCATCAGATCCATATAAGATGTAAGGTTATCTGAAGGAGATATAGGTAAGTTCTCAGAGACATCTTGGTTTGGAGACTTATGGTCGGGAGAAGTGTGAACCTCAGAAACTTCCGTATCTGAGTCCTCCTGGAGGAAGTCAGAAGATTCTTGGTCCATCTGGTCCTGTGGACAAGTGACTGGCTTAGACTGGACAACAGGGACGACTGGGTCTGGGATGACAGGGTTTGTATTGATAGGAGGGTTGAGTGGACGACTTGGCTCTGAAGCATGGTGGGGCAGACCGACTATAGGTGGACGTGACAGGGAAGCTGAAGGTTTTGACCTTTGTGGAGATCTTGACCGATGAACTGATTGGGTAGAATAGCGGTCCCAATCGGAATAATCAGCAGGCGTTAACCACGGTAGGGATGGTGGATATGCCCCATAGAGGTAACACAGCTGATGTTGGTCCCACGACATCGGAGGTGGAGGGGGTATAAAGACTCTTGGTGATCGACTTCTGGACCATGGACGTCTGGGAGAGCAAGTGGCCGCTTGTCTGCAAGACAGCTCTCTGTAATCTCTAGCGTCAATATCGACCGTATGAGCGTGGAGAGATAGAGGATGGCGCTGCTTGCCAGAAGTCGCGTATCGATGTCGAGGTAGTTCGACGTCGGGAGCTTCCGACACGGTCGACGATAGAGATGGAGATGGGGAATGCTCTGCACCCATCTGGTGACTTAGGAGCTCCACCATTTCGACGTCGGAGTAAGGAGGCTCCGTCTGATGGATGGGGGAATCCAAGACCTGGATGGTCGGTACCAGTGGAGGAGCTTGGGTCGCCGATATCGATACCACCGTTGGAGTGGGAGGCACTACTGGGGCGTTACCCAGTGCAGGCATCGCTTCTTTCCTCTTCTTCGCCACCTTAAGGGACTTGGAGGAGTCCTTCTTAGCGGACTTGTTCTCCACACTTGCCTTAGCCTTCCTTTTTACCGGTGTGGAGGCCGAGGATCGTGCCTTCGACGTCAGGTGCTTCGGTGTCGGACGATCGACATCAGAGGCAGGTCTCGGTGTCGGAGCTGTCGACGTGGACGGCCTCTCTTCCATGGCTGAGGCGGGGGCAAGTGCTAATTCAAGGAGAGCGACCTTAAGGCGCGCAGCGCAGTTTTTCCTTGTTTGGTTGGAGAAACGAGCACAAGCACGACAGGATTCAGGTTTATGTGACTCCCCAAGACAAAGAATACAAAGGGTATGTCTGTCGGGAGAAGCAAGCTTGACTCAGCAACGCTGGCACCTGTTAAAAAATCCCCACTTCTCCATAAGAAGTGGTACAGAGATATCGACGGTTGGGGGGGGGTGGCCCGAAGGCCTGAGGTAAATTCCCCTCAGGCAGAGCTGCAGAGCCTCAGAACAGCGCGAGAGCCCTCCCGGACTTTTACCTTGGGTCTCGGGCCTCAGGTGCCGGGGCGGCGCGGGCTTGGCAGCGCTGGCCGTGGAGGCAGGGGAATGGTGTGGAGGCCTTTTTGGACTGCTTCAGGGCGCTTTCGAGTGGCGGGTGTGGGAACGGCCTGCAGGGCGGTCGGGACTTTGTTTGGCCTGGCTGGTCGTGTGGCGGCCGTCCCGACGGAGCATCTCCACGAGTGCAACTGCTGTAGCTCCAGTGGTGACCGGGCACGGGAAGAGAGAGCTTCGGAGACGTGTTTGCAGCCGATGGTGGTGGGGAGCCTGGGGGGGTTTCTTGCCCCCCTTGGACTGCCCGGGAAAATCTCCCTCAGACTGCTAGGGGAGGAGGACGCCTACAACGAAGGAGGCCAGTTTACAACAACACAGGAGAGCGCAGAACTGTGGAGTGCTCCTAGGGGCTGGCCCTTTAAAGATCAGCTAGTGCCCCTAGTGGGGAGCTGTGGAAGAACACGTCCAAGCTCAAAAGAAGAAGATCTTCACCCAGCAGGGTGCACAGTGTCCCTCTCTTGCCTCCTGTTGGTGGTGGTCTTTAACCATCAGGGTGGACTCTGAGTGTTGAACACCATTGTTGTGTGGATTTTTGTCTGGATGCATGGATGAATGAGTGAGTAAGTAGCCTGCTATTGATGTTGAGGAGAGTGGAGACTGATTGGTTGTAAGTAGAGTGGAATGTTGGGGGTAGGAGTGTTTTAGGTTTTTCTTGTGTTATTGCAGCCAAATATACCATTGTATTGATAAGTGTTTGTATAGCAGAGGGTGGATGTATGGTTGTATGCCAGTGAGGGGGTGCAGCATTTGGGAGACGGTTGATTGGCTGTTACTGGCGGTCTGGAGCTGCAGCGTGGACCGGCCAAAAGGTAGCAATGCCAATACAACAGATTCCGGTGCTCTTTGGGAGGGGAAAGTATAGCGGTAGGTCCAGGCGGTGGAGTATGGGAAGGGTGCTGAGAAACAAAAGAGCTCGGCACCCTTCCAGCCTGCGACTCATCCCAAAGGATGACGGCAGTGGGGCAAGGCCTCTGACATTGGTGTTGTGCAATGCCAGGTCTGTGAATAATAAAACAGCGGTCCTTCGGGACTTTATTATGGAACAACAGGCTGACCTGGCTTGCGTGACCGAGACCTGGGTGCGGGACGGGGAGACTGTAGCTCTCTCCCAGCTTGTCCCACCTGGGTATTCAGTCCTACACCAATCACAGACTAGGGGGCGGGGGGGAGTGGCGATATTTGTACGAGAGGCTTACTTCTTCAGGGCGCTCCCCACGGCAGAGATTGCGGGCGTAGAGTCTGTTGGTCTGGTGCTGGAGGCCGAGGAGAGTTTGGCAATCTGGCTGGTGTACCGGCCACCTAACGCACCGGCCAGTAGTCTGCTGTCCCTGCTGGAGGCCATATCAGGCTGGGCGCTGGAGCACCCTAGGCTTTTAGTCTTGGGTGATTTCAACGTCCATGCCGATGACGTGGCCTCTAGCCGGGCTACGGATCTAGTGACGTCCATGGCATCGCTAGGACTCTCCCAATGGGTATCGACCCCCACGCATCAGGCTGGACACATGCTCGATTTAATCTTCACAACGGGGATTACGGTGGACCGAATTACAGCGAAAGCGGTACCATGGTCAGACCACTTTGCCCTGAAGGCTCGTGCAAATGACCCCGTTTGGGCGGCGAGCGGATTATAGCTCACCCACAGAGCCTGATGGACCCTGGGCAGCTTCAGATGGCTCTGCTGGATCCGATGCCCCCTGGCGGTTCATTGACTGAGCTTGTGGATGACTGGCATAGCCGACTTTCCAAGGCCATCGACGTGATCGCTCTCCGGCGCCTTCTGCGCCCTCGCTCTAAGCTTGCCCCCTGGTATACCCAGGGGTTACGGCTTATGAAACAAGAGCTCAGACAGCTAGAGAGACGGTGGCGCCGAGCTCGCGACGAGGCTACAAGAGCATCTTATAGGACGTTTATGAGATCCTATGAGATGGCAGTCAAGGCTGCGAAGAGAGATTTCTACGCAGCTAGGGTTGCGTCCGCTAGCTCACGCCCAGCCCAATTATTTAGAACGATTCGGTCATTGATGGCTCTGTCACAGGGCAGACAAAATAGTAGGGAATTGGATATTGGCTGTGAGGCTTTTGTGAGCTATTTTGCGGATAAAGTCTTGACGCTCTGCCACGACCTCCCCGCCCTCTGCCAGGCCCTCCCCGCCACAGTTGATACAGTTAGTGAGCTTGAGGCCCCTTGCACGGCTGTGCCGGGCTTAGAGGGCTTTGACCGGCTCAGCCTGGAGGAAGTTGATAGATTGCTTGTATCTGTGCGCCCAACCACTTGCAGCCTTGATCCGTGCCCCTCTTGGCTCATTAAAGCGGCCCATGAGGGGTTTCGAAGTGCCTTGAGGGAGATTGTCAACAAGTCCCTCCTGGCGGGGTGGTTCCCCGAGGAACTCAAGGAAGCGTTGGTCCGCCCCCTTCTGAAAACGCCAACTCTGGACCCGGCTGAATTGGCCAGCTATCGGCTGGTGTCCAATTTGCCCTATTTGGGCAAGTGGATTGAGAGGGCGGTGGCAACTCAGTTAAAGAGCTTTCTAGATGACGCTTCCGTCCTTGATCCATTCCAGTCTGGCTTTCGCCCGGGGTATGGGACGGAGACTGTGTTGGTTGCCCTGACTGACGACCTCCGTAGACCTCTGGACCAAGGCGGTGTGGCGGCGCTGTTGTTGCTAGATCTGTCGGCCGCATTTGATACGGTTGACCACCAGCTGCTGGTCCACCGCCTTGCCGATGTGGGGATCCAGGGGCTCGCCCTTCAATGGCTTGCCTCTTTTCTCCAAGGTTGGGGATAGAGGGTTGTGCTAGGGAAGCAGCAGTCCCGGAGGCACCTGCTTGAATGTGGAGTGCCTCAAGGGGCAGTACTCTCCCCGATGCTATTTAATATATATATGTGCCCCCTCACCCAGATTGTCCGGAGGTATGGACTTGGGTGTCATCAATATGCAGATGACCCCCAGCTCTATCTGATGTTGGGTGGCCAGTCGGACTCCGACCCAGAAGATCTTCAACGGGCTCTACAGGCCGTGGCTGGGTGGCTCAGGCTGAGCCAGCTGAAGTTGAACCCGGCGAAGACGGAGGTCCTGTGCCTGGGTCGGGGTGGTATGGGATTGGGGCTCCCACTCCTGGCCTTCGATGGGCCTCCTCTAGTGCCAGCTTCGGAGGTTAGGACTAGGTGCTCCTGGACCCCACCTTAACGATGGAGGCCCAGGCAGCGGCCACCGCTAGAGCAGCCTTTTATCATCTTCGGCTAGTGCGGCAGTTGGTCCCGTTCCTTAGCCGTGACGATCTGGCCACAGTGATCCATGCGACGGTCACCTCGAGGCTAGACTACTGTAACACTCTCTACATGGGGCTGCCTTTGTCACAAATTCAGAGGCTGCAGCTGGTGCAGAATGCGGCGGCCAGGTTGTTGGTGGGTGACCCTAAATGGGAACACTTCCAACCCGTGCTGAAGGTGCTGCACTGGCTGCCTATAGCGTACTGGATTCGCTTCAAAGTGCTGGTGCTTACTTTTAAAGCCCTACATGGCCAGGGTCTGACATACCTGAGGGACCGCCTTTCCCCATATAGGCCCCAAAGAGCCCTTCAGTCGGGGTCACAGCACCGTTTAGTGACCCCGGGCCCTAAAGAGGCCAGGCTAGCTACCACGAGGGCCCGGTCCTTTTCGGTGGCGGCCCCTATCTGGTGGAATGAGCTCCCGGAAGAGATCAGGGCTCTGCGGGACCTTTTACAGTTCTGCAGAGCCTGCAAGACGGAGCTCTTCCACCAGGATTGTGAGTAGGGGCCGCCGCCGCCACTACCACCACTGCATAACTGTGGAGCAGGCTGATGAGTAATTGGAACATCATGACTCATGGCGTCCCCCTTCTGACTTTTGACCTCTGACCTCCTCCTGATATGCAATGGAGAGTGCGCAATTTTAGTCCTTCATGTATCCTGTGAGTTGTCAATGTTTTTAGCATCTGTGTTTTAATTTATCGGTTTTATAGCACGTTGTGCCTTGTAAGCCGCCCTGAGCCTGCGTGCGGGGAGGGCGGGATAAAAATGGAAATAAATAAATAAATAAATAAATAATAAAAATGAAGTCTTTTTTTACAATTTTTTGAAGAACGAAGAACAAAACAAGCAAAAGGATGAAGTATCAGAGGTTTTAGAAGAAGCTATCAGCGAACCGATCAGACCGTCGGAGAAAGAGGTATTTCCAACGCGGTGGTAGGAAAGGAACTGGCGGGATGTCCACGCCCATCCCTCTGGGCATGCGCGGTGGGGTTCCTGCGCATGCCTGGAGGGACTGGGCGCGAAAATCCATTGAAAAGAGCACCGATCGTTTCAGCGCGTGCACACTAGATCCCATGGGTGTGAAGCACAGAGACCACGTCGAAGATCTGAATTATTCAAGTGGGCTTTTCTATGCAGGCAATAGATACGTAGTGTGCTAAAAAATTATTAGGGACTGTGGTCTTTACGGCTGTGTCTAGCTTGCTGAAACTAGGACCCTACTATGGAATTTTTCATCATTTAATGTGTCAAGTTAATACTTATGTTTTGCTTCAGTTCTGTTTTTAACCTTCTGGTTGGTTCTACAACCCTAATCCTGTTAGTCCAAGTGAGAAAGATAGACTATTAATAATGTAAATAAATAAAAATGAATGAATGAATGAATAAATAAATAAATAAATAAATAAATAATATTGTCTGAGATTAGGGCAGATTTTATTCTTGTTTTGGAACTCTAAGGCAGCAACCCACAACATTTCTTGTTTTTTCAAACAATGGTTGTTCATGCTGCAAATGATGCTAAACTAGATGATGCTAGATGAAGAAAGCTGGGACTCAAACCACAGCATGACTGCCAACAGAAGATGGACAAAGAGACAAGCCTGGCTCTGCTTTCTTCCTCCTCTTTTTCTCTCAGTGCTAGACAAGACTCGATTTCCTAATCGAGATATGAGTTCAGTTTCCCTCCCTCTCCTGCATTTTCCTCCATAGGTGATCACATTCGCTCTCCCTCTGTCCCGGTAGCAACCGGGCCCTCCCTGGGACCCTCCCGGGGCTGCCGGGAGGGAAGAGTCCGCACGCCGCAAGTATCCCTCCCCCTCTTCCCCCGCTACTTACTACCTCTGTGGGGAAGGCGGCGGCGACTGACGGAGCTGGAGGACAGTCGCCGAAGGCAAAGTCCACCGAGAGGCGCTGCGAAGAGGGAACGGGCAAGCGTACCAGCGGCGGCCCGCCCTCAACAACAAGAGTCCGGGAAACTTTCGCCAGGGTGCGTGCCGTCCGCCGTCCGTCCGGGGAGCCGGAGGACGGAGGGGCGGAGCTGGAAGCCTCGGCGTCAACTCTTTTACAAGGGGGTGTGGCCGGGGTGGTGGGAGTGCCGGGAACGAAGGGGGAAATAAAAAGGAGGGCTGAGTGAGCCGAGGAGGAGGCGCTGGGCTGGCTGCAGCTGCGGCCTTACTGCTAAAAACTAGAGAGAAGTCAGACGAGGTGGCAGTAGTAAAGCAGCCAGATCCAGGATGGACTAAGAGGGTGGTGCAACCCTCTGCTTGTTCCATTTCTGAGGCAAGCTCCCTTCCAAAGAGAGGTTTCCCGCTTCCTTCCCCAGCACCCCCAGCAGCCCGGCGGGGCTTTGTGCTGGGGTAGCTTGATTGAAAATATGACGACGGGCGGCAGCCCAGGGCGAGAGACGAAGCACGGTCACACCCTCCTGTCTGTGCATTCCAACACCCATTTACAGACAAGGCTCTGATTGTCCAAACAACATTCAGAAAATTGTAACTAAGGCCTTTTGTAGAATTCTCTTTATATTTATTTGAATAAGGCTTCTTTACCGAACAGCTCATTACACGTGTTAAGTACGGGCAAGTTGCTTCCAACTTATGGTGACCCTAAGAATTAATGGCCTCAAAAGGTTCTATCCTTAACAGCCTTGCTCAGGTCTTGCAAAATGAGGACTGTGGCTTCCTTGATTGAGTCCATCCATCTCATATCAAGTCTTCCTCTTT
>NW_015174284.1:1070794-1095781 GCF_001447785.1 Gekko japonicus | reverse complement strand
TCTTTCTTTCTTTCTTTCTTTCTTTCTTTCTTTCTTTCTTTCTTTCTTTCTTTCTACCATCTATTTCTCTCTTTTTCCCCTCCCTCCCCATCGAAAGTTATAAATTTAATATTAATAAAAGCAAATTTGCATATTTTCCAATTAAAACGTATGTAATATTTGTTTATGTCTTGTGCTCTCAAACATCTGACATTTATTCTACGTGGCTCTTATGTTAAGCAAGTTTGGCCACCCCTGATCTAGATCATTATACATACAGTGTTATTTTATAAAAGATACATCAAAAATACCAAAACCCCCCCCCCCGACATACTTACAAAAAATGCACAACTGTTCTCCCATCACCGCTCTCCCCCTGCCACTTCTCCACCTGGGCCAATAAATGCAGGAAAGACTTCTTTGAATCAGGGGTGTCTCTGTAAGCTGACCATCTCAAGTACTGAAAGTGCTGGACCATCAGGTGACCCTCCTGTAACTAGAGAAGACCCATCATTTTTCTCCCCTCATTTATGGTATCTCGTTTAGATTGCCTTCAGAAAGATTTGGTGGGGGGAAATCAGCAGCAATGGTAATTTTTTCATAAAAGAAGGAATATCTATAGTACCCTTTGCACGTAATGTTACTTTGGTTACTTTAAAAAAAAAAGGATACACGGACAAATTGGATGGGGATCAAGGAATAGCATTTGTGGATTTCATTTAAATGTCCCTTACTTCCCTCCCAATAATCTCACCTGGCTCATTCCTTAAACCCCAAAGGATACATTCCCATGGCAAAGGCTGGCAGCACCTTCTTTGTATTCTAAATTTATCGTTCCCTGAAAAGCAAGAGAACTTTGCAAGGTGAGGGATGTACAGGGAGGAAAGGAGGCTGTTTAATACTCTGGTGATCTAGTTAGCTTTGCAGTCTAATGTGGTTAGACAGCTCTGGAAGAAAGAGGATTAGGTGCATGAAGCTGAGAGAGAGACCAGGATTTAGGCAGGGGTGGGACTGCAGAGGTCACTTCCAAATCAGAGTTTTGTGAGGGAAGATCAAAATATGATGGGAGTCAGGAATGGCTTATGGGATGAATTCCTGGTTCTCAGCCTGATATCAGGTCAGGGTAAGAGACAAATGACAAATTCCTGAGAGTTCTGCAGAGATGCATTTACCTATCCATAAGAGCCCTTTTTAGTAATTAAGTTCCTGGCTCTCTTACCATGTGTACCAGAAGAATGTGCTACCCATTATCATCTTGATCCACGCAACTGTCATTTTATCTGAATTGGGCAACATACATATAGTCCAGTTCCAGCATGTTGCAAACATATGTGTATCAGAACAGTATGCTACCCATGATCATTTCGATACATGCAATTAACCATTTTGTCTGAACTGGGCAAAATGCATCTGTTCCAGCTTCTGTATGTGCAAACACATGTCTTGAAAAATCCGGGTTTCTGACCACATGTACTGAAGCCAGAAAAGATGTGTGACAAAATGGTGATAGCACATGCTGAAGTTGGATCCTATCAGCTTTTCTACTAGTGACAAAGCAAGGAAGGGAGCAGAAACAAGAAGGGAAAAAAACTGAACCTAACAATAAACTCCAGAACCAAACAAAGGTTAATGAAAAGGAGGGCCAATATTAAAACCTTTCCATAAAAAAGGTATATGTATTTATTGATAATAACAAATTCTAAAACATATATAGGGGCCCAATTACAACCAATGTATATAAAACATAACAATATCAAGGGCTTAAAAAGTTGACCTTACGCGTTTCGGCCAAATAGGCCTTCCTCAGAGGTCATACATATGTGGCAAGATGGTTAATAATTATATTCACATAAACACAATCAGAAATATATACAAAGTATAGATTCAATAAGGACCATAAAGTAAATTGTTCAGAAGTAAAATCACCAGGCACAGGATAAATATGCACATAAGACCTTTAAAGTGCAATCACTAGCCCAGTGATTATAAAATAAACTTATGGTCCAAAAATTTCCTTCTTTGATTGTGTTCCTACAGTATTCACAAGTAAAAAGCAAGGCCCTCCTCATCTCCTGACCACCCCTCCTCCCGAATGCCGGCAAGCCCAGCAGCATCTGGCCTCTGCTGCCTGGCCCACCACAGCTACCATCAATTTCACCACTGGAACTGCCACCTGAGGAAGTAGGTTTGTTGTCTGCACATGTGCAGAAAATGAAAGTGCTGGGGGGGGGATTTAAACCCAATGCATTTTTTAATTTTAAGTCTTCAGATTTTTTCTGCAATCCTGGGAAGTCCCCCAAGTTTGCAAAAGTATCTGTTTTGGGTAAGTGTGGCCCCAATGCTCAACACGGCAGGTACTCGCTGTACACTACTGATGCTATGCCTATTTTCTCTCTAGCCCAGATTTCTGAGAGGACAGGGGTTGCATTTTATTACTAGACAATGCAAAACCAGATTGAGAAAGAGAAATCTAGCCTTGTTCCAATGTCCTACGTGCCCTGCTTGCAGATGCCACAGCTATGCTGTTTTTCCAGAGTATATTTTAAAAGATCCTGCAAAGGCTCACATTTCAAATTCATCGTAAAGCAAAACAACTGAATCACATTAGATGTAAAAAAATCATTTATATACATGCCTATTTGCACAATGGACCATGAAGCCTCTCTTGTTTTTTTCTACATCATTCCTTTTAGTGTGGAAAACCAGCTGTTGGGGGAGGGGATTAGCAAGTTCTTCTTGATAGGCTAGCTGTGGGCAGGGCCGGCTCACCCGCTAGGTGAACTAGGCCTTCGCCTAGAGCGCGAGCCGGCCGTTAGGGCGCGGGAGGAGAGGCAGGGACAGACGCTGGCACACCTGGCCAGCAGCTGGGAGGAGCGCCGGGGCTGGGAGGAGCTCTGCCGGCTGCAGGAGGATGCGCGGCGGTGTGGGCAGGGCACGGCGCTGTAGCTGGCCAGCGGAGGAGCAAGCGAGGGGGCGGAGGTGGAGGCAGGGGCGGTTTTTCCTAGCTGGGGGTGTCAGGGTGTCAGGGCCTCTCCAGGCCACGGCCGCCCCCTCCCTTGGCGGGCCAGAGGCAGGGAGGATGGGCTGGGCGACCGGGAGAGGGTGAGACAGCTGGGGGACCCCGCCCCAGGCGGCTCAAGATGCCAGACCCCTTCCCCGACGGAGGGCAGCCAGGCCGCCAAGGCCACCGGGGGGGCAGGCAAGCGGTGGCCTCTCCCCCTCCCCGGCGGGCCTCTGCAGGGCGCCCCCCCACACCCCACGCGCAGTCCCCGGCGGTCCAGGGGAGGGAGCTTCCCTCAGCACCACCTCTCCTCCGGCCAGCTCTCCCTGGTCTGGGCCGCGGTCCCCGCGCTGTGGGGCCGCTGAGGGGGCAGAGCAGAGGGTCCGTAGGGACCCAGTCCCCCAGGCCGCGAGGGCGACGGATTGGCCTGGCCTCCATCGCTCCTGGAGAGCGGGCACCCAGCTGGCCTTCCTTTCGGGGGGGGGGGCCCAGTCAAGCCAAGGGACTTCCCCTCCTCCCAGCCTGCCCCCAGCTGCCTGGTTCTGGCAGAGAGGTGCTGGCCTGGAAGGTCCTTTCTGACCGGGACTGCTGGAAGAGCAGACAAGTCTCCTGGGGACAGCTGCACGCTGCACATGCTTTCCCCTTGCGGCCGGTGGCGTGATGGTAAAGCCCTGCGAGAACGGCTACTTGGAGGACAGCTTGGAGGAGGCGTCCCCGCGGTGCCCCCGCCTGCGGCTCTGCCAGGCACGCTGGGATGGTCTCCAGGCCCCGCCGGGAGGTTGGCATCTGCGCTCGCCTAATGTGCAGGACAGCCTTGGGCCGGACCTGGCTGTGTGGGGGGGGGGGGCATGGAAACAAAATCAGTCAAGTGGGACCCACCTGTCAGCTAAAGCAGGACAACCCAGATGCTGGCTGACCATCTCAGCGAGAACTAGGCCCAAATCCTCATTAGTGGTGGAAAATGCCATCAAGTCTCAGTTGACTTATGGTGACCCCCCCTTAGGATTTTCTATGGTGACCCCCCCTTAGGATTTTCAAGGGAAGAGACAAACAGGCATGGTTTGCCATTGCCTGACTCTGGCTAGCAACCCTACACCTCCTCCATGGTCTCCCATCCAAATTCTAACCATGGCTGATCCTGCTTAGCTTCTGAGATTCGATAAGACCAGGCTAGCTTGGGCCAGCCAGGTCAGGGGCAGATCATGTTACTACAGACTAAAAAACTCAGCTCTCAGATTCTCACAATCACTCCTGTTTCTTCACATGTTCTCCAAAATACTCTAAAGCCCCCGCTGTCATATAATATATAAGAACAGGAGCCAAGTTATACTTGGGGAAGGGCTGTGGCTCAGTGGCAAAGCATTTGCTTTGCATGCAGAGGGTCCCAGCTTCAGTTCCTGGCATCTCCAGTTCAAAGGATCAGGGATAAGTGAGGTGAAAGATCTCCACCCAAGATTTCAGAAAGCCACAGCAGTCAAAGTAGACAATACTGGCTTTGAATGACCCATAAGGCAGCCCATGTATGCCCATGTAAACTCTTTTTAAAAGAAAAATCAAAAGAAGAATCACACATCCATCACTAATTTATCCAACATATTCTCAAAACACAGTCTGCTTCCCAGCATGGTATTTCTCATACTTCTCACCCGTGTTATATTCTGGACTCGGAAAAGGCGAGTGATAACATCTTCATCTGTGGATCTAGAAACATATTCAACTTCCATAGGACCATACTGTTGGAGTCCTGGTTCTGGCCAATATTGCAAACAAGGCTGAAGAAAGAAAGAGCATAGAGTGTGAACAGGTGTGGCAACACAAAATGTCATCATTTGTACTTAAAATGTATAGGGAACTAAAAAAAATCCAGACAGTCCAGTAGTGTATTGTTTAGCAGAAGACCTTCATTTAAACTCACATGTCTAAGATCTCTGCATGGTCAGAACATTCCACAAGTGATAATGCTTTACTCAATAGTAAACAAGATTGATCCCTGTGTAAGGTGTAAGCCACCTGCATAAGCCGTCGAGCAAATGGGGGAAAGGCAGGGTATAAATATTTTGGTAACTAAATATAGTTCTCAATATCACACCTCTTATTGAATGGTTGGGCCTCCAGGGATGGCTTCTATTCTAGCATGGAAAGAGTATCTTTGTTGCTCTATGCAACTAGAATCCAGCCCCACAGGAGGCAGCCAACGGCATGCCTCCTGGGGGCCGCCTTTTCCTCCTCTTCAGAAGGAATGGAGGAAGGGCTGCGGTGCTAAAAGGCTGGCTCCGCTCTACCCCTGGCAGTTGCTCGCCTCGTGCTTGGAGAGGAAGGAGCACAAGGCAGTTAGGGAGCCTTTGTAGGCTTGGGGCCTGGGCGGTGGATCTCACCGGTGTTGGGACGAGCGCAGTGACAGGGACGACAGGCTGAAGAGGCTCTCGGCGGCTTATTGGTGGCAGTGGCGTTGGCTGAGGGAACACACTGGGGACGCTGATGGCTGTGGCGCACTCCGCATCGGTGGCAGAGGCTGGCCGGGCTGCTTGGGGCAGTTCCAGCCGCTTTTAGTAAAAGGAAAAAAAAAAAAAAGCGGGAAGGAACACTCCTGTGGTGTGGGATGAATTGGGAGGTGCTGTGGGTATAGGGGCAGTTGGTGAGGCTGCCTGGGGCCCCAGGTTTTCCCTTCTATTATACCCTTCCCCAATGGTAGTTCCTATAGTGGCCTGTGTGGTGGCTCAAAAGCCATAAGGTCCAATTGCCAACCCCCCCCCCCCTCGCCATTCCACTCTCAGTTGAACAAATGACCCTGGTACTTTGGCAGGCTAGTCCCCTTGGTGTTGTAATATGTCCAGTTGCTCTTTCGCTGGGGAGGGCTGTCAAGTAGGTGGCCATTTTGGGAAGGTCTGTGATTGGTGGCCATCTTTGGAAGGTCTGCTACTGGTGGCCATTTTGGGAAGGTCTAAAATAGGTAGCCATTTTGAGAAGGTCTAATACCAGTGGCCATTTTGAGGAAGCCTAATACAGGTGGCCATTTTGGGGAGGTCTAATGGAACAGCAGCCATTTTAGGAGTATTCAGGGCTGCTGCTCCAGCCTCGATAACGATCAGGCATGGTGTCCAAGAAGGGGCAGGGGAAGTCAAAGGGAAAAGGACTTGCTCCAAAGGTACCCAGAAAGGTAGTTGACCCTCCCCCTCCGGTAGCTTTTTCCATGTTGGAAGATTAGGAAGAGGTGTGAGAACAACAAGTAATTTTAGCTAAGCTGGCAGCACTGCAGCAGGCTAAAGGGGCTGCAGCTCCTACCCCTTCTGGGAATGTGATTAGACCTAGCCAAAAATCCCCCCCTCCCATATTAAGGGGAATGCCCTGCTAGGCTTGCCAAGTCCCCCCGGGGGGCGGGACAACCCCTGCCCCAGAGGCCCGTTCCCCGCCGCCGCCGGATTGGACCCCAGGGGGAACCCCACCTCGGCGTGCGCGTCACCAGGAAGTGACGTTATGACGCTGGGCACGCTGGGGGCGGGGCCAGGGTCATCCGAGGGAAAACTCTATGTTTCCCCCTCGGATGGTCGTGGCCCCACCCCCAGCATGCCCGGTGTCGTATCGTCACTTCCTGGTGATGTGCGTGTGGCACGTGGACACTTCGCGCGCACTCCAGCCGCGGACCAGGAGTCCCCCAGTAAGGAGATTTTTTCACTTGGCAACCCTATGCCCTGCTAGCCGAAAAATCTGCCCCCCCTATATTAAGGGGAATGCCCTGCTTAACTCACACAACTTGTAGGTAGGCTTGCCAAGTCCCCCCAGGGGGCGGGGAAACCCCTGGCCCAGAGGCCCGTTCCCCGCCGGCGGCAGATCGGGCCCCAGGGGGAACCCCACCCCCAAAGCATGCAACGTGCACGTCACTCAGAAGTGACGCGACCACGCCGGGCATGCTGGGGGCAGGGCCACAGTAATCCGAGGGCAAACTCTATGGTTTCCCCTCGGATGGTCGTGGCCCCACCCCCAGTGTGCCCGCCGTGGTCACATCACTTCCGGGTGATGTGGTTGCGGCACGCGTGCACACACTCCCAAAGTGGCGCTGGAGTCCCCCGCTCCAGCACCGCTTCAGACTTGGCAACCCTACTTGTGGGCACCAGAGGAACTTGTCGGCAGCCAAGCCCCCCCCCATTGTTCACAAAGGTGAAACCCCACTGCATTTAGATGACTTTAAATCTTTGAGTGGGTGAGGTGGGAAGGTGCACCTCATTACGAGCTGCACACAGTGGAAAGGACTTGGTTATAGTTCCTGCTGTATAAATGATGCTTGAGAAGGCAGCTCCTGTGTATGACAGAGGCTTGGGAAGAATCTTCTGAAAGGGGAGGGATTATCTCCTGCTAAATTTTCATTTCTAGAGACCAGTGCAGTGTAGTTGTTCAGTATGCGGTCTCTAATCAGGGAGAACAATGCTTGGTTCCCCTTTTCTCCACTTGTAGCTGCTGTAAGGCCTTGAGCGAGCCACAGCTCTGTCAGAGCAGTTCTCTCAAGGACAGTTCTGGAAAGAGCTCTCTCAGCCCCGCCTGCCTTGCGGGGTGTCTGCTGTGGGGATGGGAGGGGAGTGAGTTTGTGGGCCACTCTGGGACTCCGAGTGAAGGGCAGGGTATAAACCCAATCTCTTCCTTCCTTCCTTTTTCCATTCATTGTTGCTGGCATGGTTTTATGCTAGGATTTATAACAGATCCAGTCTCTGTGCTGGTATTTTGGGAGGATATATGTCTCGGTGAGAGACCATCTGCTTGGCGTGCAGTAGGTCCCAGGTTAAATCCCTAGCTTCTTTAGTTGTGGATTTGGCAGTAGGTGTTATGAAAGACCTCTGCCTGGGACCTGGAGAGAATTTGCCGGTCTGAGTAGGCAATACTCATTTAGCACTTGCAGTACACTCTGGGTGAAGAGCGGGGTATAAATCTGGTCTCTTCTTCTTTTCTCGGAATATCATAGGAGCCTTTATTGGTATCTAATGGTCAGGAGGGCCTGTGGCTCAGTGTTAGAGCCTCTGCTTGGCATGCAAAAGGTCCAAAGTGGGCCTGTGGCTCAGTGGTAGAGCCTCTGCTTGGCGTGCAGAAGGTCCCAGGTTCAATCCCCGGTTCTCCAGTTGAAAGGACCAGGTGGCAGGTAATGTGAAAGACAGCCTGAGATCCTGGAGAGCTGCTACGAGTCTGAGTAGGCAATACTGACCTTGATGGACCAATGGTCTGATGCAGTATAAGGCAGCTTCATCACTCTGAGTTGGCAAATTGGCTTAGTCCTTTCAGGTGTTAGGATTCGAATAATCCATTCCAATGTGTCATTTGTACCTTCTATTTTTCTGTTTTAGCAGAAATACAATGTGATTTCCAGCCTGATGCTGTGATCTGGGGATTTGACAGCTGGCATGTCGTACATGTCATTGGTTGGTTCTAATGGTGTTTTACACAAGTTTGATAGTGCAATTGTCTTTAACGGAAGGTCCAGTGTGTTGCCAGGGCCTGGAGGAGTGGCATTGGTTATGATAGGCTGTGGATGGTGCCGGCTGGGATGCGCCGGTGCAGCCATAGTGCCTGGAATTGATGCAGGTGACTTCCAAGTAGGTTCCGGTGGGGGCGAGGGTTAAGCAAGACCCATTGCACATTGGAGGGCCAGCAGGGCTTTGGAGGCCAGAAAACCTGACAGCGGTTCTGTCCACTCCCTTGGCGGGGAAAGAAATGACTTCCATGCCTGGCAGCACAGCCTTACTCATGTATATATGTGAACAGGTTAAACTGAAGCCCTGTTCATGAATACATATGGCCTGCATGTAGGTGCATACACCTGTTTGTAAAACAGAGCCAGTGCGTATAGTTAATTTACAAGGCAAAAGCACTACAGACGCTGTATAAATATTTCTTATTCTGATTGCTTTAAAATTTAGTTTTTATAACTCTTACAAAACCCTGCTGTCATTTTTAGCCAGACAATTACTCTATTCAGAGGATGTTGAAAATTATAAACAAATCAATGCAAGCAAACTACTGACAGGTTCTACTGAAGCTTAGTTTAAGTTGGGACCCCAGTTACGATAAGAAGAGATAGATGGCATTTTTGTTGTTGTTGCTCAGTCGCACAGTCAAGTCCGACTCTTCACGCCCCCATAAATCATCTCCCGCCATAAATAAATATTATTTCAGAATGCACTTGACTTTTAAAACAATGGGGGCCTGTTATTCAAAGAGCTCCAGGGCACTGAGTGAATGAACCAGCTTTTATATTGGTGTTGTGTCCACAGTTTGACAATCCAGTAGATGGGTAACTGGACCAGAGAGGTTCTATTCTGATATAGACCTGCACAAGTGACCACTTTAGGCCTCATTTCTTATCTTTCAGGGTGTAGGGTTGCCAAACGATCCACAGTAAAGGGTCCTATCTTTTAACAGAGAATTGGTGCATGGCCTTCACCAGATAAATAACATCCCATTAATGGGACATGGCTTCCTTTTTCTACAGGCAGCTCTACCCTGGGATATCAATAACTACATCACTTGGTCAGTGCAGACATACGCCCTATGAGCTTTGCGCAGTGCCCTGCGAATCAGGGCCAATGCCGATGCAATCATGGTGGAATTGATAAGCATTCCATAGATGTTTAGGAAAAAGGGGCCTCTAAGACGCTGAACTGCAGGCTGTGGAAGGTCAGTAATTCAGCAGTTCCAAGACCCGGGTGCCGCATGATGGGGTGAGCTCCCATCTCTAGTTCCAGCTCCTGCCAACCTAGCAGTTCGAAAGCAAGAAATTGCAAGTAGATAAATAGGGACCACTTCAGTGGGAAGGTAACAGCGTTCTGTGCGCCTCGGTGTTTAGTCATGCCGGCCTCATGACCACGGAAACGTCTTCGGACAGCGCTGGCTCTTCGGCTTTGAAACGGAGATGAGCACCGCAACCCTAGAGTCGGATTCGACTGGCTTTCGAGCAAGGGAACCTTTACCTTTACCTATAGGACCAAGGCAACCAACTTTCCTTGCCATGCTGTGGTCTGCTTTCTTGTTGGGTTCCGTGGCTCACTGTTTTCTCTTTTAGGGCGGTGTTCTGTGGCAGGAGGAGAAGGATTCTCTCTGTGGACACAGCTTCATTTTTGGGCCAGGTTAATGAGCAAACGGATCGGACATTGGCTCCCAGTTGGGCCTGAGTTGATGGGCCACAGTGGAATGGAGAGGGCACCGGAGCATGTGCCGGGCGGGCCTGCTCCACCTGTTCTGGGCAGCTCAATTTGTTGCGGTGGCAAGCACCTATCAGCAACCCTGTAAGGGGAAGGTTTCTGTCAGGGGCAGACTGCCTTTTGGAGTGCCTTTGATAAATGGCCTTTAGTTTCAGATCCCAGTGGGATCGAGATAGCGTATGGCCAATGGGGAGCTCCGAAATATTTTAAAGGTTGGTTTGGTCCACTAATTTCCTCACCCCCTGTACAGGGGCGATGGCATTCACCTTTCCGAGAAGGGAAACAACGTTTTCCTTCAGGATCTGTGGCAAGGGCGCAGGGTCCTAAGCAGAGGCTTGGCCCTTGCGGTGGCAGAATTAGGTTTAAATAAAGTTCAGCGGCTATGTAAGCACCAATCGATAACCCTGTGGGGGGGTAGAGTGGTCTGCGGGATTAACCCTGCGGCCGTGCGGCCAGGAATGAGGCTTGCAGACTGCCTATGGGGATGGCCACGATGGAGACTCAGCGCTGGACGTGCGGTGGTGTTTGAGGGCTCCTGAAGGCGCATCCCAATCATTGGCTCGGCTGGGTTTGCAAGCAACTTACAGTTGGCTCCAACCCGGGGCCTTGGTGTCTTGCCTTTTATACGGTTAAGGATGGGGTCAGAGCGACACCAGACCTTGACCGTGCTGCTGTTTCATGTTTGCCCTTGCTGTTACTTTAATATGTTAATATAAAGTGGCCTTATTTTATCCAACCTTGGTTGTCTGACTTACTTCTGTCTGAGGGGGCAAACACCATTGCTATGAACTGGAAATCAACAAAGTCACTGACCCTCTCACAATGGCATCAGAAGATATGGAGCTTATATATTATGGCCAAACTCACGGTCAATCTGGCATACTTTAAGAAATCTTCTTCACACTCTACCTTCTCCTCTATCTGGCTACCTATCCTAGAGTATTTGTCCTCCCAACAAGAAATCCCTAAAGTTATAGATGATTTGGGTTTATGGTAAAACCTAGAAGCTAGCTATTGAGTTGTGTGTTTTCTTATTCTTGGATGGTTGTGCTCATTCATATACACTGAGTCTATTGTATTGTATCAACTTAAGCCTCAGTTATGATTTGTGATTTATATGGTTGTGGTATATATTACTGTAGTATATTGGTAACAATGTTAAAATTCAACAAAATATTAATTAGAAAAATAAGATCATCAAATCACCAAAACTAGGGTTGCCAACATTGGGGAGGTGGGTGCTGAAGTTCTTCTGGACACAGGAGCATGTCCAGAAGAGGGCAACCAGGATGGTGAGAGGGTTGGAATACAAGTCTTACGAGGAAAGGCTGAAAGAGTTGGGTTTCTTTAGCCTGGGAAAGAGATATTTGAAGGGCTGTCATGTAGAAGATGGAACAGATCTATTCTCTCTTGTTCCGGATTGCAAGACTAGATCTAATAGGTGGAAATTACAAGGGAGTCGATACCGGCTAAATATCAGGAAAAACTTCCTAACTGTAAGAGTGGTTAAGCAGTGGAACAGAGTGCCTCGGGAGGTGGTGGATGCTCCTTTGCTGTATGTTTTCAAGTGGAGGCTGGATGACCATCTTTCGGGTATGTTGCAGGGCTATCTTTCGGCTATGCTCCTGCAGAGTGCAGGGGGTTGGACTAGATGACCTGCAAAGTCCCTTCCAACTCTAACATTCTATGATTCTGTGAGTCCCAGAATCACAACTGATCTCCAGTCTAGAGAGATCAGTTCCCCTAGAAGAAATGGCAGCTTCAGCCAGCAGATCCTCCCCCCCAGTGTCACACCCCCACTGAGGGCCCTCTCCATTGTTCCCTCTAAGCTGTGGAGTCTTGTGAGCAAAAATTCTACTTTGTGAGCTACTGCATTTTGGCCACTGCATAAATTAGTTTGCTCTGGAGCCATCCTTCCTGAGCTAAGACAAAAATGTGTGAGCCAGAGGCTAAAAAACTGTAACCTAGCTCACACTAGCTCAGCTTAGAGGGAACACTGGCCCTCTCCTCAAATTCTTCCCTCTTCAGGGATCACCTCCAAATTTCCAGGAATTTCCCAAAAGAGAGTTGGCTGTTGGCAGCCCTAGGCTACACACATACAAGATTGGTCGGTTGGGGGACACCCCCCCCCCCCAATACACAGGGGAAAAAATGGCTTCATGAATTAACCAAAAGAATTAACCCCTTGCCCAGATTGCCCGGAGTTATGGGCTGGGGTGTCATCAATATGCTGATGACACCCAGCTGTATCTGATGTTGGGCGGCCAGTCAGACTCCACTCCTGATGACCTGCATTGGGCGTTACAGGCCGTGACTGAGTCGGCTGAAATTAAACCCAGCAAAGACGGAGGTCCTGGGTCTGAGTCGGATTGGTTCGGGGTTAGGGCTCCCTCTCCCGACCTTCGACGGGGTGCCGTTGGTGCTGGCGTCGGAGGGTAGGAGTTTGGGGGTGCTCCTGGACTCCTCGTTAACGATGGAGGCCCAGGTAGCAGCCACTGCCAAGTCGGCATTTTACCATCTTCGGCTGGCACGGCAGTTGGTCCCTTTCCTTGATCAGGAGGACCTAGCCACAGTGATCCATGCGACGGTCACCTTGAGGCTAGACTACTGTAACGCTCTCTACATGGGGCTGCCTTTGTTGCAGGTTCGGAAGCTGCAACTGGTGCAGAATGCTGCAGCCAGGCTGCTGATGGGTCTTCCTAGACGAGATCACATCCGGCCTGTGCTGAAAGCGCTGCACTGGTTGCCAATAGCGTATGGATTCGCTTCAAAGTGCTGGTTATTACTTTTAAAGCCCTATATGGCCAGGGACCAGCCTACCTAAGGGACCGCCTTTCCCCACATGTTTCCCCAAGGGTACTTCGGTCAGGGAATTTAAATCTCCTGGATGTTCCAGGCCCCAGGACCACCAAACTTGCGATGACCAGGGCTAGGGCATTTTCGGTGGCGGCTCCTATCTGGTGGAATGAGCTCCCAGAGGAGATCCGGGCTCTGCGGGACCTAGTACAGTTCCGCAGGGCCTGCAAGATGGAGCTCTTCTGCCAGGCTTTTGAATAGGAGTCGCCACCATCACTGTTCCATCAACGCCCTATGAGTCTGCATATTGCCATCTTGATGTGGGCATCATTGGAGGGAATGGGACGTCTTTTAGGGGATGGTAGGGCAGTGGGATATGCACTGCCGTAGTTGTCTAGCTATGTTACTGAGAATGCCATCTTGCTTTTAAAAATCTTAACATCTGGAAGCGAATAGAGGAGCACCAAAATTGTTTTAGGATGTTATTTAATTGTTTGTTATTTGTCTATGTGTAATTTTATATTGTTTTATTGTTTTATCTGGCATTATGCCCTGTTAGCCGCCCTGAGCCTGCGGGGAGGGCGAGATAGAAATCTAAATAATAAATAATAATAAAAAACCCTTAAAAGAATAGCTTGACAAGGATAGAAGATGCTCCAGGAGGTACAGAACTTTGAGAGCAGCTGATACAAACTTCACACATTACAAACTTCTTGTGTCCCCCCACCCCTACATATCCTGTCTACATACGTGCCCTGGGAGTTTCATGCCTGGAACTTAATTTCCAGGCACATGTAATCGTATCACCTGTCATTGTCAGCAGTTCCTGCTGAGACTTGCCACGTATGTTTATGCATGTGTATTTACAAGCACATGTCAAAGACACAAAATGTGTCTGTTCCCTGCCTCAGAGACTTGCATTCTAGAGATCCTGGGAAGGATGCTGAATCCTAAAGCATGACAATTCCAACAGCTAGCATCCTTTTAGCAAGCCATTGGTCAAAGGCAAAACCTGAAACAAAATCAGGACAGTGGTTTCCCAAGGGCAAGGAACAGAAGTCATGGACTATCCAAGGTAAATCCTTCAGCCAAAAAGAGTCCGTAATCTTCCTCCTGCTGAGCGGAAAGTACATTCCAACTTGGAAGTATCAACATGAACTTTAATATTCCTAGACGTCGCTGGTGCCAGAGGAGGAAGATTGCCGATAGCAAGGTATCCGCCCCTTGCTATCTCTCTTCTGGCCACACGGCTGATGTATTGCTCAATTCAAGGGTCACAGATGTGATTGTTTGCAAGCCGCGACAGCCGGGAAACCAGCGTCAATACAAAATATATGATGTTTGTCATTGCACTTTAACAAAACATTTAGCATTTCGGGCCTTCGGACAGCTCGGGCCTAGCTGCATGGCAAATGTGTTTGAGAAATAATTGGTTATTAATAGGGGCTATAAATCTCTTTGATCCCGATGCCTTCCAGACTCGGAGCTATAATTTGGATATTAAAACTTCCTTCGGCAAGACATAGTTCAAGCGAGGGATATACCCTCTAAGTCACCTTTCAAAAGCCGCCTGCTGTAAAGGCTGATTTATCGGCTGTTGGTGTTAAACTGGTAAACATTTAAGATCTGGCTAAACAGCATTATGCGGACATCCCTCAAGGAATAAAATATCCAGTGGGGAGGGTCAAAACAGGATAATGTAGAAATAAAAGAAGAAGAGCTGCATCAAAAAAATATGGGTAGAGCAGAAAGCAGCGGGAAAGCCTCTGAAATTAGGATAAAATTGTTTGGAACATATTATGCTGTCTTATAGCAAGTCAGACCATTGGTCAGTCTAGCCTGGTCTCAGTATCTCAGGCAGAGATATGCCTCTCCCAACATCCGCTACTTGAGATGGTGGGGACTGAACTGGGCCAGGACCTTCTGAATGTAAAGTACGTCTTACCATGACGCCTCTGCTGTTTTTTTGCAAACTGTTGTTTTCACAGTGAAATTATTTACTTTGATAGTAGCATCATGGGTGGTGCACGATTTATTATAGTATAACAAATACAATGCACTCAAATGTCTGTTCTGAATCGGATTTACCATGCATGGGAAGCTGAGGCAGTGCAACATAGTACATATTCCGGAACTGTTTATGAAAATAGTAGGACTGATTATGGCCACTGCCTCATGGGAACACAAGCAGTGCAGTCAAAGAATATGCAATGGGAATCAAAGTAGATGGCTCTGGAGAACCTCCACAAACCTTCATGTGTGTCCTCTGTTGCTTAAGACCAAATACTAATTTGGGGCTTATGCCTGACAGTAGAAAAGTGTTGTCAAGTCACAGATAATTTATGGTAACCCCACAGGGTTTACAGGACACAAGACAAACAGAGGTGGTTTACCATTGCCTACCTTTGCATAGCAACCTGGACTTCCTTGGCAGTCTCCCATCCAAGTAATAGCCGGGGCTGACCCTGCTTAGCTTCTGAGAGCTGATGAGATCATGCTAGCCTGGGCCATCCAGGACAGGGCAGTTTCACCCCAGGCATCTGAAATCTACACTAAGGTCTGTCATCCCCTTACAAATCACATCAGAGAACAACTCTTGGATCATGATGTCTGCCTGATATAAGAAACAAGCTGTACAAGCATTTGACGTTCATAATCCAAATTCAGTAGTTACAAACTTCAACAATAGAACAAAGTTTGAGTCTAGTAGCACCTTTAAGACCAATAAAGTTTAATTCTGGGTATAAGCTTTCATGTGCAGCGTAACAACTGTAGGTTTGGGTCTGATCTTGACTCAAAATAATGCACACAAATGCTTATACCCAGAATTAAACTTGATTGGTCTTAAAGGTGCCACTGGACTCAAACTTAGTTCTGTTGCTTCAGGCCAATACAGCTACCTACTTGAATCAAACTTCAACAATGTTGGTATCTGTATGGTATCTGAATTTCTGAGGTGACAAGGTCCCTTGTGCAAACTAGCAACACTGCCCACAGCTACTATATTCAGTGCTAGAATTTGACGATGATGGAAACCACAAGAAATAGGAATTTAAAAGCTAAGAAAGCCTAAGCCACAACAGGAGAGCTGTTGAATTTCCAGAATGAAGATGAAAAAGATGATGAAGAACATGCTGTTGAGTTGCAACTGACTCATGGTGACCCTGTCCATGGGGTGTTCCAGACAAGAGATGAGCAGAGGTGGTTTGCCATTGTCTTCCTCTGTGTAGCAACCTGAGTCTTCCTTGGTGTTCTCTCATTCAAGCACTAACTATGGCTGACCCTGCTTAGCTTCCAAGCTCTGACAAGCTCAGGTTAAGCTGGGCTATTCAGGTTGCTAAATACAAATTAATTACCAAAGATTACTAAATTACCTTAATGCTCTGGCACCTCTTAAACTTGACAAATCTTAGGGCCTCAATAAATCTTAATCCTTCCCCAGTGTTGTCTCATCTTCATTTACACCCCCCAAAAATTTACATCCGCCTTGGTCTAACATAGTTAGCTGCTTTGATTTCCTTCCATGTCAGTTGCTTCTAGAGTCAATTTCACTCCTGAATAAACTCCCTCTGGCCTTGCAGAATTACCAGGCCTCCTGGGTAAGGGTAGCATCAGGGATAATGTTTATTTTCCCCTGTTCTGTTATTTAAGCACACAGTAGTGCTCTTTAGCTCAGCAAGCACGGCTGACAAAGGAAGGCTCCTCTTCACCCGAGGGGGGCCTTTAATTCATTTGTGTGCTTACTTCTCCGGCAGCGTAACAACTGTAGGTTTGGGTCATTTGCACTGAAGTGTCTGATCTCGACTCATAAAATAATCCAGTTAATGAAGTCTTCTCCAGACGTCCATTAAGAGTCTGTAATACTAAATTTATGTGGGGGGGGGGAAATCCAATACGTTTTTCGGTCAAATTAACATTAAGGGCTTGTAATGGGCTTTTAAAACTGCGCTGAAGCTGGAAAGAATGTTTTAAGAATCTGGAAAGGGGATGATCAAAGTCAGAATGCCTCCTGACATACTGGGAATCCATCATCTAGTCCCTTTCTATCCATAGGGTTTGTGATGGCCTAAATGGGTCATATTAGATTTGTAAAATTTGCAATTGATCATTCAAATAATCTTCTAAATCCATAATTTTTTTCTTACCATCAAGTCACAGCCAGCTTATGATGTTTCTGTAGAGTTTTCAAGGCAAGAGACATTCAGCGGTTGTTTGCCATTGCCTGCCCCTGTGTAATGACCCTGGAGTTCCCTAGTGGTTTCCCATCCAAGTATTAACCTGGGCCGATCCTACTTAGCTTCTGAGATCTAATGACATCAGGCTACCTTGGATTATCCAGGTTAGGGCACTAAATCCATTGGAAATCTCTTATCCAAACAATAGCTTTGAGCTGTGTTCACATGGCCAAATACCAAAAATATAAATTCCATGGAATACTTAAGCATTTACCCAAAAGTCATTCCTATTGTGAGATATGTCCTTCCTAATGACAATGTTTAGCCTAAGCCTTTGGACTTAAGTGGACATGGCCATGTCACCTGGTTCAGTAATCAGGATAAAGTCATTACTTGATTACATACTTACCCAGACATAGGTACTGATGCTATTTTGACCTTTCACAGGTGGTTTTCTGCTCAGGTTCTCAGTATTGGAACCACCCTGCCAGTCTACTTGTCTTTGACTGGTAAAATATTGTCCATCTCATTAGGATACAGAATGCTGAATAACATGCATTAAATCTCAACAACTTCTGAAAAACAGGATGCTGTTTTAGATGGAAAATGTGTATGATGATAATAAAGCAGCACACATTTGTGGCATAGAAATGGGGGGGAATTCTGCTGTTCTGTATTATCAGGAAGTGAGCCTTTTGGAGAGCATATTTCATAAACCTTTTGGCACAACATGCCACTACTGTTTTTTGGAAAGGATTATTCACTGCAAGACTATGAACTTGTTGCTCACATAAGAGGAAAATAAATTTTATTCGATCAGGTAGTGGAGATGGATGGAGGTGTATCTTTTCTGGCAAACCCTCATTTTCTCACAGTTATTTATTTATTTATATTTCTAACTCGCTGTCCCCTGCTAGTGGGTTCAGGGTGGTTTACAAAAAGATTTAACAGAATAAAACATTTTAAAAACAGTCAAGCAATAATGCAATTTAAAACCCCAACAGCATAACCACAAGATGGCAAAAAGTATTACAGAAGTTCCCAGAGGACACTACACGTATGCCCAGATGGAACAGTTGATTGGGGGATGGGTGTTAAGCACCATTTATTCATATGTAAACAACAGTAGCCCTGACCTGGATGGCCCAGGCTAGCCTGATCTCATCAGAACTCAGAAGCTAAGCAGGGGTGGCCTGAAACCACTAAGGAAGTCCAGGGTTGGTATTCAGAAACAGGCAATGGCAAACCCCCATCTAAACATCTCTTGTCTTGAAAATCCTATGGGGTCACCGCAAGTTGGCTAGCTGTGAGCAGATGAGCTGTTTGATCCAATGTCATCGCCTCTTCCTTCCAATTTAAAATGCTCATTCAGACAGCCTTGTCCCCATCCCATTCAGCAGTCGTTGGCCCTCCATTCTCACCCCTGACTTTCCCAACACCAGAGAAAGTCCGAGCTTTATGGACTCAACTGGTTTCACCATGCATTTCCTTATGTCTGAACTCTCTCTTGTGAACGCAAGCCGTTTGGGAAGCCTCATCACACACTTTCATCTTCGCACCATTTCAAAAATTCAGTTAGTTATGTGTGCATAAGTGGATCTTCGTACCAGGTTTGCAATGCACTGTATACATGCTTCACCACTGAACTATTTAGTTGGGAACAGGACACCCCCGGGGAAGTTGTGTTTGGGTGACAAATCCCCCCCTCAAATCCCTCTCTCCTGTTTCTTGGAGTAGGACTGCAGTGGAAATAGTCCCTATTAAGGCTCTCTTCTCGGTGGCCATGATTCCACCACCAGAACTATACTCACATCACAGTATCCCTTGGGCGGGAAAGCCTCTGAACTTCAAAATGGCTGGTGTTCAAGGTGTGTCGTGGCAGAGAGAGGAGACTTTGGATTTGTTGGCATTAAGGCAATTGCATGGAAACATAGATCTCTATGAGGACATCACCAGAGGCATGGCTGCACATGGCAGAAAAGTAAAGTTTAATAGGAACCAATGAGATTACAGCTCCTGGTGGAGGAAGCTGTCAAAACGGAGGTGTGCTTTGATGGATCACTTATGCGCAGTCACAAAAAATATTTTAAAATGTCACCCAATCGCCTGCTCCACGGTTACCACATAGCAAGTGTGATCACTCAACCATGAAGTGAGCATGCGGTGCAGCAGGTTATGGGTGGGATGTCTAGACAAAATTCTTTAGCACAAATAGATTCGGTTGAAATAGACGCTCAGCCACTTCTTGCTTGGCCTGTTATCTGATCGCACCCCTGATGGCACATTCCACCACCAAACAATAGGAAGGAACTAGAAGGAACCAGAAAAGATCCTTGTGTTAAGTAAGGGTCTCTGAATACCAAGATCAAGATAATTCAAACTATGATTTTCCCTACTGCAATGTATGGATGTGGAAATGGGAAGACGAAGAAAGCTGAGAGGAAGACAATTGATTAATTTGAAATGTGGAGTTGAAGGAGAACTTTACAGACACCATGGACCACCAAAGAGACAAAATCAGTGGGTTCTAGATCAAATCAAGCCTGAACTCTCCCTAGAAGCTAAAATAACTAAACGTAGGCTATCATACTTTGGTCACTTCATGAGAAGACAACTCACTAGAAAATATAATAATGCTGGAAAAAAGCTGAAGGCAGTAGGAAAAGAGGGAGATCCACTGTGAGATGGGTTGACTCAACAAGAAGGCACAACCTCCAGTTTGCAAGACCTTAGCAAGGCCGTTAATGATAGAACATTCCAGAGGTCACTAATTCTTAGGGTTGCCATAAGTCAGAAGCAACTTGGCACATCACACACACAAACAACAAGAGCAGAGCAAAGTGACCCTATTACGCCTTCTTGCGATTCTCACCATGGCTTTTGATATAAAGAACAAATTACCTGGGACATGTGGTACCTATAACTGGTCCTCCCCACATACCTGCAACTTAGCTTCAGAAAGCAGCTGGTGGGGGACTTCCGGTCTGGCTCCCGCGAATGACGGATGCATCCTCGGGTCGCTCCCGAGGGCGTCTCGCCTGCCCGCGGTCGAGGGGGGAATCCGCGCAAGCGGAGACCCAGACAAGCCCCAGAAAGAGGGGCTCCGACCCGGGGCGCGTAGGCGGGAGTCTCTTTCTCGGCCGAAAGGTCGGAAACTGAGCCTCCCCGCCATGCCCCAATGGACCTTGCCGCGTAAGTGACCCCGTATGGGGTTTAGCGGAGCCGCCTGTGGTCACTGAGTGATGAAGCGAACAAACGGCGAAAAAGAAAAAAAGCGGCTGAAACTGTGAGTTGTCAGACATCGAGAAAAAGACTTAAGTGCGCTCCCCCCCCCAGCGAAAAGATTTAAGGGAGGAGGAGGGGAACCCCCCTCTCCCGCAAACAGAGATTTTGAGCGAAGAAAAAGGGGGGGGGAATAGAATCTGAAAAGAGAAGCGGTCCCTTTTGGTGCGTGGTGAGAAGAGGCTAGAAGATTTTTGTCTTTAAAAAGCGCTATTTGAACTTAAATAAAAGTAAACAAAAAAGGCAAGATGTCGGAGCTGAACTGTGAAATTAGCGAACAAGAAAGGAGGAGCTTCCGGTGTAGGCATTTCATCTTTTGTTGTGCCGGCTGTTAAATAAACAGATTGCGTGTGACTGTGACCTTGACTGGGACTGTGAGAAAAGAATTGCTGTGACAAGCGAGAAGGTGCCCTGAAAAGCGCTTTTATAAGTCAACAGTTGTGGAGAGAAGGTCCAGCTAAGAGAATGGCAGCGTTTAAACATATAAGCGAGAGATGGAAAAAGGAGAAAACCATTCTCAAAGCCAGAGACCTTTTGAAGAGGCACGAGAGAGCAAGGCTTATGGCATTTGCAGTTTGCAAACAAACAGCGGAAGCGACCCAGAGGAGGAGCCGAGAAACCGGAGAGGACTAAATAGAGGAAGTTCCTGCCTGAATTCGGAGATTAAAAGAAGTCAGCCCGTAGATGATTGTTTTAAAAATCGTTGGAAAAGACTTTGCTAGCAGAGTACCATTGGGACACTACTAATATACTAACACAGACAACCGGTTTGAAAAAAGAAGTTTGACAACATACAGAAGAAGCCAAAGAAGAAAATTTTAATATTACTAACAGCTTAACTTTACCAGTTAAAACATCACTCACCTTTCTCTTGATCCCACTATATACCCTCCCCTTTTCTAACTAAGCGAAATATCTCTCCTTTTTAGGAGAGGAAATAAAGCTTTTAAACACACACAAAAAAGAAAGCAGCTGGTGGGGGATATGGGCTGGGGCCACCTCACTTGAAAGGAGGGCATATTTCTTTCCCCCTCCCCATTTTTCTGAACAAAACTGCTGCCTGACTGCTTTGGGTCTGGCAAGAAAACTAAAAAGACAGGTATCTGAATTGTATCTCCCCCCCCCCTTTCTTCACTGAGTAGCTGTAATGATACAATGGAAGAGGGGAGAACCACGTGTGCCATCTTGAGCTCCTTGGAGAAAGGGCAGGATAAAAGTTTGATAGAGAGGAAGAAGGGAACTGTGATTAGGGAAGAAGATGGTCACAACTGTCAGTGGTGGTAGAACAGAAAAACAATTGCATAGGAATGTGGCCTCTGTTGCGGGGGAACAGCAAGAAAGGAACGGAAATGGACGGGGCTAATGGACACCCTGCTCAGGTTATCCAGGTCTGGGCAGGGTATATATTAGCCCCTTCTGATTTAGTTCCTTCCTCTCTGGCTCCCTGGGACGTTAAGCAGGCTTAGCCCTGGTTAATATTTGGATAGGAGTCCACCAAGGAAGTCCAGGGTTACTATGCAGAGGCAGGCAATGGAGACCCGTAGTCTGAATGCCTCGTGCCCTGAAAACCCCGCAGAGTCACCATCAGTTGGCTGCGACTTCTTGGCACTTCCCATCACCAATATATAACCTGGGCCCAAGAGCCTGTCAGAACTTGCAGCCCACTCTAACAAAGACAGTAGGTAACAACTTGGAGAAAGTGCAGTACCCCCACCCTTTAATCCCCAAATATTTTTGCAGGGAAAAACCATGACCAGCAGGGTGGATGTCTGTCACTCACCCAGGCAGAGTTGGACTGGTTGAGTTGGTTTAGCATGATGATGGAGGTGCAGCCGTAGTCATAGACCAGCCTCCAGAAGTCGGTGATGGTGTTCTGCAGTGGATGCAAAGTCACAATGAAGGCAGCACTCTTCGTGTAGCTCTAAAGGGGAGCAAACAGAAAAAGGACGTAAAGAGAAGAGCGGCACCCAAGTGGGTGGAGAGAGGAGCAGTCAGGGATGCACACCAAAGCTGTTTTTTTGTTTCTTTTCATTTGGGTGCAAATTAGTTGCAAATGGTTTCCTCCTGGCTATTCTCTTTGGCAGTTTTGCTGCTTCAGTCATGCACTTTTTATGCGACAATGCCACATTTCATTGTGATGTCTGAGAGAAAATAAAACAACCATAATTTCATCCCAAGCACCAGACAACTGTAAAGGCAGATGTGTTGGTGGAACTGAAACACAGCTGACATAAAATTTGCAGAAATATCCCTAGCAACAGCCAGAGAATCTGAGAGTGACCAGCAGCACATTGGTGTGTTGCTGTACCATTGCAGACCTCACTTGACTTCTGCTCTATCTGATAGTGAAAAAAATATTCATAGGAATCCTTTAGAAACCTTCAAATTTCATGGCAAAAGATGGAAATGATATGTCATATCCAACATGACAGCATAACATAGGAGCTGCAGTGAGGAGGGAGAAAAAGGGCAAAATCACCTCCCTACTCTGTGAAGAAAGTGGCAGGATGGAGATTCCACCCCCTGTTCCTCTACTTCTCTTTAGCCCCTGAACCTGCACAGCTACTTGCCTACACAAGTTCCATGCCCCCACAACAAAATATTTCAGGGCATTTAAGTTAACTGTTGGACTAGGGTTGCAGGACTGCAGGCTGGAACTCCTGGGAACATTTGGGAGGTGGAGACATGCTGGCATGCAGTGTTATGACCTCACTTCCAATTTTCACTGGAAGTGAAGTCATAATATTGGGGGGCACTAGGATTCACAAAAACTCTCTGGTTAAACCAGAGAGTATTTTGACAAATCCTGGAGCATCTCCCTTTAGAGCATGACATCCCTTGTGGGTTTCAAAAGAAGTGATGTCATACAAAGGCCGGAACTGCAATCGGGAGCCGCCGCGTGCCGGAGGAGTCCACCAGGAGGCTGCTGGGAGATGTCGTCGACCCGTCCTAAGGCGCCAAGAAGAAACAACGGAAGCCCGCCCGTGGAATACAACAGGACTGCGCCACTCGGGTGTCGATAGGTAGCCCCTCCACCAGTTGAATTGTGGCCCTAGGATAGGAACTAATTAGGCGCTCAGGCCATATACCTGTAAACCACCCAGAGACCTTCGGGTAAAGGGCGGTATACAAATCGAAGATATAAATAAATAAATAAATATAAAATACACCAGCACAATGCCAGTGTCCTCCCCATTTTGTCACCATTTTCCTCAGATCAGTTTTTTTGGTGCTGGCAGGGAACACTGGGGTTTGCTGGGAAGTACCTGGCAAACCTGTGCTGGACAGAGGTTAATGCTGTATCTGCCCCACTTTCTGACTGCAGTTACTAGGACACAAGCCGCTATCCTGGAATGATGGGAATGAAATTGGGGTTGGGGGATGCATGAAGTGAGATGCACACTCCCTGACCGCAGTTAGACTCTCCTCAAAACTCTTCCCCCCATACAACATGAAAGTGGAGTAGGGTTGCCAACCTCCTGGTGGGTGTTGAGAAGAAGCAAACAGCCGTGATGTATTATGCCAAAAAAAGTCTCCAAAGACTAGAAATTTCTTTTTCCAATATTCAGTTTACTGGAAGCAATTCAAATGCCATCAACACCAACGAACCATGCATAATATATCTCATTTCGTGTATAACTTTATCAAAGTGGGTAGCGTTGAAATACAATATTAATCCATTTGACAAACTCTCTAGTAGTATCTCATAGTGAGGAGGAGGAGGAGGAGGAGGAGGAAGAAGAAGAGCAGGGTTTATACCTTGCTTTTCCCTACCTGGAGGAGTCTCAAAGTAGCTTACAATCTCCTTCCCTTCCACTCCCAACAACAGGCACCTTGTGAGGTAATATGGGGCTGAGAGAGTTCTGAGAGAACTGTCACTGGCCCAGGGTCACCCAGCAGGCTTCATATGGAAGAGTGGGGATAGGGGTGTGTTGTGTCCACTGACCGCCACCGGGGGTCAGCGCATATACCCGAGCTTCAGTCTGGGAAGACAATGGGGACTAGGATCCTAGTCCCTCCACTGGGGAACCAATGGGAGCCATGGCGGGAGATTCAAACCCACCAATGGTGACCAAGGGGTGGTCCCCAGGTGTGTATATAGTTGGCCTGCTGGCCGTTTGTCTGCATGTCTGTTGTGTGCCAAATAAAGCGTGCTATGCACCACGTCGTTGTCTGTCGTCGATCCATGCGGCTTCCCACTACACAAGAGTGGCGACGAGGATGGGATCTAGCCGCATCTGAGCCGGGCCGTCGCGAGGAACCAGGAGGACGTGAAGCAGCCGATCCGATGAGCGAACCATCGAACAACTCGACCGCTCCTCCCGCACCCCCTCCGACGCGCACAATGGCTACCGCTCCCGGGCTAGGGCTGCTTCCACCCTTCGACACAGCCCGCCCGCAAGACTGGGCCTCCTGGGTCCAGGGCGCCGAGTCCGCGCTAGAATTCTTCGACATCACCGACGAAGGCAAGAAGCGGGGATTCCTCCTGGCCTCCTGCGGCACCGCTGTGGTGTCCCTGGCCAGAAGGATACTCTCCCCCACCAACCTTGGTGATTGCACCTTCGAACAGATC
>NW_015174284.1:1056413-1067271 GCF_001447785.1 Gekko japonicus | reverse complement strand
AAGGGTGCGTCAGCCCCCAGCGTACTTGAAAGACTATGCCACCTAGGGGTGGTTCCGGACTATGGGGGGAGGGGTGTTGTGTCCACTGACTGCCACCGGAGGTCAGCGCGCATACCCGAGCTTCAGTCTGGGAAGACAATGGGGACTAGGATCCTAGTCCCTCCACTGGGGAACCAATGGGAGCCATGGCGGGAGATTCAAACCCACCAATGGTGACCAAGGGGTGGTCCCCAGGTGTGTATATAGTTGGCCTGCCGGCCGTTTGTCTGCATGTCTGTTGTGTGCCAAATAAAGCGTGCTATGCACCACGTCGTTGTCTGTCGTCGATCCATGCGGCTTCCCACTACACAATAGGGTGCCAGCCTCCAGGTGGGACCTGGGGATCCTGTGGAATTACAGCTCATCTCCAGACTCCAGTTCCCCTGGGGGAAATTGATGCTTTGGAGAATGGGCTGTATGGCATGGTACCCCACTGATGTCCCTGTCCTCCCCAGGCTTCGTCCCTAAATCTCTAGCAGTTTCCCAACCTGGATCTTGCAACCCAACCCCCCCCCCCGCCCCATCCCCACCAGCAGCCAGGGAGGACCTGGCAACCCTAGCCTGGGGAGTCAGACCTGGTTCTCCAGATTAGAGCCCGCCACTCTTAACCACTACAGCATGCTAGAGATATGAGCAGCTCTGTTTACATCATTTGTGCTTGCAGGACCTTTCTCTTCCACCTCCCCAGATTCTGGGGAATGTGAGGCCTTAAAGCTTCCTCCCAGCCCTCTAATGTTATGCCTCTAACAACTCGCCTGCAGTGAGAAAACACACTGCTTAGATCTGGCAGAGCCTCACGGTGAATTGAACTCAATTGAAGGGTTAGAAAGGCCAAAGATCTGAGAGAGCCCCATTCTCACTATGGACCAAATGCCCAGCAAGCTGAAAGTTTTACACACACACACACACACACACACACACACACACACACACACACACGCTTCAATCCAATAATACTGCCAGATGGCGACAAACGCACACACTTTCTGCTCTCAGATCTCTCTCTTTTTTAAAAATAATTCTATTCTCCTAACTGGAAACAGTCACCTTTGATCTAAGAACAAGCATGAAAAATGTCAGGCCAATGGATCATTTTTTCCCCCACACAAGAAGTGATATGCTTGGGATAATAAGGGCACATCGCAAAAGGGAGCTCTTAAAACTATCCTGCGGGCCGCCTGGCCTGTCATATCTCTTGGGAATGAGAGGAGGAAAAAACCCAGCAAAGAAGTCAGACACACAGAAAGCAGGGCAGGCTCCTCCTAACAAACCCAGTCTTGGATGGAGGGAGGGAGAGGATGGCCTGCAAAAAAGAAATGAGCAGCCCCTTAACTTCTAAGGCAAAGACTTTAGGATGCTTGTTAGCACTTCAAAAGGAGAAGCTTTTAGGGGCACCTGCAGAGAGAGGACAGACAATCCAGCCTCGGATAGCCTTTATCTGCTGGATCTTCACCCCGATCAAGGGTCCTTGAAACAATGGTTATAAGCTGAAGCATTTCCAGGTTTTCAGGTCCCTTTCGACATCGCATGCCCCATCAGTTGCTTTCTCCCCACCAGCCCTAGGGTGGATTTTCACCCAACTGATTTTAGGTCAGCATCTTCAAACAGGAGAAGGGCACGTGCAATGAAGAATGTGCTCGGAAAATCCCCCCCCCACACACACATTGTTTTAAAAAATTAAACAGGCAGCCAAGTGGCATAAAAGCGAGGAAAGAATTACAGGGAATTCCCTGGACTGTTTCTTAATGGAGACAACAAGGCTGATTTCTTTTCATGCTTCAATATGCCATGTATATAAAAAGGAATTATAGAATTTAGTTACCTGATCTAGAGAGAACGGGGAGCAGGGAGTTGGGAGAACAAGAAACCGAGAGATTAGGGCCTTGAAATGCATGGCGAGTCTATCCAGCAGAGCTGAAAGCATTAATTGATTAACTGGTGCGCTTAAATCAATTATTGGAGCTAGCTGTCGGGGCTCGCTCTCAACTAACCCCCAGGATTGGACTCTCTGTTCCTCTGCCAGTACTCTCTCTCTCTGCAACCTCTCTCTCCTACTGTGCAGCTAGAGGAGAACTTTGATTCTCCAGTGGCCTTTTATAATGTTGCACTGATGCCTTTGATCTCAGCAGTTAAAATAGCCAAAGACAGGCAGCAGATCTGTGCGTCTTATGTCCGTTCTCTCTACCGCGGGGACAGTTCCTACATGCACATAAAATGTACATAAAGTCTCTATATGCATGAATGGAAACCCAAAGTCCACAGAACTTAAGCTACACACCTATGGCCTTGGATCCCACCTGGAATTTATGCAGGCACAAGGAGAGGGGATTCCTCAGAGCAAAGAGGGGTGATTTTAGTAGATTCCCACCTACCATGACAGCCCAAACACAGCCTGAAATGCAGTTCCTTGGGGACTAAACGTGGGAGTAAATCAGAAGTCTCCTACGGGAGGGGGTAATGGTCAAAAAACCACTCCCTCCTTCCACTTGCATGGGATCCAAGCCATCAATAGGAACTCTTGATCTACAGTACACATGGGCCTCATGGATATGCCAAGGGTCCATGCATAAGCTCTAAATATATGGACAGGAAAATCAGAAGGTCCCCAACAGCTTTTAGGACATCTGTGCACAGCCGTGAACCCACAGGTTGCTATCTGTTCTAATCCATGGACTGGCATTCCTAGGAAGAGCCTGCTTTGTGATCCATCACTGCTAAGGCACCTCCATTTCTCAATGAAGGGCATGCCAGAATACCTTGGTGTGGCCTTCTAGCACATGCAACAGGCACAGTAGAAGGTGCAAATAAGTTGCAGCGAACTTATGGGTGACCTCATAGAGTTTTCAATGCAAGAGACAAATGGAGGTAGTTTGCTACTGCTTGCCTCTGTGTAGCAACCCTGGAGTTAAGAACATAAGAAGAGCCCTGCTAGATGAGACAAATGGTCCATCTAGTCCAGCCTCCTGTCTCACACAGTGGCCCACCAGCTCCTCTGAAGGGCTAACAACAGGGCATAGAGGCCAAGGCCTTCTCCTGATGTTGCCTCCTGGCTCTGGGATTCAGAGGCTTAGTGCCTCTGGATGTGGAGGTTCCCCTCATGGCTAGGAGCCAATGATAGACTTATCCTCCACGAATCTATCTAACCCCCTTTAAAGCTGTTTATTCCTGTGGCCATCACTACATCCTCTGGCAACGAATTCCACATTTTAATCACTTTCTGTGGTGAGACTTCCTTGGTGGTCCCTCATCCAAGTCCTAACCAGGGCTGACTCTGCTTAGCTTCCGAGATCTGACAAGACTGGGCTAGCCTGGGCCATCCAGGTCAGGGCACAGCATCAACATGCAAAGTGCAAAAGACAAAATAAAACAGAAGTCTGCTGGCCCCTTAAAGACTGACAACATGTTAACTTTTAACCTGCAACTGAACTTTTACTTTGTTGTGACAGACCAACACGGTGACTCCTTTGCAATCACAACACAAGACAGCTTGATCTGGAGAGGAACAGCTACACATGGAAGCCCACCACTGCTTCAATTAAAATCGACTTCATCAAAACATATCCGTAAGTTGCCACGAAGCTCTAAACAGCAGAAAAGGTAGGATGGAAATCATGGAAATAAGTAAATACTAAGGCCGAGTCTGCAAAAATAGGCCCAGAAAAAGCTTACGCCACATTAAGTGTGTTAGTTTGCCCTCTAGAAAGCGCCTCTTGGACAATGGAGCATACAGTCCAGCATATTCAATCAGGACTTCAATCAAGTCTTTTCACGTCCTGATGGCAACTAACAAACCTACAGAGGAAGCCCTTTACCCTTGACAGTTCAGTTCCCTTTGAAGCTTTAAATCATACTCATGCTTTCTGGAATTCTCTCCTCCAGCCAAGTGACCTCTCTCTGGTTAATTGAAGCAGGTCATTGATTATTTTATCCCCTCCACTTTTGTTCTCTCTTTTAACCTGAAAACTAGTATTATGGCTGGTATTCATTTGCATAATGTTCTCTGGCCAGTCGCATTGTATGGACAAATGGATTCTGCACAAATCTGCCCGCAGTAAACACAGCTCCATTGTATGTGGAGATGTGATCTGAAAGCCAGAACAGCTACATCCACCTCAGGATAGCACAATTCCAGAATCAGGAGTATTTGGTGGTCTTGGATCTTTCCCCTGGAGACTGTGCTATTCCAAAGCTAAAGAAAGGATGACCAGAACATATCAAAGTTGACTCTAGGAATATACATTCCTCCCCCCTTAAAAAACTCCCCCCCAAAAACGAATGCCAGTATGGTTATAATAGTTAAAGTACACTCATCTGTGAAGCTTGCTGGGTGACCTTGGGCCAGTTATTTTCTCACAACCTAATCTACCTCACAGGATTGTTATGATGATAAAATGAGAAGCGGAGGACCATGTATGGTGCTCTGAGCTCCTTAGAGGCAGGACTGAATAAAAGTTTACTAGACAGATAAAGTGCATTTGTAGTGCTGGCTTCTCCAAATGTTTGCGTTAAGAAGGAGAGGGATTGGGGATGTCCCTCCTCTTACAGAGTCCAAGAAAGTTCAATCAATCCCGGACATCTCCAGTTAAAGGTGTTCAGAAAGACCATTCTCTTGCCTGGTCGGCTATTTCCACTCAAAGTAGTGAGCGAGGTGAACCAATGGTCTGGCTTGTTAGAAGGCATCTCCTTATGTTTATTCAAGGGAGAGATGGGGTACAGTTCAGTAACACAGCATGTACTTTGCAAATTCCACCCTTGGCATTTCCAGTTAGAGGGATTCAGCGAATAACACAAGAATATAAGAAAAGCCCCACTGGCTCAGACCAGTGGTCCATCTAGTTCAGTATCATGTTTCATACAACAATCAAAAGAGTTGCCTTAGAAGGCCAACAAAACAGGGCACAAAGACCATGGCCTGATGCTGCCTCCTAGTTAGGGTTGCCAACCTCAAGAGGGGGCCTGGAGATTTCCCAGCATTCCACCTTATCTACAGATGACAGGTATCCGTTCCCCTGGAGAAAACGGCTGCTTTGGAGGGTAGGCTCTATTGCATTATACCCTGCTGACATCCCTCCCTTCTGAAAGCTCCACCCCCCAAATCTCCTGAAATTTACCAACCCAGACCTGGCAACTCTACTCCTAGCACTGGGTTTCAGAGGTTCAAGGCCTCTGAATATTGAAGTTCCCTGTACTCATCACAGCTGGCAACTGATGGATCTGTCCATCAATTCAAGTAGAAGGGGTTGGGAAAGATCCTCCTGTGCCTGAGAGCCTGCCTATCACCATAGACCACACCATAGACCACACTGAGCCAGATGGACAGACAGTCTGACTCAGCACGGGGCAGCTTCTTTGGCAAGCTGGAAATTACCTGTTTATTCTCCATCTTAGGTGGAAAAGCCCTCAATGCACACTCCCTCCCCAATCAGTGACATAAAACATCAGCCTCATAGGATGCAGGGAAGAGCATCCAGCTTCCTCTGGTCCCAGAAGGACTCTCACAGGCTCTTGGAAGAAGCTCTGTGACATGTGACAGAGCCAAGAGTTGTTGAAAGGAAGAAGAATGTTCATTATCAGCTCCCTCTGCTCGGCTCCCCTCACCAGTCTCTAGATTTTTGGCACGTGCTCTTGAGCAAGGAAAACAGTGGCAGCTTTCACCTTAGACGCTGCTGACTTCTCCTCCTCCCTGCTCTTTTGTTAGACATATTTACAATAACACAGTGTGTCATTTTCACTTGTGCACTCGCTAGGAACTCCTATGCATAATGGATTTTATTTCTGCCAACTTGGAAAGCAAAGGGGAAGGGGAGGGAGAGAGAGAATGAATCCTTCAAGAAGCTGTTGATGAATTTATATCTCTGAACTTCTCCGGCAGGAAAAAGAATGCAACAATGAAGTTAGGAAAGGGGATTTTTTTTGTGGGGGGACAGGCAAACTGGGCGAATAATTTGAAACTGAAACTCAAATGCATAAAAACGGCAATTAAAATTCTAGTGTGAAACACCCGCTTGAATTGTAATTTCACTACAAATGTCAGGCAATATCTTCAAACACTCTGCATAACATAAGAAGAGCCCTGCTGGACCAGACCACTGGCCCACCTAGTCCTGTCTCACACAGTGACCAACCAGTTCCTCTGGAGGACCAACAACAGGGCACAGAGCCTGAGGCCTTCCCCTGAATCTGCCTCCTGGCACTGGGATAGGGTTGCCAGGTCCCCCTCCCCGTCCACAGACGGGGGTGTGTGTGGGGGGGGGTAGGGCTGCCAGCTCCAGACTGGGAAACTCCTGGAGATTTGGGGGTGGAGCCTGGGTAGGAGAGGGACCTCACTAGGGTTCAATGCCATAGAGTTCACCTTCTAAAACATCCATTTTCTCCAGGGGAACTGATCTCTATAGTCTGGCAATGAGCTGTAATTCTGGGGGATCCCCAGGTCCCACCTGGAGGCTGGCATCCCTACCTGGGATTCAGAGGCTGTTTGCCTCTGAATGTGGAGATTCCCTTTAGTTTTCATGGCTAGTACCCACTGATAGACCTCTCCTCCATGAATTGTCTGTGCCTGAGGCCATTCCTATATTCTCTGGCAATCCAAGAGATACATGGGTCATATTGCTTTGCAAAGAAATCCAGTCCAATCAGAGTGTGTGCAATTAATGGGGTTTAAATGTGGATCACTTAGGTAAAGAAGATGAGTAATTAATCAAAGTTTAACTGCAGTCTTCAAGGAACATTTAATTGCAGTTTCTTTGGTCATCGGATAACAGGTTCTGTCTCCATATTACACAGCATTATAACAATGTGTACTTATCAGACAGCTTCTGGGTAACCTTCTGAAGGTTTCTCCATACAATTTGGATTTAAACAACAAACCTTCTTTAAAGCCTACTGTTTGGTCATAGAATCATACAGTTGGAAGGAACCTCTAGGGTCATCTAGTCACCCCCTCTGCACAATGCAGGAAATTCACAAATACTTCCCACCCTACTCCCCCCTGCGACCCCCGCTCCATGCCCAGAAGACAACGAAAAACCCTCCAGGATCCCTGGTCAAACTGGCCTGGAGAAATATTGCTTCCTGACCTCAAAGTGGCAATCAGCATTCCTCTGAGCACAAGAACTAAGCACTGATGCAACCCTTCCTGCCCTCCCTCTCATGATCTGCCTCAGTTCACAGAATCAGCATTGCTGTCAGATGACCATCTAGCCTCTGTTTAAGGTAAAGGTAAAGGTTCCCTTGATGGAGCTGCGGTGGCTCAAGTGGTTAAGACGCTGAACTGCAGGCTGTGGAAGGTCAGTAGTTCAGCGGTTCAAGACCCGGGTGCCACAAGACAGGGTGAGCTCCTGTCTCTAGTTCCAGCTCCTGCCAACCTAGCAGTTCGAAAGCAAGAAATTGCAAGTAGATAAATAGGTACCACTTCCGTGGGAAGGTAACAGCGTTCCGTGCGCCTCGGTGTTTAGTCATGCCGGCCACATGACCACGGAAAAGTCTTCGGACAGCACTGGCTCCTCGGCTTTGAAACGGAGATGAGCACCGCAACCCTAGAGTCGGATTCGACTGGCTTTCGAGCAAGGGAACCTTTACCTTTACCTTAAAGGTTCCCTTGCTCGAAAGCCAGTCGAGTCTGACTCTAGGGTTGCGGTGCTCATCTCCGTTTCAAAGCCGAAGAGCCAGCGCTGTCCGAAGACGTTTCCGTGGTCATGTGGCCGGCATGACTAAACACCAAGGCGCACGGAACGCTGTTACCTTCCCACCGAAGTGGTACCTATTTATCTACTTGCAATTTCTTGGTTTCGAACTGCTACGTTGGCAGGAGCTGGAACTAGAGACGGGAGCTCACTCCGTCATGCGGCACCCGGGTCTCGAACTGCTGAACTACTGACCTTCCACAGCCTGCAGTTCAGCGTCTTAACCTCTGTTTAACCTAAGTTTAAAAACCTTCAAAGAAGGAGAGCCCACCACCTCCCGAGGAAGCCTGTTCCACTGAGGAACCACTCTGTCAGGAAGTTCTTCCTAATGTTTAGCCAAAAACTCTTTTTATTTAATTTCTACTCATTGGTTCTGGTCCGACCTTCCCAGCCCTGTGATCCCATGACAACTTTGTAGCTTGAATATGAACAGATGAAGCTGCCTTGCACTGAATCAGAACTCAGATCAAGGCCAGTGTTGTTGTCTACTTTTGCCAGCAGCAGGTCTCCAGGGTTTCAGGTAAAAGTCTTCCACAGCATCTACAACTAAATCCTCTTCACAGGAGATGTCAGGGATTGAATGTGGGACCTTCTGCGTGCAAGGCCGTCTACTGCTGAGCAATGGCCCCTATCCTAATATGGTAGTCAGTATAAGGTGCAGGGTAGAGATGACTAGGCACAGTATGTTCCTGCCACTTCCCACCTCACCAAAGCGTGGCCTGCACATGTAGTAGAAGGTGGCAGCTGACTTCTACGGTTGTACCATTTCAGACTGAAAGATTGCATGGTGTAGTGGTTAGAGTCTTTAATGCTCTCCTATGTAAAAATTCCCTTAATTTTTTTTTTTTAAATCAAGGAGAACAGTTCAGTCTTAGCCTTTTACACACTGCGCTGGTTTTCCTATGATCAGGAGGTCATTTTGATAAATGGAATTTGATAAATGTAATAGCACTGTAGTATAGGTGAATGATTCAGGGGGACACTTAGGCTTGCCACTGACAAGAAATTGTTTTTTTTTTTAAAATCCTAGAGCTACCCCTTTTTACTTCCGGGTTGTACCTGGAAGTGACTTGGAAACACTGGTGACATTATTGACATCATGCCCACCCTGTTCTCAGGCCTCCTGCCAATTGCCAACCTCCAAGTCGTAGCTGGATACCTCCTGGCATTACAACTGATGCCCAGGCAACAGAGATCAGTTCCCTGGAGAAAATGGCCATTTTGGAAGGTGAACGTTTTTGGTATTACACCCCCATTGAAGTCCCTCCCCTCCCCAAATCCCACCCTCTTCAGGCTCCACCCCCAAAATCTCCAGGCATTTCCCAACCCAAAGCTAGCAACCGTACTGGCAAGCATAGCTCAGGTGCTTCTTTATAAGAGGGACAGTATTGTAGTTTATTCTGGTGTTTATTTTTATGTTTTATCCAGCTCTTACTGCATCGTCTTCTATTTTTGTAATTACATTTCCTGCCCAATACCCATTTTTTGTTTTGTTTTGCATTGTTTTTCTAACTTTTTAAATCCTTGCTGTATTGCATTGATCACTGGATGCCTTATGCTGTCTGATTACATTGTTTTATATCATGTTGTCTGCCTTGCATTTCAGCAAGAAACAGATGTTTTGTGGAAATACTATATTTACCTGAAAAGAAGGCTAGGGTTTTGTTTTGTTTTCCCCCTACAGGGGTCCCATGAAGATAAACAGAGGATTGTCCTAAATTCATATACTAAGAGTTACAGGGATGTGTAGTAATTAAAAAAAAAACTTTTGTGCAGAATTTTTTAAAAGGGGGCCAGGTATCTTACATCCAGGGCTCTTCTGTGGTATTTATTATTATTATTGTATTTATTTAAAGCATTCATTAGCCACCTTTCTACCACACAGAACTAAAGGTGGCTTACAATGTATGTAAATAAATATCTCTCCCTTATTATAATTGAATAGCAACGTTCTATATTGCAACGTTCTAAATTTGGCCCCTTTAGTGTTAGACCGGAAAAACTGCCACTCAGAAGACACTGGCTGGGTTGACTGGCTGCTTTGTGCAGTCCCGCCCAGTGTTCCAAGGTCATTTGCATATGGAAGCTGATTGGACTTCATTCCACACCTCAAACTCCCCCCCCCCAGCAAGGCAGTTGGAATTTTCAGTTGCATAACATACCTCATAGGGGAGAGGAGAATGATGTCAGCTGCTTTGGTTACCACTGCAGGGAAAGGCTGCCCTTTCCCTAGGCAGAGGCTGTGTGTGTGTGTGGGGGGGGGGGGGTTGTAAAACTTAAGACAGACAGGCAGATAAAAATTGGCTGATGGTAGCCAGGAAAGGACATAGGGTGGCCAACTCCAGGTTGGAAACTTCCAGGATATTTTAGGGATGAAGCCTGCTGAGGGTGGGGTCTGCGGAGGAGGAGGAAGAGGGGGACCTCAGACAGATACAATGCCATACTGCCCACACTCCAGACAAGCTGTTGCCAGTCTCCAGATGACAGCTGGAGAGATCTTAAAGCTTTGGTGCTACTTCAAAGTTCCCCAGGAGCCCAAAACAGAGTAGTGTTTTGGAAAATCTTGAGGAATTGTTTGGTGCATTTACGATGGGGCTCCTAGGGAACTATTGTTGCCAATCTTGGTCCAGCAGCCATCAAACCATTCTCTTCAACCCCCTGCTGTGCAGCTGACTTCCCCCTAGGGTTGCCAATCTCCAGGTGGGACCTGGAGATCTCCCACTGCTACAATTGATCTCCAGATGACAGAGATCAGTTCCCCTAGAGAAAATGACTGCTTTAGGAGGGTAGACCCTATGACATTATACCTGCTGAGTCCTTCCGCCCCCCCCCCGCCCAATGCTGCCCTCTACAGAATCCACCCCCCAAACCTCCAGGTATTTCCCTCCTTAGAGCTGGCAACCCTACATTCCCCTCAGTGCCTGTTGGGAGTGGGTGGTGGGGGAGGGGAAGGGAGTGGGCGACCGGAGGCTTCTGCCTCCTGTCTCCGGTCCTGGAGTGGGGGGGTGGAAACGGACCCGGCAGCCGGAGGCTTGCACCTCCAGTCGCCGGCCCTGGAGTGAGTGGGGTTGGGGGGGGGGAAACGGACCCTGCGGCTGGATGTCGGCCCTGGAGTGGGTGGGGGTGGGAGGGAAAAC
>NW_015174284.1:1049179-1055900 GCF_001447785.1 Gekko japonicus | reverse complement strand
GGAGGAGGAGGAAGAGGGGGACCTCAGACAGATACAATGCCATACTGCCCACACTCCAGACAAGCTGTTGCCAGTCTCCAGGTGACAGCTGGAGAGCTCTTAAAGCTTTGGTGCTAATTCAAAGTGTTGCAATTTATTGACAGAGTTTTGGAAAACCTTTAGGAAAACCTTTAGGAATTGTTTGGTGCATCAAAGTTCCCCAGGAGCCCAAAACAGAGTAGTGTTTTGGAAAATCTTTAGGAATTGTTTGGTGCATTTACGATGGGGCTCCTGGGGAACTATTGTTGCCAATCTTGGCCCAGCAGCCATCAAACCATTCTCTTCAACCCCCTGCTGTGCAGCTGACTTTCCCCTAGGGTTGCCAATCTCCAGGTGGGACCTGGAGATCTCCCACTGTTACAATTGATCTCCAGATGACAGAGATCAGTTCCCCTGGAGAAAATGGATGCTTTGGAGGGTAGACCCTATGACATTATACCTGCTGAGTCCTTCCGCCCCTCCGCCCAATGCTGCCCTCTACAGAATCCACCCCCCAAACCTCCAGGTATTTCCCTCCTTAGAGCTGGCAACCCTACATTCCCCTCAGTGCCTGTTGGTAGGCAACTAAGCTTGGTCCTGTCACCTACTTTGGCCTTTGGGAGAAAACACATTGGGGCCAGTCCTGATAGGGTTGCCAACTCCAGATGGGAAATTCCTGGAGATTTGAGGGATGGAGCCTGAAGAGGGTGAGGTTTGAGGAGGGGTGGGACCTCAGACAGGTACACTGCCATAGACTCCACCCTCCAAACCAGTCAGTCCCATATAGGGAACCATTGTTGCCAATCTCCAGGTGAGGGCTGGAGACCACTCAGAATTACAACTGCTCTGCAGAAGGGAGGGCAGAAGTCAGCTGAAGTCAAAGGGGCAGATAATGGTAGGTTGATGGTTAGCTGGGAAGGAGATGGGGTTGCCAACTACATGCTGACAAATTCCTGGGGATTTGAGGGGTGGAGCCTGGAGAGGGTGGGGTTTGCAGAGGGGTGGGACCTCAGACAGGTAGAATGCCATAGACTACACCCTCCAAACCAGCCACTTTGTCCTGGGTAACAATTGTTGCCAATCTCCAGGTGAGGGCTAGAGATCACTCACAATTACAACTGCTCTTCAGGTAGCAGAGATCAGTTCCTCTGGAGAAAACAGTGGACTCTGTCATTATACCCTGCTGAGGTCACCACAGCAAATTGACACTGTTTGCCCAAAGCCAGAGCCTCTTTCTAGATCTCGTTGTATTGCTTTCACAACGGGCTTTACTGCTAGTATGTAAATAAAATAATTATATGTTAATAAAACAACAATCATACATGCAAATACAGGTATTAGTGTAGGAGAAACTTGAGGGGGAAAGGTAATACCTCCCCTACACTCCAAAGTGGTACAATCCATTTCCCACCTCTGCCTTTCCCTAGGGACTTGGAGATCTCACAGAATTACAACTGATCTCTAGAGGACTGAGAACAGTTCCCCTGGAGAAAATGGCTGCTTTGGAGGGTGAATTCTATCGCATTATACTTCACTGAGGAATTTCGCCTTCCCGGACCCCGCCCTCTTCAGGCTCTGCCCCCTAATCTCCAGGAATTTCCCAACCCAGTGCTGGCGACCCTACATTACCCCCTCATTCTCCCACACATGTGAGCCAGGCTTAATCCTCTAGAAGCATGCTTACGTCGGTTAAGGCCGCGTTGATGTAGTTGTTGCTGTCTCCATCCATGGAGATGAGGAAGGGGAGGCACCGGTCTGGAGGCAGGACATCCATGCTGCGATTCTTTTCCCGATTGCGTGGCAGAAGAGCGATGCTGCACTCCTCCACGTCCAGGTGGGGTGTTACAGAGTTCAGAGTCTGCTGGACACAAGGAAACCAGGTTAGGTAGCATCGTGCGATTCCAGAGACAAGAGACACTTTCTGCTTATGTGGTCTTTGTGAGGGAATCCCACTGTTTTCAATAGAGTTCAGTCCCTGGGAAATGTGTACAAGATGAACTGTGACTTTTAGGGCCAGAACAGCAGGGATCTTTTTATACATACTCTGTGATATTCATGTCTGTTGGCCAAGGTAAATACAATTGCTATCAGTGTGGTATAGCAGTTAGTGTGTCAGACAAGGATATGGGAGACCTGGGTTCAGATCCGGGCCCAGGGCATGAAGATTGGTAAGAGATCTTTGGCCAGTCACACACTCTTAGTCTAAGCTAAGTCAATGTGATTGAAAGGATAAAATGAGGACAGGAGAACCATGTATGTTGCTCTGAACTCTTGAGAAGAAGAGATAAAAACAGACTTGACAGACCAACATTCCCCAACCTTTTTGAGCCTTCAGGCATCTTTGGAATTCTGACACAGAGCAGTAGAGCCAAACACAAAATGGCTGCCATAGGTGATGGAGCCACACACACAATAAACCCAAGTGCAGGGGAGAAGAACAGTAATTATAACTGGGGAAGAGGCATGCATGAGAACAAAGCAAACAACGTGGTGGCAGCTACCACTAAAACAATGTCATTTTAATGAATCTGGATAGCCAGTCAGATCTTCAGCGGCCAGTCAGAGCACATAGCACAGAACCCTCTCATCTCCTCTATGGACAATTTTGAATTTGTCATCCTTCCTGCTTGGATTTCACATCCCCATTGTGTAAACTGAACCCATGCATTTGGGGGCCATTTTCTGCCTCCCCCACTCCTATGGTGATTCCATCCCCTCCTTTGCTTCCATGTGCTCACCTGGAACTCCTCCCGCAACTGTGATGAGTTGCTCTGCGGATCTATCCTCACCATCTCTTTGTATGTAGGCATGAACTCACTGACAGGGATACTGGTCTCTCCACAGAGGCAGGCTTCCAAGATGGCATCATGGATGAAGACGTACTGCTCCTGGCATGAAGAAAACCGCAAGGTTAGCCTAGAAATAGCTAGGGAGTGTGAGGCTAAGGAAAACTGGGATGTGAGGACTCTTTTTCTGCATCTAGTAATCAGATTTGAATATCCCATGATCAAGCTACACCTGCACACACAATTGCCAGAGAACCAGGAGAGAATCACAGACCCAGAAGAAAACAATTTTCTCACCTTGAGAGATATCTGGGAGATACAGGGTTCCACTAACAGAGGGTTCCACTGTTCCACTAACAGAAGGCATTTTCATCAGTGGAACAGACCTCTCCTTCCTCCTGCTGCAGTCCACTGATGTCCCCAAAATGCTGCTCCTTGGGGACAGGAGACCTTCAAGAATTACATGAGGGTCAAATCAGGAGTCTGCATCAGGAAGAGGAAACTGGTGGAAATTACACCTCCTCTTCCATTACTAGAAAATTTAGCCTGGCTCCAACCTACAGCTCAGTACAGTTCATGGTGCATGGTGATCTTCTGACTTTTGAAGTCTAAACAGGGACTTCTTCACGTGTATACAGCAACTCCAGCCAGAAATCTACATGGTCACTCTGACCACTACCTCACATGTGCAGTCAGCCGCTGGTCCCACTTTTCCACACAGGTTAGCAAGAAGACCCACAACAGCCAACTACATGCAATCATGAAGTCATCACAGGTGCCACACAAAGTCAGTTGGTTAAAGTTGCTGGAAAATAACATTAATCAATTCTAGATTAAGAATGGAAGAAGAGCCATGCTGGTCAGACCACTGGTTCTTCTAGTCCCACATTCTGTTTCATATGGTGGCCAGCTATTTTGGGAGGGAGATAATACGCTTTTTGTATGCAGAAGGTTCCTGGTTCAATTAACTGGCATCTCCAGTTTTTTTTTAAAAAAATCAAGTAGTACAAGATGTGGAAGACCTCTGCTTGAGACCCTAGAAAGTAGCTGCCATTCAGTATCGCCAAGACTGCAGAGCATCTGCTTGGCATTGAGAAGGTTCCAGGTTCAGTCCCTGGCATCTCCAGTTAGAAGGTTTAGGTAGTAGGTAATGTAAAAGACATCCTGGAGAGCCACTGCCAGGCTGAGCAGACTATGCTGACCTTGACGGACCAATGGTCTGATTCAGCACAAGGCACCTCTATGTATGTTTATGTGTGACTCTGACAGACCGACTGGTCTGACTTGGTAGAAGGCAGCTTCATGTGTTTCTGTCAGGTGCCTTGCAAACACCATCTTGCTCCCTCTCCTGCACACAAGCCAAAACACTTCTGTAACCAGCACCACCCCAGCCCTGCCCTACCTCTGTCTGGATCATGTTGATTCTTCGTGAGCACAGTGTCTTCACACAGTTGTAAATGTCCACAACTCCTTCGCACTCTGCCATGTCCAGCATCACATCCAGGACAATGTAACAGCCGGTCCTTCCGGTGCCAGCACTGCAAGGAGTTGGGTGTTGTGGGGGAGAAAACAGCAAGTCACTTAATAGTCCTTCAGACCCACCACATCCCAATGATACCTCCAGACCTCTGCTCCTCTGCCTTTAACACCAGGCTGGATTGCAAACACTGGTATCTCTCCAGGCAATGACAACCTCAGACTCCTAGTTTCTGCAATCCAAGCTGCCATTAAAGGTCAGGCCAGGTGGTGATTTTCTGATCAGCCTTCTCTGTTGTGGCCCCCACCTTCTGGAACGGCATGCCTGAGGAGGTCAGGAAGGCACCCACTTCCTGGCTTTCTGCAAACTATGCAAAACTGAATTATTCCTCAGCAGGCAGTAGAGTTGCACTGTACCTAATGAGTCACAAAGTTACTTGGAAGAAGCACTAGGGACTGTGGTGTATACTACTGTGTATAGCTGGCTGAAACTAGGATCCTACTAGGGAATTTGGCGTCATTTAATGTGTCATGTTAACACATGTTTTGCTTCAGTTTTGTTTTTAAACTTCTGTTTGGTTCTCCTACAACCCTAATCCTACTGCACTGTTTACTGAATATTCCATCTGTCAATTGTATTGACTCACTCTGTGTAATCTGCCTTGAGTCCAAGTGAGAGAGGTGGACTATAATTAACATATATAAATAAAATGTTCTTTGGCCTATAGTTTCCAAAGCATAGACTGGGTATGCTTCACCCATATATTCTTTGCCAAGACTCGTTGCAGCACCAGTGTTGAAGGGATGGGTGGCAGAGTGCTGGGCAAACGAAACTGCACCATGTTTGGGTAAAACAGGCCACAATTTTTATTGATTACAGCTGGAAAGTTTTGGCTTGGCATAGGGAAATGGACCTGAGGTGTCAAGTGACCCACCTGCCACTTGATGTGAAACCCTGCCCATCAGCCCACCTGCTGAAGGAGTAAACCTAGGATGACAGCAATATGGGAGCACCTGGACACAAGCTATGGTGTGATCCCCTTGCCACCAGGGTGTGCGTGAGACCAGCATCCCCTGAGCTGAGCATTCCTCTTTATCACATGCCCCCACAGACCCTTTATAGGGCCCCACTCAGGGTGCTGGGCATGCAGGCCTGATCTTTCTTCCATAAGGATCCACCCCAATGCAAAAACTGCCTGCGAGTTGTAACAATGGTAAAAGAGAACGCAACAAATGACAAAGAAAACAAAAACACAACACAACTGGCTATAGATACAACCAGCCTTCACTCTCTCAGACAGCAACACATCTGTTTCTAACATCACCAGGTTTAGTTAATTCAGCTCCCCTTTCTCTCATAAGAAGCTTGCTTCAGCACAGGGCTGATCCCAGATTTTCCTCCCCATTGGAGGATCCAGCCGTCAAAGCCCAGGCAAAATCTCTAACGCAGCAAGAGCGGAACCATGACTCCCCGCCTTTCCATTGAAGCTTTAAACACTCAAACATACTAATTTCTGGGACTGATGAATCACTCGCTGTGATTATCAATGATTACAGGCTGGGGAAACTAATCACACTTGTTGTCCCTGATGAATGAATACTGATGAAGCCATTGACAAGAAGGGGGGGGGGAGGGAAATCCACGGGCTTTCATTCATCAGTTCTTCCTTACTTATCTAGCCTGGGAAGAATCATAATGCGGGCTGAAAAAAGCATGGCTGGCTGTGCAAAGAACAGAGATTCAGCATTGCCATTCTGGTGTCACTCGCAGCCAGACATTGCAAAGTGGGGGAGAGGGGAGGGGTTCTTTATAAGACAAATAATAAAAATAACAATAATAGAGAAGCCCAGGTGCAAGGGCATTAGAGCACTGTTATGATTCTTGGTGTCCCACCATTTTGGCAGACATCCAGTGGAACATATCAGGACGAGCCACTGTAATGTCTATGATGGCAAATGAAGCAGAGGTAGCCAGTTAGGGAGCACGGAGGCAGCATAAACATATGGAGCAGAGGTCCATCAGTGGCTATTAGCCACAAGGTATATATAGGAACTCTCGGTCTGGGGCAAGAGATGTATTGTATTCTTGGTGCTTTGGGGGGCAACAGTGGGAGGGCTTCTGGTGTCCTGGCCGCACTGCTGGACCTCCTGATGGCACCTGGTATTTTTGGCCACTGTGTGACAGAGTGTTGGACTGGCTGGGCCATTGACCTGATCCAACGTTGATTTCTCTTATGTTCTTATGACAGTTGAGTGGCCAGCATGGTGTTAACTTGCAACCAAGGACCAGAGGATCTCTTCTTGTGCTATTGAGGGGTTACAGGGGACCTCAAAATATGTCTGGAGGCTGAGCAGGTCTGGGGAGGCACATTTTCAAAATCAGTAATAATTATTACAAGTAAGGGGACCCGCGATAATCGCGGGGGGGGGGAGAGAAGAGC
>NW_015174284.1:1031286-1048887 GCF_001447785.1 Gekko japonicus | reverse complement strand
CGGGCTTTTGGCCGCTGGCCCTCGCCGGTTCCCGCCCGCCCGGCAGCCAAGCCTTTTGCTGCCCTTCCGTCCTCTGTGGCGGCAGCGGTGGCGAGGCCTCGCCGCTCTCCCCACCGGCTCTGGTCCCCCCCCGGCTCCGGTCTCCGCCGCCGGGGCTCGCCGGTCTCCCCGCCGGCATGCCTGCCCGGCCGCTCACACGCAACCGTGCCAGCCAAGCCTTGTCCTGCCCTCCCTTTCTCTGTAGCGGCAGCGGCGAGGCAGTTCACAGAGTGTTCCCTGCGCATGCACAGGGGACGGTTAGTTTTGGGGGGATTTAAGTATCCCCCCAATATTTTTTCCAACTGTTGAGATTTTTGTGCACACCTGGGGATCGCCCCAAATGTGCACGAAAATCTCCCCGCCCCCCAGGTCCCCCCGATGTGCAGATTTAAGTATCCGCACAGTCCAAGGGGCGACTTGAGAATTAGATATATAGATGAGTTGTCCTGAGATTACAGAAGGCGAGGGGTGGAGATTCTAGACAATCAGGAAAGAGGACTCTGGTGCCTGGAGGCTGCACCCCTGCCTGCTCAGCAAGAACACTGTGGCAAGGAGAAGATTCATCCAGCCCCCAGCTATTGGCTAGAGGGTGAGCAGCTGCTGAGAGCTTTCCTCGTCCCACCCTGGCTGGAGAGAGATGTTGTCAAGATGCAGAAGGGAAGGGCGCTTTGCCCACTGTCACCCCTAGAAGACTAAGGACCTCAGGATAGTTGTACCAGCCCCACCCAAGCACAAACACCAACATGGGAAGATCAGCCTGGCCACAGCTGGACAGGAATTCTAGCTTTGTTCTGGTATTTTCAAACTGATTATTCCTTTCCCCCCTCTGCTCTGCTTCCTTTATGTGTCTTGTTCCTGTTGTCTGTAAGCCTCAGATCAGGGACCTGTTTCTCTTCATTAACATGACCCACTATGGGAGACAACTGCCTAAAAAGCAATGGTTTGTTTAGTTTGGTTTTTTAAAGTGGAGAACTTATGTTGTTGTTCTGATGTTATTAGTTTTTTACTTGTAAGCTGTCTCCAGCAGTTCTCTGGAGAGGCAGCAGATGAATTCTCTAAGTAAAATAAAATAAAATGGGTATTTAAAAGATTGTATGAACTCTGGCAACAGTCACTGGAAAAAGTAATCTCAAAAAATTGTCCACTTTTCTTTCCCATGTAGGTGAGGTTCGGAAAAAACCCTTAACCGTTGCTAAATATTCAGCTACGGTGATTGCCTGTAAGAAGGTTGGAGTTTGATCTGTTCAAGACCTTTGAATCAGAAGAACAGTAATAATGCTAGGAAAAGCTGAAGGCAACAGGAAAAGAGGAAGACCCAACATGAGATGGATTGACCCAGTAAAGGAATCCATCTCATGTTGGGTCTTCTTCTTTTCCTGCTGCCTTCAACTTTCCTAGCATTATTATCTTTCTTCTTATCTTACAGTTCTTCTGACTCAAAGGTCTTGAACAGATCAAACTCCAAACCTCTTACAGGCAATCACCGCAGCTGAATATTTAGCAACAGTTAAGGGGGTTTGGGAGGTCATTAATTCATAGTGTTGCCATAAGTCGGAAGCAACTTGACATCACTCAACACACATACACAAACTCTGGGCTTTAAAAAAATCCTGAACAAGGCAGGGTTGCCATACAACCCTGTCCTTTGCTGCCACTAAAAATCCCACAACCCCCTGCTCTGACTGTTGATGTTATATTTCCAAGCCCACTTTTGCCGTCATAAGGGCTAAAACCTCACTGTGCTGAAAAATAAGAGTTCAGCGTGACAGATCCTGCTCCCCCAACCCCAACCCAGAATTGCCAGTTGTTTTCCTGCTCCCTGCAACAGAGTATAGTGAGATTTGTGGGTATTGTATGCATGCAGATGCAGAAAAGACATGTGGTAGTGTTTCGTTAAGTGAGCCTATTTGTGCAATACTAGGTTTTGAGTATGAAGGTGTTTGGCTTTTTAGCCTTTCTTCAGAGTTGGATTTTTGACCTATTTATTGACAGTGGCTTGAAAAAGAGGCCAGTTTGAATAAGGAGCTGGCAACCTGCATACCTTGAGGACTGTCTGTTTCTTTACAAACCTACCAAACTGTTACAATCTTATTCAGCGGCCCTGCTTTGGGTGCCCTGGTCATCTGAGGCTAGAGAGATGGCAACTAGGGATAGGCACAAACCGGGAAAATGGTGGGTTGTGGTGGTTCGTTTGATTACACAAATCATGAACATTCATTAACTTTCCCTGTTTCCCGAACCGGTTCATTGTTCATTCCATTTGTGAGTTTGGAAGGTGGCAGAATAGCCCCCCATAAGTTAGAGACTCACAGGGAGTCTTCAGCAGGCTCTCCTCCACCCGCCTTCCAGGTTTGGCAAAGATTGGATTTGGGATGTCTGAGTTACAGCCCACCAAAGCAGGTGCCCCCAGGATATAAAATCTGCTCCCATAGAGCAGAATGGGAGCTCCGTGGTTGGCTCCCAGAGCTGCCAATAAAGCTATGGACAACTGCTATGGGTGTTTCTAGTGGTCTCCACAAGTCCACTGCCTAGGAATTAACTGAATCGTCACCAGGCTGTCTGGAGAACAAACAACTCTAATGAACCAAATGAACCTCCATGGGAAAAAGACAATTCATTTTTGGATTCAGGAATGGTGCGACCAAATAAACCAGTTCGATATGAACCACAAACTGGCCTGGTTCATGCTCGAACCACAGTTCGTTTCTCGGTTCATGCCCATCCCTAATGGCAACTCAAAAAAGGGCCTTCTCAATCATGCCACCAAAAATGTGGAATTCCCTCCCCAGGGAGATTCATTTGTTCCCTTCAATTGTTGTCTTCTGATTATTGTCTTCTGTTTTGCCTGCCATACCCTTACTGATCCTCCTCTTCATTTGTTTAATTTAATAGATAGCACCAGCTAGCCTGATCTTGTCAGAACTTGGAAGCTAAGCACAGTTGGTGTTGGTCAATACCTGGATTGGAAACCATCAAGGAAGTCCAGGGTCACTATGCAGAGCAGGCAATGGCAAACCACCACTTGCCTTGAAAACTCTATCGGGTTGCTGCAAGCTGGCTGCGGTTTGATGGAATAACAGCAAGAAAAAAGCATTTTAACAGTTTATTTTTAATCTCTTTACCTTGTTGGCTGCCTTGAGGGCCCTAATTGGGGGGAAAGGTGATATAAAAATGTCTTAAATAAATAAACCTGAAATGCATATGATTTGCCTGCTCCCTCCTCGGTTTCAAGCATCTGCTGCCTCATCCCTCTGTCCTGTCCTGTCTCCATAATAACTTTTGAAGGTTATGGCACAGACACATAGCCCCTGTGCCTGAGCCATAAACTATTAGCTCCTTTACCTACCTCAACTGTCCTTTTTTTAATGGATCCAATTTATAAGTTGTTGTAGATTTTCCGGGCTGTATGTATGTTGTCAAAGGCTTTCATGGCCGGAGTCCTTATAAATTGGATCCAATTTATAGTTTTTTATATTTCAATGATAAATATTACATGAATACATCTGAGCCTGAGCTACCTGTGTTCTGAACCAAATGATCCCAAGATAAGCTCTTGTTAAATATGGCAGTGGGTGGGATCTCAAGCTAACTTTGAAGGCATTTCTTGGCTGCTGGGCAAAATGGGCCATTTTCAGTATGACATCCATATCAAGGTGCACCTACAAACGTTCCAGTTTTTGTGGATTTGAGGCCCTGGGCCCACTTTTTACTGCACACTTTCAGAGATGGAGATATATGGCATATTTCAAATTATATCCTCTCCCACTTCCTTCTTACCAATGTCAGAACAGATGGGCAGAGGATCACAAATTTCCATCTGTTTGTAGAAGGTAAATTGTATGTGCATACAACTGAGATGGTTTGGGTCCGAGTGGAATGGAAAGAGGAGATTTAACCCTTCAGTTTCAGCATGATCTGACTAGTCGAAACCATGCTGCCCATGCTTGTATCAGTGTTCCGATAGGGTTAAAGGCTATACCGAAACCAGGACACCATCCTTTTATTAGTTCTATTGAGGTAAAAAGGGTATGTCTCCCATTTTACAACACTAATAACAGTGTGGGGAGCTCTATTTTGATTAGCAAAGCTAAGTGGTAAGGGAAAAGAGCTTTTTAAAAAATCCCTCTTTTAGCCACTTTTTACCAATAATTTTTTTTTACTCAAGATCATATCATGGTTTGGTTTGACTTCAAGGTTAAAAGCAAAGTTCTGATATCACTCATTTGAGTCTTGGGATGGCATTTGCTATAAGCTAAGCAGGATGGAAGCTTTTTTTTTCTTTTTAAGGGAGTTTATCCAGATCTGATAAATAAGACTGAAACCCATGATTAAGCTTAATCATAGCATAGCATGGTACTGTCTTAGAATTAAATAATGCCAAAAAGTCACCTTGAATAGAGATATCTTGTGTGTGTGTGAGTGAGTTTTGGCAGCTTAAAGATGAAGCCAAGATCCTGTTTGGTTCTGGGAGTTTTTTGAGTCACCATTTAAAAGAACTATTTGTAAATTGCTCTCCTGGATTAAGTCCTTGATTTTCTGATAGATAAGATCATTTAGTCTAGTGATGGGTCCCATCAACTTTCATTCCAAAGTAAGGATTGTCATCCCTGAACTCAATTGTCTCAAAATGTCATGGGGAGTACCGTGCACAATTCCTAACAGACAGGTACTATTTTGGACTTGGATATTATTTAGAATGGTCTACAGACTCATTTCAAAGGAGGCAAACTGATATTTGGACAGCAGAGGATAAGCATGGTGTATCGCTGAAGGGGATGTGATGTCATTACCAGCAAGCACCAGGAGAGGCCAATTGTGTTGGGCCCACAGCTACAGCATCTTGCAGGAATGCAGCTTTTGAGTGGTTTACCATATCCACCATGGGTGCTGTCATGACATCATTGGTTAGCATCAAATTCTGCCAGCTTGTGTTCAATGGCTGTTCTAGCACTTCTGTTGCCACCTCCCAAAGCTTTCCAGTAAGTGTACCACATCCCTTTTCAGCAGTGAGAGCTGGGATACTTCCTGAGACCCACCAGGTAAGTGAATGTAGCTCAATGGAAGAGCATTTCCTTTGCATGCAAAGGGTCCCAGGTTCAGTCTCCACCATCTTTCACCATCTATGGTGAAACATAGGCAGTGTGAAAGACCTCTGCCTGAGATCCCGGAAAGCCAGTTTGAGTAGACAATTCTGACCTTGCGGGACCAAAGATCTGATTCAGTATATGGCACCTTCATATGTCCATACATCCATATGTCCCAGGTTGAATCCCCGGCACCTCCAGTTAAAAGGGGAGATGATGGGAAAGATCTCAACCTGAGACTCTGGAGAGCAGCTGCCAGTCAGAGTAAACAATATTGACCTTGATAGACCAATGGTTTGATGCAGAAGCCCTGTGACAGTGAATGCAAATGCATCCTGCCTCTAAATGCGTACCTTTGTTTGTAAGAAAGAGCCAACGCATGTTCACTTAACAAATGAAACCAGGGTCCAATACCTGGATAAATGTGGGCGTGAGCTGTTAATGTGTTGAACGGAACACGAGAATTATTCAGCCCACATATAAAGGAAAATCAAGTGGACATTGTCCATGTGTTCAATGTAACTTGGGAACTACAGCAGAACTATAGTGATGGTTCTACTATAAGAGAGCTTCACGTAATAGGGCTATAGTAGTAGGCTACTATACTATATTCCCTGACCTAGATGACCAAGGCTAGCCCAATCTCATCAGATCTCAGAAGCTAAGCAGGGACAGTCTAGTTAGTACTTGGATGGGTGACCACCAAGGAAGTCCAGGGTTGCTACACAGAGGCAAGCAATGACAAATCACCTCTGTTGCCTGAAAAACCCTATGAGGTCACCATAAGTTGGCTGTGACTTGATGGCACGTTCCACCACCACTATATTTAGGGCTACTATTTAGGGCTACTACCACTTCATGTGGTAGAGCTATAGTAGTAGGCTACTACATTATATCGGGCCATTATAAGAGAGTTTCAGGTTTTCACCCTGTGGGACACAGCTGCAGAGGATACTGTTCACAATGAAGATCACTCTTTTCCAGTCTTAGTTCTTACCTGCAGTGGATAACAATGGGTCCTGCATCAGGAGGCGTAGAAGCCTTCACTCTGCGAATGAATGCCAGGAGCCCAGTGGCATGGTAAGGCACCCCATGTTCTGGCCATGATGTGAAGTGGAACTGCTTCACCTCATGCCTTGCAGAATAGCCTCTCTGCAAAAGACAAGGACAAAGGGGGAAGACAAGGACAGAGTTAGCCCACTTGGCTTGTGAGGTGGAGGTCAGCGTGATGCCGATTTAGTTTGTATTGCTTCGATACAAGTTTGATTTGCTTGTTTGTGTTGTATTTCTTGTTCATACTGTATTGCTTTTATTGTTTGCATTGCCTAGTTTGTACTGTCGTGCTTGTATTGTTTGTATGTTCGTATTGCGTAATTTGTACTGCATTGTTTGTATTGTTTCTGTTGCCTAGTTTGTATTGCTTTGTACCATATTTCAATTGTTAAATAAATAGCGATGAAAAGCGGAGACAGGCTGTGACATAGGGTGCCTTGCAATGGAAAGCCGGGGGCTCCAGCAGTCTCCTGATTGTCCACAGGTCAGCGCCATGGTGCCCAAAGCTGCCAGACTTATCCTGACTTAGACTACCGATGTATCCCAACTGCTTTTGTTGATCAGCAAAAGCTCTCCAAGGTTCTTCCCAGCCTCGCCAACCTGAGATCCTTTCAAACTGGAGAAGCCAAGGGATCTGTGGAGAAGATGGCTAATAAATATATATATATATATATATTACCCCAATGGCAACTGTTTAATATTTTATGCCAATAAAAGGTATTTGTTGTTGTTGTTGTTGTATATATATATTTTGCATGAATGTCCATGCAGAGCTTTTAAGACTCAGGCAGCCCGCTTGAAGTGAGATGACAGAGTGAAGACTGCCCATCTGGGCCAGGAATTGAATTGCTGGTATCTGTGTCTATTATTTCAATGGCAAAGCTGGACTGGTTGTCCCCTTTTCTGCTACATCTGTTCTCACGGAGGGGTTGTGCCTCAATGCCTCTGTGGTACGGCATCAGCTTTCTCCTGAAAAGGATCAGGTGGCAGGGGATGTGAATGATCTCCATCTGTGACCCTGCAGAGCCAATGCCTGTCAGAATATGTGATACTGGCCTTAAAGAGCCAGAGTGGTGCAGGGGTTAGAGTGTTGGATTAGGATCTGGGAGACCCAGGTTTGATCCCCTACTCTGCCATGGAAGCTCGCTGGGTGACCTTGGGCCAGTCACACGCTTTCAGGCTAACCTACCTCACAGGGTTGTTGTTAGGGTAAAATGGAGAACAATGTAAACCATTTTGCATCCCCGTTGTAGAGAAAAGTGTGGTATAAATGAAGTAAATAAATAAGGAAATATAACAGACTGAGGGTTTTATTGTGTATAAGACAGCTTTGTGTGATCATGTGAGAATTCCTGAGGATAAAGGTGTGGTTCTTAAAGCATCTGATCGGCATACAGAAGGTCGCAGGTTCAATCCATGGCATCCACTTAAACGGCTCTCAGGTAGTAGCTGGTGTGAAAGATTGGAGATCCTAAAGAGCCTCTGCCAGTCAGAGCAAGGCAGATTCATAGTGAGGGGTGGGGCAGTGGCTCAGAGGCAGAACATCTGATCAGCATGCAGAAGGTCCCAGGTTCAATCCCCAGCATCTCCACTTAAGAGAATCAGTCAGGTGGTGATGTGAAAGACCTCTGCCTGAGTCCCTGGAGAGTGGCTGCCAGTCAGAGTAGACAATACTGACTTTGACAGACCAAGGGTCGGACTTGGTATAAGTCCACTTGCTATATATATGCATTTGACTCTATATCCCTTAATACACCTTTGCAGAGCTGAAATGCTGGTTGAAAATGTTTTTAGGTTTCCTCATTATTAGGTTTGCTGTTTCTTGGTGCTGAACTCCCAGATCCCTGATTAGGAGGCCCTTCCATCGAAGCCTAGAGAGCTGTAGCAAAATGCCTCGAAATGATTACGAGGTAACTAGATCCCCAAGGCTCCTGGGTACTTCACTCGTAACAAGGCTGTGATTTAACGTTTCTCAAGATTAGGGGGGTGAATTACAGTTGTGATGTCCCAAGATACAGTACTGTTCAATAATTGCCATGAAGCTTTCAACTCCCGTCTCAAAGATGGAAATAATTGTCCATTCCCTGGGCAATTACATGGCGCTTAGCCTGAAATTAAACGATCAAGAATGACCACATAAATAAAGGCCTGCTCTGCAGTATTCACTAAGAGAATGTCTTTTGTGAAGTATTTGAAGTCTCAGATGGTAGAAGAGCCAGGTTAGCAAAGGCGGATTTCAGGATGAACGCTGAAGGCCAATTAATGGGTGGTTTTGATTACAGAATACAAAAAGTTGAAAGAGACAAAACAAAATCTTTCCAGCTTGTAAAAGAGAAAAAGTGTCAAGACGACTCTCTATTTATGGCAGTCATGAACACAGGTTGTTTTCTGTGCTGTTTTTTTTCTCTCCTTCCTCCCCAAGGCTGCCAAGAGATCCTCTGGAAGTGATATAGGGTAGCTATAGGAATCACCGGAAACTCTACCATAAAGTTTCCAGTGAAACCAAGAGCAACCGCATGTCACTTCCGTTTTCTTACTAGAAGTGATGCACCACCACCATCAGCATTGTGACACCCACAATTGTTCCTCTGGTTGCCAGGCACTGCCTCAAAACCCTATTCTTCTGTTTGCCTTGGATCTCACCTAATTTTTTTCACCAATTCAATCCTCCTGCGTCAGACCTCTGACTCTACTCCCAACTATTCCTGAATGTCCCCCCCATTCCCCAAAAGCAGCATTTTGGGAGGCATTTCCATCTACAGAGGTGGGGGGGGGGGAGGGAAGTGGAGCCTCTGCAGATGAAAACCCCTTCTGTTAGGGGGAATGTTAGGCCTTGTGTATGGAGCACAGTTAAAGCTTTTTGTTTGTCTGTTTTGGAAAGCCTTTCAACCAAACTCCAGTTTGCATAATGTCAAAATACAGGTGCCTAAGCCTACCCGAGTCAGTATTTTCTCCCCAAAATGGGATTTTTAAACCAGTTTGAAAATCTGCTTGGGGGTGGGGGGGGGCACACATGCCCAAGCACCTGTGTTTGGATGTTGCAGCAAATGACAAATTCCCAAATCATATTCAGCACATGGAAGGAGAATGCGGGGAACACGCAAGAACTGCAGACATTCTCCACTGTGGACAAACAGAGGTTTACTGCCATCTGAACACAGCCAGGGTTACACATATGCACATATTGCAGAAGCATATGGTACATCATCTATATATGTAATGTGTATGGATATAAAATGTATAAAGCAGATTTACTGAGACGCAACTAACACTGAAGAGCAGCCATTAGAGCAAGGGAACAGAGCAGTCAAAGGCAGAGGGCAGAAACAAACAAACAAAAAAATCAACCAAAATTCTGAATAAAAAAGGAAAGTCTTAGCATGTCATCTAAAACTTGGTACGCTTAGCACTGCTGTGAAGCGGGAGTTCCAGATTCAAAGGTCTGAGTAGGTCCTGTTCTTACTCTTAGTGGAGGCACATGAAATATGGCTTTGTCCTCCACCTCTCTAGTGATACGTAGACTTCTACAAGAGCAACTGGTCCTTCAGCATTTGGTCTAAAGATCAACGTTTCTATACTGTCCCCCCAAATATCAGGGAAAGCATTGAACATAAGCATTCCACATGATTCCAGGAAAGAGGTTATTTTAGCTCAAGTACTGCTGTAACTAGCAGCCTGAATAGCTCAAATTAGAGCTCGGGCTAATTTGAGCTATTCATGCTGCTAGTTACAGCAAAGTACTTGTATGAGAGACCACCAAGGAAGTCCCAAGTTGCTATGGAGAGAAAGGCAACCACAAACCACCTCGGCTCATCTTACCTTGAAAATCCCATGAGGGGTTGCCACAAGTTGATGGCACTTGGTTGTTATCACTAGCTGCCCTCATAGCCCAGACTAGGTTGTTCATTATCACTTGGGAGCTAGGCAGGGTTGGCCATGTTTAGTACTTGGATGGGAGACCATCAAGGAAGACTGGGGCTGCTATGGAGAGGAAGGCAATGGCCAACCACCTCTGCTTATCTCTTGCCTTGAAAACCCCATGAGGTGTCATCATAAGTTGATTGAGACTTGATGGCACTTAATTATTATGAACAGTTCCAGCAGACATCAGTGAAACAGACCTCATGCACAAACTATTGCCCATCATGGAAAAATTTTGGCCAATGTAACATCTCACAGTATAAGTTAACAACCCAAGTGCAAACAGGACTGGGCCCGCATTCGGAAGAGCTTACCCTCTCCAGTGTGAATGTTCTCACGATATATTCTGCCAGTGTCTCCAAATTCACCTGGGTAATTTTAATATCTCCATACATCTCAGAGTCGTCTGGCCAATACTTGGAGCACTTCACCTGCAGTGACAAAAGAGGTCAAGGTGTTCACCTGGGCAGCAAAGCATATTCTTTCAGAGCCACTGAAGGAAGAAAATGAACCTCTTACCCTTCCCACCTCCACCAGTTTTGTTATCATCACTATACTGGAACAGTGTTCCTGCCACACCATCCGCCAGAAATCATAGATCATCTCCTGTTTAGGACCTGGAACATAAAGAGGGACAACACTGAGTCACCACAGAGAAAGCAACAAAAGGAAACACAAGGACATAGCAGAGTGTTCACAACAATCACAACAGGATTTTATGTGCCTACCCTAGCCTCTTTTGTGTGTGTTATGTGCTGTCAGGTCACTTCCAACTTCCGGCAACCCTATAAATTAATGACCTCCAAAACATCCTATCGTTTATAGCCTTGCTCAAGTCTTGCAAATTGAGGACCGTGGCTGCTTTCATTGAGTCAATCCTTCTCATGCTGGGCCCATTTCCCTATTGCCATCAACTTTTCCTAGCACAATTGTAAGCTCCAGTGATTCTCATCTTCTCGTGATGTGACCAAAGTACAACAACCTCAGTTTAGTCATTTTAACTTCTAGGGAAAATTCAGCCTTGATTTGCTCTAGAAACAACTTACACCAAAACATTTCTTTTTAACTTTTAACTTAAACAAAAGGCTTTTAAAACTATTTCTATGTTTTGCTGTAGTCTGCGGATTTTCTTCTTATGTTTTATGCTGTTTTTATGTTATGGCTTGTTTTTAGTGGCTTGTTCATATGCTCTGACTTGACTACAAGGGCATGATTTTAATGGATGTGTGGTTTTATTGTACTGTTGTAGCTGTGAGCTGCTCCAAGGAGTTCTCCAGAGAGGCAGCATATACATTTCCTAAAATCATCATCATCCCACTCAACTTTGTCTTTTTTTAAAATGTCCCAATGGCTATTAATTCAGACTAGCAGCCAGTCTGCTTGCATTGTAATCCTATGCAGACTTGATTTCAGTGGGGCTTACAATGGTGTAACTCAGCATAAGATCGCATTGGTAGTCATGCACCCCAGAGTGCGGGACGCTGATATCTGGATGTAGCCTCAGAGCTCATTCAGTACTGGGACTGCCAAACTCCAGGTGGTGGCTGGAGATCTCCTGGGATTACAGCTGATATCCAGGCGACAGAGATCAGTTCATCTGGAGAAAATGGCAGCTTTGGAAGGTGGACTCGATGGCAGTATAACCCACTGAAGTCCCTCCCATCCCCAAACCCTGCCTTCCTCAGGCTCCACCCTCAAAATCTCCAGGTATTTCCCAACCCGAAGCTGGCAACTCTATTCAGTATGCTATGCACATATCTCCAAACAAGGGCATATCTACCTTTCCAGTCTAGTTACAACTCTGAAATGTAATTCGAGATAGGTGCTCAAGGAAAGTGTACATTTTTTAAAAAATCATAAAAATCATTGTTAAGAATCAACTCATCATTCAAAGCCAGAACGAGAACAGATCATTCTGGTGGCTTGTATCCCACCAGCTTTTCCACTCCATCTTGCCCGGTTCCCTTGTTCACTGCAGGTCAGGTTCCACATGGCTTTTGTCCTTGTGTAATAAGACAATTGTCTCATACCTTATTAAGGAGTCTGAACCAATTAGCTTGTTAAATTATTTTCTTTAGCTAAGTGGCCACAGACACCTTGCAGGACCTCTGTCAGATAAAAAACCCACTGAGGGAGAACTTATGTTAAATAGTACGATAAATTGAGGGGTCTGAGCATCAGAAAACTGGACAGGAACTTTCAGTGAGTTAAACTTTTATTGCGAAAAAAGGAACACCTCTTTTTATTAGGTAAGAATAAAAAATAGATACAAGTCTTAATTAACCCCATGAATATTTGGGGGGGGGGGGGAAACACATGCAAGGAAAGTCAGATCTCCTAACACACATGGGTCCCATAATCACCAACAGTTCATTCTTGGTGGTCATCCCCCTTTGACCAGAAGAAAAGCTGGTAGAATGCACTCCCATAACTACCCGCCTACAAACTGTTTTTTAAAAAATGACATGGTGCTGAAAACTAGAGAAACACGCAGCTTGGTGGGCCTTCCTGGAAAGAGTTGTGGTACTACTGTTCAGAACCCCCCTGCTCTAAACATCAGCACTCCTAAATTAATGAACATTTGGTCCCAGAGCAAAGATTCATACCTTGGGTGGCTATGAAGTGGTTGGATCTGTGGTAGCCCTGCGAAGGAATAAAACCATGTTATGTTCCTAGAGAATAAACCTGGGTACGACCCAGTTTGAATATGCTCAAAAGTCCACCATCTTCACTCTTCCCAAACACGGCTGAGACTCACCTTAAAATGGCCTGATTGCAGCATGGGCTTCAGAGGGGTCTGGAGGAGGCTTTTTCTACCCTCTGCCTAATGGTCAGCAAAGGTAGGAGCCTCAGGCCACTGCACTGGTTGGCCCCACATCATCTTTTCAGCGGGCTCGACACAAGGATGACATAGAGTCTGCCATGCTGCCTGGTGGCTCCAGCAGCGTGGTTTTCTGGATCCCCACCCTCCCTCCCCTTGTCGGTATCTGTATACTTTAACTGTCAAAGCTTGGCAGTTTTGTGCATCTGGGTGGATCCTTTTATGGAAATGGGCCTGCGTGTCCACCTCCACCATCTGGGCACTCCCTTAATGGGCCTGGGGGCTGAGCCACTATGTGGTATGCCCAGCTTGGGGGCTGTGCCCAGGCTTACCCCAGGTGACAAACAGTACCACTCAGTGGCAGCCACCCTTGTGTCGCTTTCGGGTTTTCTCCTGCAGGTGGGCTGTGGAACATCTTATCGAGCAGCAGGCAGGTTGCTCGATTTTAGGATCCACCCCTGTGCTTTGCCAATGCTCTTTGGTCTGTAATCAATAAATGCTGCGGCCTGTTTTATTCCAAAATTTTGATGTTGTGTACTCTGTAACTCTCTGCAAGGCCTCTTGTTACTAAGCCCTGGGTTTGCAAAGCATTTTGCTTGAAAGCCAACAAAAGCAGAAGTCCCTTATATCCTACCTACTCCCCTCCAAAAGGATTTTCAATACAGTAAGGTCATACCCAAAGAAACTTTGTCCTCATAAGTGAAGTCCTTCCAGACAAATAATGCTGTGATCATACACACTAAATAATGCACTTTCAATCCACTTTCAGTGTACTTTCCAACTGGATTTTACTGTGTGAACATCCCACAGTGCCACCCTAAGCAAGGTTATACCCTTCTAAGTCCACTAATGCAAGTGGGCTTAGACAGGCATAGCTGTGCTTAGAATGGCACTATCAGTTTGCTGCCAAACTCTTGGTAGCCACCAGCTTTCCTTACCATAGGACTGTGTTAAATTTTTTATCAATTAAAGTATTTATAGTAAAAAAGGTTTCAGTTGAATTGACCCACTGCCCTTAACTTACTGAAAATGCTCAGCTCTGGCTGATAAAGGGACTCATTTGTCAGGAAGTCATTTGCTGGGCTTAACGATCAGTGAGGTATAGTGCAATGGATTCGTGGATGAGGGCTGGAGAGACTCAGATCCAAATCTACCTAGCATGGTTGTTGTGCTTATTAAAATGCAGAGAATCATGAACACTGCCCAGAGCTCATTGGAGGAAGAACAGAACTAAAAAATGGAACAGATTCTGGTTCATTTATTTATTTCATTATATTTATACCCTGCCCACCCCGCGAGCGGGCTCACCTCTGACTACTACTTAAAAGAATGCTTACAACTACTAAGTGTATGACTGAGATCAAGGGGTCAAAGGTAAATTGATCACAAACCCTAAATAGAAAGGAGAATCAACCCAGGGCACATATTAGGGTACAACACTGTCAATTGGTTACATCTTTTGACCAACAAAAAGGGTGGTCCTGAATAATCAATTAACATATTTCTTTTTTCTTTTTAATTTAATTGTAGGTTAAAAGTGCAATCTTTTGAGAACTAGTCCCCTGTCCTGCTTGCCCAGGAGGAGATGGCTCCACTCATGGGGCAACACACAGACAGATCAAGTATGCTTTTTTGACTATCACTGTAGTTCTGTGCAAACATATGTCGATTTTAATTGGTTTAATGTCATGCACTGAATTGATAGCAATTTATTCCAGCTGGGCAGCTGCCTTGTACAAAGAAGCAAGATTGAATCAAACAGCTAAACCCATACTGTCTCCCTGTATGGTACAATCTTAAAACCACAGAGGCTGATTCTGTCTGGTCCCCAGAGGGACCTGAACATCCCTTCCTGTTTCCCTCTACACAAGGAGACAGATTGTAGAGTGGGGTCCTTGCAAACAGTGGGGTGGATCCTATTCCACTGATCCTACTCCACAGTGGGGTCCTCCCACTCCACTGAGCCAAGTCTGAAGCCTCCCTCCATCCTAAGGAGCCTTCCTTCAGTTTAAGTGGCTATTCACCAATAGAAAAGCCACTTATGTTGGAGTGAAGTTCCTTTGGCTGGACGGCCATTGGAGGATGATTATATTTAAAACCTCCTAATGGGAGGTTAGCTCTCCTCATTGGAGAGCCAGAGTGGTGTAGTGGTTAAAGTGTTGGACTAGGATCTGGGAAATCTGGGTTCAAATCCCTACTTGTGCTATGGAGGCTTGCTGGGTGACCTTGGGCCAGTCACACACTCCCAGCCTTATCTTCCTCACAGAGTTGTTGTGAGGATAAAATGGAGGAGAGAACTATGTAAGCCAGTTTGAGTTCCCATTGCGGAGAAAAGCAGGATATAAGTAAAATAAGTAAATGAATTTTAAATTGTGGTCTTACACACACACACACACACACACACACACACACACACACACACACTGTTTTATTTATACTGTAAGCTGCCTTGAGTTCGGCAAGGTAGAAAGGCAGCTAATAAATGTTTTAAATGAATACTACAGGGACCAGAATGTAGACTCTGTCCATATTTCCCCCACATGCTTAGAAAGATATAGGATCTAGAGCAGGAAAACCCTCCTATCCTGTTGAATCAAAACGGGAAAAGAGCTCCCCCCTTCTCCAACCAGACACAGTACAAGCAGAAAATGGCCTTAGCTACAACAAGATCTTGCACTTGAATTCCCTGTTACACAGGGCCCAACTAAACTACGGGTTTTTCTAAATTCCTCCTTGACAGGAATTCTCCCTGGAACAGACCTTTCTAGTTGGAGGTCTCTGCTATGGAACAGAATTGTATGAGGATCCTCTTTGCTCTTTTTCACTGTATAGTCTAGGTACATTCCTCACACACACACACTCAGATATTAGATATTCTTTCGTCAGGTATTATTGTTAGGCAAATGCAGATTGTAAGATCTACCAAGATATATGGAAGGGGAGGTTTAATTTCCATCCCTTTCTCCCTTCCCGCTGCAGGCTCCATATGCCATTCCTCAAGTTCTCCTCTTCCACAGAAGCAGCATTTTGGGGAGATCAAGGGACTGTAGCAGAGGGCAAAGGCAGGAAAGTTCTGTTCTATGTATGGAAATGCTTTCCGTCAGTGGAAAACTGAATGTGGATCCAACCCAGGGCTATTTTTGGGCAGGAACGCACAGGAACGGAGTTCCGGCTGGCTTCAGTTGGCCACGCCCACTACAACCAAAACCTCTGCATGCGTGGCTACAGAGGGAAGGCCTGGAAAGTGACCCCCCAGCAGCTCCAAGGCGGGGGGCCAGGGGGGGCCTGGAAGGATCGGGGAGGCATTTAAACACCTCCCCGTGCCTTTCCCGGCCTGTCCAAAGGCTGGCTTGCCCAGACTCCCCCCAGCCACAGGGTGCCCGAGCAAGCCAAGGGAAGGCAGTTTAAATTGCCTCCCCTCCCCTCCAAGGGGGGGTGCTTGTCCGGGCTCCTCACAGCCGTGGGGTGCCCAGGCAAGCCAAAGGAAGGCATGGGGGTGTGGCCTAATATGCTAATGAGCTTGCCATCAGGGGTGTGGCCTAATAGGCTAATGAGTCTCTACTGTTGGGTGTGGCCTATTATGCGAATGAGTTCCTGCTGGACTTTTTCTACAAAAAAAGCCCTGATCTAACCTATAGAACATTAAAAAATATACATTGTGCACATTTTGACACAAACCAAATTCATGAAACATTCACAGCACATCCTTGGAAGAACGGGGACCAGAACAAAGCCACAGAACAAGTATGGAATGGAATAAGGAATATTCAGCCACAATCAGGATGGACACCTGTGTTTGCCTTCCCCATTCTCATCTAAAGCGCTCTCTCTCTCTCTCTCTCTCTCTGTATCTGTGTGTGCCTGTTTAGAATCTGATTCTTACATGAAAAAGAGAGCACAGGTAAAGGGACATAAAGCCTCCCCCTTACCTCACTGCCCTCTGTTACTTCAGGCATTTCTCTCCTCAGCCTCACTTAGTTCCATTCAAGTCCCAAATAAAATTTCTGAATAGATTACTGGGCAGGCCGCAGGAGAATTTAAAATCTGGAATACCCAGGTTCAAATCCCCACTCAGGCTTGCTGGGTGACCTTGGGCCTGTTACACTTTCTCAGCCTAACCTATCTCACAAAATGGGGGAAGGAGAATGATGTAAGCTACTTTGGGCCCCCATTGAGGAGAAAAGTAGGGGATAAATTAATTAAGTAAATTAATAATAAATATAACAAAAATAGGCTACTGGGGTCCCTACTGGGGAGAAGAGAACAGATGTTTATAATCAATATATACTAATTATATTCATACAAATATAAAAGAAGTAGCTTCCTTCATTCCTTTCCTTGTTGTGCTCTATAGGTGGGCTGCTTCAATAGGGATGGGGCCAGAGGCCTATCCCGATATGCTCCTTTGTGAGCGACTGGCATTAAAGTTATGGGTGAGCAATTTGGCTGCTGCATAACTTAGTTTGCTCTGGAGGCATCTTTCCTGAATTAAGACAAAAATGTATGAGCCGGGGGCTAAAAAACTGTTAGCTAGCTTGCACTTAGAGGAAACACTGGACAAAACCCAGGTGCCCTCAGGAGGTCCACCAGAAGCCCTCCTACCAAGGGCGTAGACTTTCCAATTTCCAGGGGGGGGAAGGGGACTGGGGCTGGGCCCAAGGCATTTTTGTTGTTGTTGTTCAG
>NW_015174284.1:1027998-1028154 GCF_001447785.1 Gekko japonicus | reverse complement strand
TGCCGCCGGCCATAACGTTTTAAAGAGCCCCTAAGGACAGCTGGGAGAGCCAGAATGACCTCTCGCGAGAGGTGGAATTTGCCCCTATGAGTCCAAGACCACCACCACCACGGGGCTCAGGGAGGCAGGAGAACGTTTCGCCCCGCCCCCTTGCAA
>NW_015174284.1:971617-1027899 GCF_001447785.1 Gekko japonicus | reverse complement strand
CTGGAGCAGCCTCGGCCAGGCAGAGAGAGATGGGGGGAGGAAGCCGACTTACCCTCCTGCTTCTTCCTCGTTGTGGAACAGAATGAGGCTGGAAGCAGAGGGCGGCTGGGAGAAGGGGGCGGGGCTTCGCCATGTGACCGCCCCGCCCCCGTGCCTCTCTCCCGGAGCGACGTACCAGCGCGCTCTGGCCCGATCCGAGGCCTGGTCCTCTCCTATTTAATCCCCTCCCCAACCTTCACAGATCATCGTAAACAGGCTATGATGGCCCCATCCACTTCTCTCCCTCATCCGGCGGAGGCGCCACCAGCTCCGGTGCCCAAGTCTCCCCCGATGGCTGGAAGCCAGAAGTTCGAGTGCTTCGAACCCTCCTCAGAAGACTGGGACTCCTACCTGTCCAGGTTCGAGTTCCATCTGGAGACCCACGACATCACCGATGAGGCGAAGAAACGAGCATGCCTCCTGAGTTCCTGCGGGAAGGGGACCTTCGACATAGCCAGGTCGTTGGTGGCCCCAACTGATATAAAGACTGTCACCTACGCTGACATCACGGAGAAGCTTAAGGCTCACTATTCTCCACAACCGTCGGAGATCGCCTGCCGGCACGCTTTTTACAAGCGGAACCAGGCCGGAGGCGAGACCATCGCAGATTTCGTGGCGGCCCTTCGCAAAGCCGCACGGCCATGTAATTTCCACAACGTGGAGGAAGCCCTCAGAGACCGTCTCGTCTGCGGTCTCAAAGATGAAAGGCTGCAACAGAGGCTGTTCGCCCGCACCACCCTGACCTGGGCAGTGGCCTACGAAGAGGCCGTGGCCGCGGAAGCAGCGGAGAAGTCCACGAAGGAGGTCCGCCAGCGGGTGGCAGAGCCCAGTATACACGCTCAACGAGACAGCGAGGGCGAAGACGCGGATGATGACGTCAACGCGGTTCGAGGCAAGCGGACCCCAGCGAAGACTACCAACGTCAAGCCTTGCTCCGGTTGTGGCGGGAAGCACCAGCGCGGCTCCTGTTGGGCTCGTGATGTCGACTGCAGAGCGTGTGGGCGGCGTGGTCATCTGGCCAGAGTCTGCAGATCAGCGAAGAAGGATCCCTCAACTAACAACCGGTCAGCGCAGAGGGGCACTCCAGTCAGCACCCAAGGCAAGACCCGTTCCTCAGCATCGGAAGCAAGCTGCCAGTTGACGGCGACCTTGTCGAGCGCATCGGCCGTAAATCGCACCAGCAGCCAGGGCAAGATCACCGTGACTCCACTCCTCGACGGCCGACCCTGTACAATGGAGGTGGACTCAGGATCGTCCGTGACGGTGATTTCTGCCGCGTCCTGGCGCCAGTTGTTCCCGAACCGAAGCCGGCGGCGGCTCCAGCCTGCGGGAACCAGAGTGTCCGACTTCCAGGGCAACCGAATTCCCTTGGCCGGACGGGACTCTGTTACTGTTGAGTATAAGGGGAAATGTGTTAAACTGTCATTCCTGATTGCAGAGGGAGACCGGGTTAACCTGCTAGGGTTAGATTGGTTTGAGCCATTGGGCATCGGTATTTCTGGGATTAACAGGATGTCTGAAAATAAATGGGGCATGCTGTACGACCTGTTCCCTGATGTATTTGCCGAAGGGTTGGGAAGGTACAAGGGCCCCCCGGTTGCGTTTGACTTAGATCCGTCAGTCAAACCTATTAGGTTGAAGTATCGGAAAGTACCTGTGTCTCTCAAACATAAGGTGGAAAAAGAGATTGACAAACTAGTTGAGCAAGGGGTTTTAGAGCCAGTACCATACAGCAAATGGGAGACCCCGATCGTAACCCCTGTCAAATCAGATGGGTCCATACGACTATGCGCCGATTACAAATGTACGATTAACAAGGCGCTGCAGCAACATTCGTACCCGGTCCCGGTAATAAGCCACATTTTGGCTTCCCTGGGGGGTGGCAAGATTTTCGCCAAATTTGACCTGGCCCAGGCATACCAGCAGTTGCCTGTCACCCCGGAGGCTGCCGAGGCCCAAACAATTGTAACCCACCAAGGGGCTTTTAAAGTGAACAGGCTGCAATTCGGGGTCAACGTAGCACCTGGGATTTTTCAGGGCCTCATGGAACGTCTACTAAGGGGGGTACCTGGCACAGTGCCCTATTTTGACGACGTGCTGATTGCGGGCGGGTCTGAACAGGAACTACTGGACCGGGTTAAAGAGGTCCTCAGGCGTTTTCAAAATGCCGGCCTCAGAGTTAAGCGCTCAAAATGCACGCTCGGGGTGGAAAGTGTGGACTTCCTGGGGTTTCGCATTGACGCAGAGGGAGTCCACCCCACGGATGAGAAGGTATCTGCAATCCAAAACGCCCCCAGGCCGGTGAGTAAGAAGGAGCTCCAATCCTTTTTAGGACTCCTGAATTTTTATCATGCGTTTTTACCGCATAAGGCATCAGTGGCGGCCCCTTTGCACGCGCTTTTGCACAAGGAGGCAAAATGGAAGTGGGGGCAGGCCGAGGAAAAGGCTTTTGTGGGAGTCAAGGAGCTGCTGACATCTAATGCCGTACTCACGCATTATGATGAACACAAGCTCCTGGTGTTAGCTGCTGACGCTTCACCGTTTGGAGTAGGCGCAGTTTTAAGCCATCTGATGCCTGATGGGAGCGAAGCGCCTATCGCTTTTTATTCTAGATCACTATCTGCGGCAGAGCGGAACTATGCCCAGATAGACAAGGAGGGTCTGGCGTTGGTAGCGGCTGTCAAAAAGTTCCATGATTTTATTTTTGGCAGACGATTTTTGCTGGTCACTGACCACAAGCCGCTACTGGGGATTTTTGCGCCCGATAAGCAATTGCCAAACATCATGTCCCCACGCATGCTTAGATGGGCGATATTTTTGCAGGCTTATGATTTTGACTTAGAGCACCGGCCTGGGAAAGCGATTGGGCATGCGGATGCCCTCAGCCGGTGCCCGGTGCCGGACATTGGCGCAGACCCTGCCCCCGCCTGTGAGGTCTTGGCAATTGAGGAGCTTCCTCGACCCCCGGTATCATCCAGGGACATTGCAGCACACACGGCCAAGGATAGCGTGCTGTCCCGAGTATTAAACTGGGTTTGGAGGGGGTGGCCGGTTGGAAGCGTTGAACCGGAGTTCGGCCCTTACAAAAGCCGTCAAAATGAACTATCCATTTCTAAGGGCTGTGTATTATGGGGGAACAGGGTGGTGGTTCCTGACAAACTCAGGACGAGAGTGTTAGAGTCGCTGCACGAGGGTCACCCCGGTATGGTACACACCAAAGCGTTGGCCAGAGGGTATGTCTGGTGGCCGGGGCTGGACAAAGAGATCGAAGAATGGGTACGAGGGTGTCCCAAATGCCAGCAAGTCAGACCCGATCCCCCACAAGCTACACCCCAAGGCTGGGAGTCATCTGGTAAACCCTGGGCCAGATTGCATATAGATTTTGCTGGCCCTCTCCAAGGGCAAATGTTCCTAATTGTGGTGGACGCTATGTCCAAATGGCTGGAGGTCGTGCATATGAAATCGACCACATCACTTGCTGTGATCCATGCGCTCCGCCGACTTTTTGCCACCCACGGGTTGCCTGACGTCATCGTCAGTGACAACGGGCCTCAATTTGTGTCTGAGGAATTTAGGCTCTTCCTCACGAGTAATGGCATACGCCAAATGACTTCGGCCCCTTTCCATCCGGCATCTAATGGCCAAGCCGAACGGATGGTCAGGACGGCCAAAGAGGCCCTGGGTAAAATGGACGAAGGGGACTGGAGCCAGAGGCTGGGCTCCTTTCTTTTGCTGCAGCACACCACCCCCTGTAGTGCTACAGGCCGTAGTCCGGCCGAATTGTTAATGGGGCGGAGACTCACGACCCGTTTGAACCGAATGCACCCAGACCTCACTGAAGAGCAATCCGAGCGTACCACGGCGCAACCGAAGGTGCGCATGTTTGAAAAAGGGGACAAGGTTTTCGCACGAAATTATGCAAACGGGCACTTATGGCTTCCTGGGGTTATATCCGACTCTGTGGGTACTCGAATGTATGTGGTGCAGTTAGCTGACGGTCGAATATGGCGGCGCCACATAGATCAGTTAAGGAGACGTTGGGCTAGGGACAGCGCTGACTCTCCGACGGCTGAATCCCCTGATGTCGAGTGGACACCCCCAGAGCAGGCGGTGAGTACCGAAAGGCCCGGTACTGTCCCCGAGTCAGGGCAGAACCCTGTGTGCGGGGCTGAAATCCCAGTCGAGTCTGTGCCTGATCCAGGCTGTAGTGAACCCCACTCTGACCCACAACCTTGTCTGCCCGTGGAGCCTGCACCGCTCCGCAGGTCCCAGCGTTCGCGGCAAATGCCGACTTATCTGAAGGACTATGAGTGTAATTAATGTGGGAATAACTGATGTACAAAAGTTTGATTGTTTGTAATAATAAAGCTTTTGGGATGATGGCTTAACTTAGGGGGGAGGAATTGTAATGTATTGAAACGATTACATGAATCATCTCATAGGGCTCCTATGTTAAGCTTCGAGCCATACCAGGGCTCCTCTGAGCGAACTTCCTATTGGTCGCTTCGTAACAGCGACCAATCAGAACGATACCATTCCCTAGGAGGGAAAGACTCCCATTGGTCCTTATCCTAGCAATCTCATTGGTTGTTAATTGTAAATAGGCGTGGCTACATTAGCCCGGTTATGTTTAAAAGGAGCATAAGCTCCCACTGTTTTCTGTTCTGGTTTCTTACTGAGTTAGTGCTTGTTCGTTACTTCTAAATAAAGCTGAATCACTTGCTGAATCACTCTACGAGTCCTTGTTAGCGCGATCTAACAATTTCCCTTCTATTTTTCTTTTCCTTCTGTGACTGAGCCGCCCTAGTTATCTGTTTTCTCCTGCTGTTACAGTATAATATTTTGGCTATTTGCTCACACAGGAACCTGAGGGGATGGCCTTTAACTTATACAACTTAAATGGAACTCGGGAACTTTTTATATTCCAAATAAACAAAATATTTTATTTAACACAGAGGTAACTCTGAGGTAAAATCAGTACATGCACAGACTTTAGTTCTTACAGATTTCTGAGGTAGCTCAGTATAGATAACTGTGAGGTAAAATCAGTTCATGCACAGACTTTAGTCCCTACATTTCAGGCTAATGAGAGTTTCTAAAGCTGTTCACAGTTACCTAAAATCTTTATGTTGAGAGGCTTTTGTTCCAGTGTTTTCCAAACACTTCAGTACACTTTCTTTGAGTATTCTCTAATTTTTTTGGTTTCCAGATGGCTGGTACACTCTTCCAGTAATTAAGCCCCTTCTCTTAAAACACCAGTACTTGTCTTGAGTTTTTAAATAACTTTTAAGGTCTCTAGAGGCAATTTCTAACCACACCAGACCAGAGACCTCTATTCTCTTCAGAGTTTTCACCCTGTTTGGACTTGGTAAGGACATTCTTTCTCTCTCTAGAAGATCTATCCCCATTCCTTATAAAAAGTGCAGTCCGTCACACAGGCACACTGATAAAAGAAGAAACCCCTTCAATGAAAATCTGGGGAATCAAAAATGGGGAAAACACAAAAGAAGAGAGGGGAAAAAGAGAGAAAGACAGACATAACACATACTTACTTCTCGGTTTATCCGAATCTTAGCAAGCCCAATCGGACACAGGTTGAAGAGAAAAAGAGATCAGAGACAGACAGATTAGTGAGACACAATCTGAGAAACTGACCCAAACATTTAGTAGCAAAGGGAGTACACCGAACAGCAACGTACAGGAACCAAGAAGGAACAGAAATGGCAGGATAAGGGATCTGGGGATGGGGCAACTTCATTCTTTTACCTCAAATGAACTAGGAACAACATTGCCCACCACTAGAAAATGACCCCAATTTCCAGTTTAGCTACTCAGAATCTTCAAAAGTGGAATATTCTTCTTACATTATTTTGAATTTCAAGAGCTTTCAAAATACTGGTTTCTTCCAATGCAATTAAATTCAAGAGTCATTCCAGAAGCATAGCCGTGTTTAGGGAGTTGTAGCAAAAATAAACAGGAGCCTGCTGACACTTTAAAGACTTTTTATTTTACCATAAGCTTTAATGAAAGCTTGCAGCATTTCCTCACTAGGCTAGGGAGGATCATTGCATCTGATGAAGTGGGTTCTGGACTACAAAATACTAGAATAAAAATGTGTTCGTCCTAAATTGCCACAAGATATTTACTGATTTTGGTTAGGCAATGTAGATGAAACAAACTACCTATCTTCAAAACACATTTAGGATGTTCAAGATGGATAAAAGATAGCATGTTTTTGCATGATATATCAGTCACAGACAAATCTCCCTGGCCAAAGATGTGGAGGTGGGCAGCCATTGCCTTAGGCAGCTTTAAAAGGAGACTGGACAAATTCATGGAAAAACAGAAATCTTTCCATGGCATGGATGATACTGGGGAAAAACAACCCCTAGTTACTGGAAGTGAAGGTGTGACTAAGATCAGTATTAGGAAAGCAAGGATTCTGTTACACCCATTACACTGTATGAGTGCAACGTGCCGTCAAGTCACAGTGACTTATGGTGACCCCAGCAAGGGGCTTCAAGGAAAGTGATGAAGCAGAGGTGGTTTGCCATTGCCTTCCTCTGCAGAGTCTTCCTTGGTGGTCGCCCTTCCAATTACTGACACTGTTTAGCTTCCAAGAGCTGATGAGATCTGGCTACACCATGTCACCTTCCTTCCCACCCATGACATTTTATTGGGATAAATGATGTATATAAGATCCAGTAGAATTGTGATGGATCTTGGTCCCACTTTGATCAAAAGCTGAATGAGGAGAAGGGACAATGGGGGATATTTACAGAAAGCACCCACTAGTCCTTGCTATCCTTTTGAGTCATCCCTAATGACTGGCTATCTAGCCACTTGCTAAATGGTACCTCCATGTTTGGAGCCAATATACTTTTGACTACAAGTTGAGGTGAGAGTAAAATAGCAGGGATGGCTGTTGTATTTGTGCCCTGTTTATAAAGGCTTCCTGGAGGGCATCTGGTTGACAACTGTTAGGAAGAAGAGCCTGGACTAGACTATCCTTCCTGTATTCTTATGGTAAATAGTCGATATCACTGCATGCCAGGCATCAAATACTTCCAGATACTAAATACTGAACTCAGATGAGCAAATATTGAAATCAAATCTTCTCTTGTTGTCCAAACACATCTTATCAACTCTTCTACAAATCTTCAAAAATCCTGTGAATATCTGACACGAAGACGGAGAGAATTTTTTGAGTGCAAATTAACTTGAGCTCCAGAAGAAATCCTTTTGAAGACTCTGTGCTGATAGTGGTACTCAGGGCAGGGCTGCTTCTGCTGTTTACATTCCCTTGTCTGGGTTTTGGAAACACAGGCTATGACAGGCTATACCCCTTTAATGAATCTTAAGTGTTACAAAAGACTCTGCTTGAGACCTTGGAGAGCTGCTACTGGTCAAAGGAGGGATACTTTGCGATACTGAGCTAGATACTGACTTATACTAACTTAGTGATACTGAGCTAGATGAACCAGTCAGGTAGCTGCATATGGGGAGAGACTATGACAGTGGAAGAGAGTTTGCTAAATCCCCAGGCCCAATCTCCAGTTACAGGATCTTAAGTAACAGCTAGATTTCAGAGTGGTAACTCTGACAGTTTGTAGGAGCAAAATGAAACAGGAGTCCAGTGGCACTTTGGAGACTAACAAAACGTATTTCAGCATAAGTGTTTGTGAGTCAGAGCTCATTTCATAAGAGCAAAGATCCATGGCAAATATATATATCAGAGAAGCATGTATGTATGTATGTATGTATGTATGTATGTATGTGTGTATATATATATATATATATATATATATATATAGTCAAAGTTGCACTATTTCTCCAATGGATGTATGCACTATTTCTCCAATGATGTACTATTTCTCCAATGGATGTATGCTCTGACTCACGAACGCTTAAGTGGGAATAAATCTTGTTAGTGTCTAAAGTACTATGGGACTCCAGTTTCAGAAAAACTTCAGAGAGCATTGTTCTTTTAATGTACTGTCCACCACCATCTTAAATGCACTGTCAGTATACTATAATGTTGCTGGAACATTCTAAAGACTAACTAGTTTATTCTTATTCTGTAAGGTGTCATGAAACTCGTCTCAGTTATTCTGATGGCAGCAAACTAATCCAGCTACCCTTCTGGAATTCATCAGTTATGTTGTAATCTAACCCTGAGTGGCAGAAGGAATGTCTTGATGGCAGTCATGATAAAACTGTTTTACCCTGGCTATTCATCAAACCATTTTGCAAGAAAAGAATAAGAGAGAATTTCCAGTACACCATTGCTGAAACAATGGTGATGGAAAGTGTTATCAAGTTGCAGCTGACTTATGGTAACCCTGTAGGGTTTTCAAGGCAAGAGACAAACAGAGGTGATTTGCCATCGCCTGCTCCTGTGAAGAAACCCTGGACTTCCTTGGTGATCTCCCATCTGAATGCTAACCAGGGCCAACCCTGCTTAGTTTCCAAGATCTGAAGAGATTGGGCTAGCCTGGGCCATCAAGCTCAGGGCTGCTGACACAATACAGCCCTAGAAAACATTTTGCTTGGCAGATTGAAGCAGGGAGCTTCTGCATTCTGACCAAGTACTCTACCACTGAGCCACAGCCTCCTTATATATGGACATGCATTGGATTCTGTCTTGAACTGCTACTCCACCATAACTTCCCATTCCTGGGGGTTGACTCCTCATATTGAATAAAGGGGAAGGATTATTTGTTTCTGGAGATGACGATGGTTCAGGAAGAGAATGGAAAATGCTTTAAAGTAATGGGTGTGGGAAGTAGGATCTCAAAGGGTTAGACGGAGGAGAGAAAACAAGGGGAACAAGGAAGACTAAGATAAATCATAGGTGACAACCAACAATGTTTCTAAGAGACAACAAAGGAGAAAAAATGACTTTGGGATTTTGCCATAAATGGCTAGTGGAAACAGACCAAAGCCCTGATGTACTTACATCAATGTAGTTGGCATTGATATAGTCTGAGTTGGGATCGCCAAGAAGGGGGTGGAGCTTAACGCGATGCCGATCATCTGGAAACAAAAAGAGATGTGACCATAAGAAGTACAAAGGTGGCAGAACTTTGACTCAAGTGGTTCTCAGTTATCAGAACATCTTGGAGAGAAGAAAAGTGAAAATCGACTGCAGTCACATGAGCCAGAAAAAATGGGAGGGGGGGAAGTGACGCTATTTCCTCTGGAGGAATTTGACCCGCAGTTGGACAATCACACCTTTTGAAGCTGCGGATGCAGTCCATCAGTGCACGATCAGATGCAACTGCAGGTGAGTTGTTTCTGTGTGTGTGTGTGCCATTTTTCCCCATGTGCTTAACCTCTGCACCAAGGGCTCCCTATGGAGTTTGCGATGATGTGCATACTGCAAAGGGGGGGGGGGGACAACGGCACAGAGTTGGGATGCCCTGATCAGACCATCCCAATGCCATGAGAGCGTACTGGAGCGATCAGACATGGGAAAGTCTGTCTGTGGCCCGTCGCAACCTATTAACTACCGGATTTTCCCCGGTGTCTTTTAACTTTGCTTCTGTGGCAGAGCAGAACGGGTTGCCGACAGCTGCAGGGTGCTTCCCAGATGTTGTCTGATCGTGCCCTTTAAATCTGCCCAGCATTCACACCTATGTTGGGTCTAATTGTGCGTATGATCGCAGCCATCCTGAAGAAATAAAAGAGACCCAACAGTGCTTATGAGTCCAGGGCTTCTAGCAATACACAGGAACCTTGATATGCAGTTCAAACTTGATGCTATCTGCAAAGCCTGTGCAGTTCACAGCCAGATGGGAACTGAGATAATTCACTCTTAGTCATTATAATTAATTACTATATCTAATAGTAAAGTGGGTGGCTCCTGCCAGTCACAAAAACAGCACAACTTGGCTATCTGCAGACAAGGGAACAGCTCCTAAATACTCAAAGGACTCTCCAGATATGCAGAAGAATGTGCCTTTGTAAATTTACCTGGAAAAAACCACACACACCCAAAATGGACTGTTCATGCTCTAGGACAGTGGTTGTACTATGGGGTGGGGATACAGAACTAGTCTAGGGAGGCTGCAGGAGTTTTAAAACAATCCGTTGCTAAGAATCCACTCATCCTCAATCCCCATGTCCACCTGCAAGGGGAACCTGCCATCACCTGCAGACCCTACCTATCACAGATTATTTGTCTGTGATATTTGGGTATGCCAGTAGAAACCCTGGATACTCAGGTGTTTCTCCTAATACCCCTGTTCTCCATGTCCACTAGCAAGTGTCTTTGATGTGCCACTTCCTGCTGGTCCTCCATGCCAGGGATTATCTATTGTGCTTCTACAATTGTTAATGTTCTTAGAACAGAATGCCTGTAACATATAAATGTCCTTCTTGGAAAAAGCTGACTTTTTGTTTCTGTCATGGTGGGACCCAGGTTCTTTGACAGAGTGATTGATGGGATGTAAGATATGAAAGCCTGAGAACCACTAGTGGGTGTGTGAATGTAAAGTGCTGTCAGGTGGCTTCCAACTTATGATAGTTTTATCAGTTAATGACCTCCAAAACATCCTCTCATTGACAGCCCTGCTCAGATCTTGCAGACTGAGGGTTGTGGCTTTCTTGATTGAGTCAAACTGTCTCATTTTGGGCTTCCTCTTTTCCTGCTGCCTTCAACTTTTACTAGTATGATTGCTCTAGAAAAGAGAAAACGTAGAGAGCACTTGGGAATCAGTTAAATGGTAATGGGATACAGAGGCAGATAGGAAAATTGGACATTCCCTCCCTGCAATTCCTCACAAGGTTCCAGGTTGACCTTTCTAATACCAGGGTTTAAAATTGACTGCCTATTGGAAAGGCAGGAAAAATGGACAAAGTTGGAGTTCATGTAAACTTGGGGAAGAAGGAGGAGTAGGAGTTGGTTTTTATACCCCACCCTTCACTACCCGAAGGAGTCTCAAAGTCGCCTTCCCTTCCTCCCCCCAAAACCCTGTGAAGTAGGTGGGGCTGAGAGAGCGCTGAGAGAACTGTGACTGACCCAAGGTCACCCAGCTGGCTTCATGTGGAGGAGTGGGGAATCAGACTCGGTTCTTCAGATTAGAGTCTGCTGCTCTTAACCACTACACCAAGCTGATTTCCCTGCTCCCCCTCCCCCACAATTAGTTTGAGGAGAATTGAGCACACTCCCTGCCCTCTAGGAGGCATGGCATGGTGAGGACAATCAATCAAAGAGAGAGACATGGAAGAGGGAAGAACAATTGGCTTGCTCCAGCCCCTGAGAGTGCTTGGTACCATGAACTGAGAGATTTGGGCCAGCAGGAGGGAACTCCCCAATCATTTAACCCCATACCCAAACATCTCAAGGCCCCACACTTGTTCTATTTATATTTCAACTGTCTTTCACAGAACTCAGAGAAGCATAGATCAAGATCCCAAGCAGTCTCCCATTCAGACACAGACCAGATCTAGACCTGCTTAGCTTCAACTAGGCTTCCATGCTAGAGCAGATGTTAACTGAGAGATATGCCACAACCCAATGTGACATCTGGTGCAGGCTGATTGTCGCCTGAACTCTGGCACAGCACAGGGAAATGGCAGCATTGCAATAAGACACACACCTGCACTTGATCCAGGGAACTGCCCCCCATGGCATAAATCAACGGGCATCTGCTTTCTCAGCCCTTCTACCCCCCACAGCTGGTTGACAAGTGGGGTGGAAACAGCCTTTGGCCGCTGCTGAGCTGTTTTGAACAATTTGCTCTCATTTTTGTCATTATGTTAACAAGGATTTTCAATTTGCAAAATACAGAGGGGAGACAGCTATAATTAGAAGCAACAAAAATAGCCAGGGAGGATGATGTCGAGAATCCCCAATGTGGCAAAAGCAGCTTTCAGCTGAAATATTTCGTATTAGGCATTCAAACTTGAATTGTGTGCTCTCATCTGATCCTGGAAGGGATGAGAGTAGGAATGAAGCTTCCCCTGGTCATTCGTTCTTTCCTGATGTCTCTTGACCACCAACAGACTTCCACACATCCCTCTACACCAAGCCATGAATGGAATTTTCTGAATGATCCATCATGTGGGTGCAATAGAACCTCACTTCATCACAGCAGATAGGCATTTGTGTTAGTTCATTGAGAAACAGAAGTCCCAAAGTAATGGTAAGGTGATACTATTCTTGGGGCTGCCTGTTTTGTGTAGTGGTTAGGAGTGCAGACTCTAATCTGAGAGAATGGGATTTGATTAGTCACTCCTCCACATGCAGCTGCTAGTATGACCTTGGGTCCACTACAAGTGCTTTCAGAGCTGTTCTCTCAGAAGCAGTTCTTGAAAGAGCTCTCTCAGCCCCACGTACCTCACAGGGTGTCTGTTGTGGGAAGGGGAAGGAGTTTGTAAGCTGCTCTGAGACACCTTCAGGCAGTGAATGGTGGAGTATAAATCCAATCTCCTCCTCTTGCTCCTCCTCCTCCTGTCACAAAACGGCAAGCAAGTTTTGGAATGTCCCAAATTCTTCTTCTGTTTTGATGTCAAATTAAAAAAGATAGGGGCAGAGCGGTCAACAGAAGGTCAGCATGGTCGGGCAACTGCCAAGGCCATCAGCCCAGGAGAGGAAGCAATGCTACCTGGAGATACTTCACCCATCTACATCCACAAGGAAATAAAAGATTGCTCCAGAGGTTACCTGGAATCTCTGGGGCAATCTCCTCTTTCCTGCTGGAAGAAATGGGGATGGCATGCAATTCTCCTGCACTCCTTTGAGACTTTGGTGCTAGTAGGTCTCAAAGGAGCATGGAAATATGAGTGAAATGCTCCTACTCCCATGAGGAAATGGAAGACTGTACCAGGGGATCCCATTTTTTTGGTCAGAGTTATGCTGGTGGGAACCAGCATGGTATACTGGTTTTAGAGTATCAGGTTAAGATCTCAGAAGCCCAGGATCAAATCCCCATATGGCCATGGAAGTTTGCTGGGTGACCTTGGGCCAGTCCCTCTCTTTTAGCGTAAGCTACCTCACAGGTTGATTGTTGTGAGGATAACCTGCAGGAGGGGAGAATGATGTTGTGAGACATTTTGGGTCCCCACCGAGGACAAAAATGGGGTATGAATATCTAAACAAATAAAACACAGGTGAAGAGTCAGTCCTGACTTTTCTCCAATTCACTGGAGTAGGAGGTGCATCAGTAAAATGCCAGCATCACAAGGGAGCATCCATGCAGAAACTGCTTCCTCTGTTGTAGTAGGATGCTTTGCCTTGAACACCCCCACACACTGTCAGCTAGGCTGCCATAAGGTTTATGGGTTTCAGCTCACTCGCTTGACCTGTGTACCAGCCAGACCTTGCTTGTGTAGTGTCTTCCCATATTTTACCCATGGGACTACTTTCGTTTCCTCACCTACGCTCCAACGGTTCTTCCCGCCTGCGGGAGAGTGCCTATTTGGCCCACTGATGGGGGGGGGCTTTTGAGTGTCCTATATCTATACCTGTATGCTTAGTACTCGTTATTCCTAACAGTGAATATGTTTATGCTACCATAGTTCTCACAATAAAGTAAAACCTTCTTGGAAGTGTGTGCTGAAGTGCTTGACTGTGGGTCCTGACACACACTTTGCGATTGGCCCCAGTACCCCACAATGGTTGGTCCCTGCTCCCGGAGCAGCCATTTGTTAGTTACACCTGCTCCTTATTCTCAGAATTTCAAAACTATTCACAAGTTCAACAATAGTGGGGACCCATGTAGCTCTCTTTAACAGAATAAGATCATGTCTGGTGTAGGTTGAATCAAAGTCTACTGGGGAAAAGGAACAACTGGCTCTTCTTCAGTGGCTCCTATTTGTTCATAACAGCTGGAGCAAAATGTAACCTGGTCAGCCTGGCCACAGAACAGTGGATGTCTCCCTTTCCAACAGAACAGCTGCTTAAGCATACACAAACTTTACTGGGTGGGAAGAACCAGGACTATAGAACTAGGAGTTTTTAAACAACACACTGTTCACATTAAAGTATAATGAACAGTCTGAAATCCAGGAAAAGGGAATGATTAAATCTTGGCCTCTCAGGACACCACCTCACAAGCTCCAGAAATGTCTGTATGCTGGGCAAACATCTTTTCCTCACAGTACCAGAACAAAAAGGCCCTCATTACAAGATGGCCACCCTTCTGCCAACTGCCCTTCACACCACTTCGCAGGCTGTCTTCTCTGGAACACCTCCTTCCACAGAAATACCCCAACTCCCTCCAGAAGAACACCTCAAGCTTTCTCTTCAGGAACCAGTTTTCTCCAACTGCCATCCACCTGAATCAAGAGCTCTCAGCCTCTTCAACGTGTAGGGGTGGCCAACAAGACAGCACCAGGGGTCCACTGTGAAATGGCTTTGACTGACACCATTTGCTGTCCTCTCACCTTCCTTACACAGAGCAGCAGGAGAGGAGGAGACCTCTTTACAGACAGAAAGAATAGTTGCAATCTAAAGTCCTTGAGATGACGTTCACCAGGTCATGGCTTGTATTTAAATATGTGTTCATGAATGGTTTATAAGGGGATTCATAAATCGTGAGCAGATGTTATGGGCATGTTACCAATATTAGGAACATGTGTTAGCAGACTTTTTTTTAAGGCACATAAAGAAACTGTGTACTAGACAGCTATTCTATTCTAGGACTCCTCCCCATCAAAGGATGATGATTACAGGTTTCTAAAAATGCATCCAATGCTTAAAAGTATTTAGGTATATGCATCTCAATTAAATTATGGATGAGAGCTGTTAATAAAATAATGGAAGAGGGAGCTAAACCCACAGAGCTCTTACTGCAGATATTTAATGACTGGTAAAGTAAATCAGACCTCAGACTCTACCTTTACTGGATCAGGGCTCAGAGAAGAAAAGGAATTTTTATTTTGTTTATTTAGATATTTATGCCCCATCTCTCTCACCAATGGGGACCCACAGTGGCTTTCCTTATCAATCTCCCTCCTCCATTTTATCCTCATACCAGCCTTGAGAGGTGGGTTTGGCTGAGAGTGCACAACTGGCCCAAGGTCATCCATTAAGACGCCACGGCAGTGTGGGGATTCAAACCTGGGTTTCCCAGATCCTAGTCCTGCACTCCATCCGCTACACCACACTGGGTCTCAAAGAGACTCTATTCAGACAATCCTCTAAATCAGACTGCCATTGTGGAGGTTGTGAAAAACCCACAGTAGGGCTGGTTTTATAATGGCAGGTTGCCTCCTGTGGCAGATTTGGGGTGGGTGTCCTGCCTGTTATGAGCCAGATGCCCACCTGGCACCTTGCCCTTTACCCAAGTGCTACCAGTGTTTAGGAGCTGGAGAAGATAATCCTCCTTACAACTATATCCCCCACGGCTTCTTGAACATAGCAGAGCAAGCCATGTATGAATTCTCGCAAGACTCTTCCTTTCAAGAGTACAACACAACATTTGGGGTTGGATCTAGACTAAATTTTCCACGAACAAAAGGAAAGGTGTAATTTCTATCAATTTCCCCTTCCTGCTGCAGACCCCCAGTTTGCCCCTATACTTTTCTTGAGGGGCTCCATTCCCACAATGTCTATTTTGACACCCCCTTTCTGTTCCATGCACCTCAGCATTTAGTCAGGCTGGCCACATGACCATCTTTGGACAGCGCTGGCTCTTCGGCTTGGAAACGGAGATGAGCACCGCCCCCTAGAGTGGTATTTGACTGGCTTTCGAGCAAGGGAAACCTTTACGTTTACTTCTGCGCTTCTTACCCCTCTTTAAATGCTCTGTCTCACTTTGAATGTTCAACATGTAAGGCAGGAGTCCCCAGTGTGGTCCCCTTTGGTGCCACGGTGATCACCAATACCTTTCCTGGAGCCTGCTAAGTGTTTTTAGAAAGCGGGGCCGGGTGGGACTCTCGCCTAACAGGCTTTCTGACTGGCTGTGCAGATCTTTACAAAGCACTGCTATGGAAGCAGCTGCAGCCACAGCAAAAGGACCTTCACTGTGTGATTAAAGGTAAGCTGTGGCAGCCATTTTGTGGCTGGCCCTGAATTTTGTGGCAGACTTTTTATGGCAGCCATTTTGCTGCTGTGCCCACCACACTGTGTCAGAATTGCAAAGATGCCTGCAGGTTGAAAAGGGTTGGGGTCCTGACATAGGGCAACCTCTCTCACGCAATTCACTGTCTCAGAACTGACTTTAATGTAGGAGCTCAAATTCTGTGATGTGTAAAAACTGAAACTGGAGCCATTGCATGACTCTTTCTCTGAAAATGTCAAGGGCTCCATACTTTCATGCTGATACACACAATCTCCTGCGGTAAGCCATTCAGCTTTGTCAACAGCATGTACACCTGATAGAAATGCAACCCATATGCAAAGGGCGACACACCAACCAACTCTGAGGAATTCCCTAGCAGCGAGATGGGGGCATAATAAAATTATTGCTTTTGCAAACGGAACCAAAACTAGAGTCAAATCCATCTTCCATGGCTTCGACAGCCTAAGATGTTAGCAAAACAAAACTCAAGTGTATTTTTTTTTCAGGCACAGCAGAGTTTTGAGGCATTCTGATGCCCAGAAATGAAAGGAAGGAATTGATTTTTCTTTGTTTTTCCAAAAGCTTTCGTCTCAGACACTTACAGGTTGGCAAGTGATCCTGTCTCCCTTTGGTCTTGTCTTTCTTCTTTGAAGCATCCCAGCCTTCAAAGAAACTCTAGGAGAAACAGAAGTCTATTATCTACACACAGAACACTTTGGGGAATGAACAAACACCAAATCCCACTTTGAAAGCACGGATACCCAGCACTGCTTTAGGGGCTAGTACTTTCTCAGGGCACTTATAGATGTACCCTGTTCCCACTGAATTATCCATTATAGGAAGGACAATCATCCTTTGGGAAGACAGGAAGGTTGCTACGTAAGAAGAAACAATAGCCCTGACCTGGATAGCCCAGGCAAGCCCGATCTTGTCAGATCTTGGAAGCTAAGCAGGGCCAACCCTGGCAAGTATTGGATGGGAGACCTCCAAATACCAGGGCTGTGATGCAGAGGCAGGCAATAGCAAGCCACCTCTCTGAAAGTCCCTTGCCTCCAAGCCCCACTAGGGGTTGCCAGAAGTCAGCTGTTACTTACACACACACACACAAAATACCAAAAAAGAAGAAACAATACATGGAAGTATACGCAGACAGTCAAGAATGCAACACCTATATTGAGGCTTGCTGATCAGTTTTTACATCTGGCATCTGTAGGATCTGTTATTAAGGTAGATTGTTTCAGGTGACTAGCAGCGTTGGTCTGCAGTACAAGAACAATATCTGAGTCCAGTAACACCTTAAAGACCAACAAAATTTTCAAGATTCAAGTTTTAAAGAGTAAAAACTCCCTTCATATCTGATGGAAGGAACTTTGACTCTCAAAAGCTTACACCATGAAAATCGTGCAGTCTTTAAGGTGCCACTGGACTTGAATCTTGCTAAGTGGAGACTATGATTACATTATCAAAAGCAAGTTCTAGCCCACATGATCCTAGAGGAAAGTTGGTAAAGACATGCACTAGATTGGTTGAAGACTAAAAAGGCAAAAGGTGTTTATCAATAAGACTTTCCCACCACATACGCGGGGGCTAGGAAACCCTTTCAACAAGGGAGAGGATCGACCAGTCCCCAGAGAATCGGTTCAAATCTGAAGGAATTCCTTGGCAAAGAACAGATGGAAAAGGTACTGCTGAGGACTTCATAATACATAGTGATGTCTCTGTTTGGGACTTTGGGAACAACTGTTCATTGCTTATTTATTTTGATCACTTCTCTCCTGCATCTTTTAACCAAAATTAGTTCTTTGGGTGGTTTATAAGTGAAGTAAAATGCAGTATATTTCTTTTATGAAGCTTTCTGCTACACCTGCAGCTTTGGGAATAAGAACATTATGTTTGTAGCACAGAAATTTCTCATTTGAAACAGATGAATTTGTTTCACTTATATACCACTTATATATTATATTTCACTGATATACCACTTTTAGATGTGTTGACAATCGTAGCCCATTCCCCATGCTAGAATGCTTCTGATCTAGAATTACTGCAATCTCATTTAAAATTAAAAACTATTCTACACAGTCATAAATAGCAGGCCATATTTTAGGCAGTTCCAGCAAAAGGCTTGGGGAAACAGAAAGTATTTGGTTTAGTTCTTGAATTAGGCAATTTGAGGGAGGTACATGAGACTCTAAACCCTGCACCAGTGCCTGGAGATAGTTTTGGAGTGGATCCGGGCTAAGTACTATTGGTGAGCAGAATGTCTGACCCAGGATTTAAGGTACCACCCATTCTGGATGGGGTTGCGCTCCCCTCAAAGGAACAGGTCTGTACTCTGGGGGTGCTCTTGGACCTGGGCCTACTGCTGGATAGGTGGGGGCAGCTGTGTGGCCAGGAAGGTCTTTTACCAGCTTTGCTTGGTCAGCCAGCTGCTGTCTTTCCAAGGCAGGAAAGATCTGGCCACTGTGATTGCATGCCCTTAATCTAGATTAGATTACTGCAATGTGTTCTATATGGTATGCCCTTGAAAAAATCTTAAAATCCTTCTAATGGTGCAGAATGCTGCAATCAAGATGTTGACTGGAGTGGGTCATAGGGACTACATCACTCCAGTCTTGGCTCATCTGCATTGGTTTCCAGTTTGTTTCTGGGCACAATTCAAGGTGTTGGTTGTGACCTTCAAAGCCTTATATGGTTTGGGACCCACATATCTGAAAGACCACCTACTCCCTTATGGACCTACCCAACTACTGTGGCCATCTTCAGAGGTCCTGCTTCCAGTGCCCACCTTCTGAGATTAGGTGGCTGGCAACCCAGGAAAGGACCTTCTCAGCAGTGTCACCAAAACTCTAGAACCCAGTCCCCAGGGAGATTCTCCTGTCCCCTTCTGTTGTCATCTTCTGCCAGCAAGCGAAGACTTTTTTGTTTTGCTTGGCACTCCCCAACCGATCCTTCCTTCCTCCCCAATGTTGTACCTGTTGTTTTTACCTTTTGTACTTATCTTAAACTTTGGTTTAAACTTGTTTTAATGATGTGTTTGTCTTAATTGCTTTTAAGATAATATTTTAATGTTTATGTTTTAATTTGTTAGCCACCACCAGGGGTAGAATGGCAGGGTGACAATCTTAGGGAGGGAGGGAGACAGTTCCACAGATCTGGGAGGAGGTGTTCCTTTGATTACTCTGGGCTCAGTTAGTATAGGGATTGGGAGTGGATCACCGAGATCTGTTCTACTTCCTCAGGGGAGCAGCCGTATTTTACTCACCATGGAACTACCTCTTTGACAAGACAATGGAAAGCACTTTGAGCTATCTCGGTTTTCCTTATATAGGACCAGCTTCTCCCATATCAACCTGCTCAGACCCTGAGATCAATGGGTCAGGCCTCACTGTATTGTTCACAGTGAAACTGATGGGCACCGGTGTTGGTTTGGTTTTTTGCTTGCTCCCCTAGTCTGGTGCACACCTTCTCTCAAGAGGTAAATCTGTAGTTGCAGACTGGTAGGCCTCAACCCCCTCCTCACTTGGAAGGATGAGCTTAGTGCCTATAAACAGGTGACACAAGCAATCTTCTCTCTCTTAGCATCTCACAGGGTCACTCATTCAAGACTCATCCCTGGTCTGCAAATAAGAGATCAAAATAGATCCTATAATCAAACAGAATGTGTGTCATCGAATATTGACCAGAGGCCTGTCTGAAAAACTGATCCTAAAGGTGCAAAGGTGTGGTTTTTGGCAGTTCCCTCTTTAAATCCATCAATGTCAAAGACTGATTTCTCAAAAAGGACAGTAAATCTAACCAACTCCCTACCTTGCCTGACCTTTCCCTAACTGGCCATCCTTAGTAAAAACCTAGTAAAACCATTTTAATCCCATAATTCTTTGTGTAATAGTTATCTTGTCCTGGCAATTAGAGGTCACCAAACACAATAGACATTTCACATAAATGTTGCAATTCCCAGGAAAGTTATGAATCTTCCTGGTTCAGACAACATTGTTTCATTCACACCATCACAGCATTGTTCTAGGAGCAATCACGTCATGCTCCAAGGGATATAACCAGACACACTTTGTTTGGTAATATGTGTCTGTATCTGGATGTCCACTAACTTAAACCCCCAATGCAAAAGTTGGGTACCCTGCTTGGAATGAGACGATGGTGTTTTTTTTTTTCATCCTCCTTCTTGGATCTTTGTTCCTTGGAAAGGTAAATATAGTCCCACAGAATAAGTTCCCTTCTTTGTCTCCATATGCTACCACCTTTATTTTCTGAACTTGTATGTGTGTTCATAGGCCCCTGCCACACGGGGGGGTGGGGGGGAGAAAGCACGGCCAAAGTGTGGCTTTTTAGAGCCGCACCAAAAGAGACATGCGGCGGCGGGATCACATAGATCCCCTGAGCCGCCGCACAGTTGCTCCCCGGCACGATCAGATGCCGGGGGGAAGCCACTGAAGGGAGAGCGAGGCAGCCGAACTGCGCATGTGTGCGCATGAGCAGTTCGGCCGGGAGCCTGGATTGCTCCTGAAGACAGGCGCTCCGGCGCTCCGACGGCTGTGCTTGCTGTGGCGTTGCAGGTAAGTCCTGCTCTTTAGCAGGTTCTTTTTTCATCCGCATTACTGGCCTGAAGGGATGGATCGGGGACGGGTACACGCCGATTCCCAGATGTTGCGGTATGCTCACGCCCGTTTGCTGCGCCCCCGATCCGTCCCTCTTCCGGGCCAAAACCTCCCATGTGACCAGGGCCATAGAGTGCTTTCAGTTAATAAGTTTTGATTTTATTCTTTAATTCTCTTTAATAAAAACAGTTTCATTAATCACGGCCTGGTTCATTTTGAGAGTTCTACTGAGGGAAAAATCCCCGTAAACATAGGTGGAGATCCTGCTTAATTACCCCCTCATGCATTGTTTGGGTTTCCTGGCTAATTCCCCAGCAAACTCAAGAAACCCTGACAAGCACTTAGAGTAACAAGACCTTCCAGCGAAAACACATACATGTTCTAGAAGGCCTTAGATCTGACAGACTCAGTACCAAATTGCAACTTCCTATTATCTTATATACTGTGAATTATGTTAGGATGATGTTTGAATGAAGATTTAATGTTGTATTTTTTAAACAATTCTTAGTAGTCTCCTGGGGGTGTGCGCAAATGGAGCTGAAAGGTGGAGTACAAATCACCAAAGTGAACAAAACAAACACATTAATACAGTTCACAAAAGGCTCATTTTCAAATGGATTCATTCCTCTACATCTATATATCAGAGGCTTCCAAAAACGTCTTATTTTTCCATTGGATTACGAATTGGTTTTTTTTTTATTCTTTTCTTTTTTCTTCTCTACAATCCATTCTTTCCCTTTTTATTCCACAGAGCAGAGTCGGTGTGAAATAGCAGCAACACCCGCTGCTAAGAGTGCACACAAGAGGGAAAGTGGAAGAAAATGATATGTTTTCTCCCTCGTTCCTAATATCCAAGTGCTTTTCAAATGCCTGTTTTTTTGGAACGTGTACAACAGCTTTTCAAGGTGCCCTAATTATTGTAACTAACCCAGGTTTGTCAAATTCATAATATTGGAGAAGAGAGGCTCAGACATCAGAAACAATGGAAGACGAGACAGTAATTTCAGGGTGGGGAGAGGGGGGTGATTTCAATAGGCAGTCCTGTGGGACACTGAGCTGGATTGTTATGACAGCCGCACAAAGCAAAGGCACTGTGACTGGTCAATTTTGATATGGGAGAAGAGCTGATGCAATGGCTCAGGGACACAATGTCCTTTCGACAGAACAAGCAGAAGCCTCGCCCAGTGAATTCTCAGGCTCAGCCCCTGTCCTGGGCTCCAAGCCACAGCACAAGAATCTCAGAACATGGCTTGCCTTGCAGCCCCTTTGCAAGACTTAGAACATCATGAACCAGTTCTCCTGGCAAGGCGGGATACAAATGGAAAATAATAAATAATTTTAATAATAATTTTAATAATTATTATTTTAATGATCATGGTGATGAGGATGATGATGAGGAGGAGGAGAAGAAGAAGAAGTGACCCAGTGGAACATCTCAGCTACCAGACAGGGATTCTGTTAGGTGTGTGTGTTTTGCATGCTGTCAAAGTGATTCCAACTTATTGTGACCCTATGGATTAATGACTGCCAAAACATCCGGTTGTCAACAGCCTTGACCAGGTCTTGCAAACTGAAGACCGTGGCTTTGCTGAGTCAATCCATCTCATGTTGGATCTTCCTATTTTCCTACTGCCTCCAACTTTTCCTAGCAATATTATCTTTTTCAGTGAGTCTTGTCTTCCAGTAGGTAGGACCGCACAAAGCAGTCTATAAGCTGCCTTGAGTGGGTCATTCACTAGAATGATGGCTGTATGAATGGACATACCTTGTAATACCAAGTCAGATCATTGACTGTCCTAGCTAAGTATTGTGTACTCTGATAGGCACTGGTTCTCCAGGATCTCTGAAATTCTCAGGGTGCTGGACTGATCACACAGCCCTGGGTTTATGTATTTATTTTATTTATTTTGGGATTTTTATTCTGCCCTCCCCAAAATGGGCTCAGGGTGGATCACAACAAATCGAGTCAAAGACTCATTACAATCATCACATTAAAATAATTAAAACAATAAACAATAAAATTGGTAGCAACAATATACTGGGGAAAGAGAAGGTTGTGTGCTGGGGAAAGAGAAGGAGCTCAGCAATAGAGGATTCACCATCTTTGCATGCAGAAGATCTCCTGTTCAACCCCTGGAATCTTGGACACCAAGTACTGAGTAAAGACCTATCTTTACTGGAGATCCCAGAGAACTACCAGTCAAAGTACAGCTCAATTGGACCATGGCTCAGCAGAGGAATGTCTACTTTGCCTCCACAAAGTCCCAAGTTGATTTTCTATCATCTCTGGTTAAAGGAGCTTCAGATAGCAGCCCACTCTCCTGAAGCCCTGGAGGGCCACTAACAATAGGAATAGGCAATATTAAGCACAGAGGTACAAATGGTTTGACAACTTCATAAGATAGCTTTATATGTTCCTAAACTGGACACCACACTTCTGTTGTCTGTTCCTGCTGTGAGTATATGGTATAGGATGGAATACAGGATGACAGATGACAAACTCACCACATGACATAGAAAACAATTACAGGGGATTAAGAACTAAGCTCTCACCTCATACTCCTGCTTGAATCCGTAGCCTTCTGCAGTCTTCATCTGGTTGATGTGCTGAAGAAGATCAGCTACTCGGACAGCAGGGTGGAGCTGTCCAGTGTGATAGGGGGAGCCTTTGCGTCCACACTGTCGCCGTGGTGAGCCCCCTAACAAGCTGCTAGATTCATTGACTACACTGCTGCGCTGGTCTGCTGGGAATAATGAGACAGGAAAAGCAGGAGAGTGATTAAAATAAAGAGAGAAAATAAAAGAATAGAACAAGTCAACTGAAAGTTGTTGTTAACCATGACTTTCTAAAGTGTAGAGTGGGACTGATCAAAGAAACAGGAAAACATGTGTTGTTCACTCCTGAGTCCTTGAGACATGACAGTAGTTGACTGCTGCCTGAAAAGGAGCTTATACTGCTGCAAAACTGCTGTAAAGCTGCCACCAAACATAACTGCTGCAAAATGCAGTAAGAGAGAATACAGATCACTTCCTCTACATTTCTACAACGTTGCTGGCAAATCTCCCTCAAACAGCAGTGTGAAAACTTTTCACATGGTGGAAAGATTCATACAGCATGCCATTCTTTGTTGTCCAGCTGCCACATTTTGGTGGCTATTCCCAGCAGCTTCTGTATATTGGATGTAAAGTGTGAAGCAGCCTTGAGCTGGGGGGAAAAACCTGGCACGCTCTGTAAATGACAAACAATAACATCCCAAGCTAAGCTGATTTGAACTGGATTAAACACAAAGTGAGGAGCTGTGGGAATAATGTGCTGTGGTTTGGGGTTAATTAAATTCCAGACTTGGCCGTTCCATTTAATAGCTAGTTAGGTGTCAAACTCAAACTCTGTCACCTGTTCTGAACATTTCCCAGGTGCCTGGAAGGTAGACTCATTGAGCACCACTGGATTCACGTCTAAATAAATATGTACACAATGAAACTGAGTGGACACTTTCTCTTCCTAGGGTGAGTTTCTTCTAATTCACTCATCCCCTCTAATTGGTTTGCAGTGTTCTGTTATCATACGCTGTCCAACAGCTGCTCCCAGCAGGGGCTACAATGTAGTACTGTAAAAACTAACTCCTCTGGAGGAGCCTAGGGTAGGCAGATTGCTTTAGATCAGGGGTCTCCAACCTTTTGGAGCCTACAGGCACATTTGGACTTCTGACACAGTGTGGTGGGCACAGCCACAAAACGGTTGCCACAGAATGGTTGCCAAAAGAGGTGGAGATAGTACAAAATGGTCACGGCAGCTAACATTCAGTCACACAGTGGTGGCAGCTGATGCAAAAGTAATGTTTTAAAAAATCTGTACAGCCAATCACATCTACAGTGGCCGCTCAGAAGCCTTGCTGGGCAAAAGCCCCACCTGGCCTCACTCACTTTCTAGAAACATTTGGCGAGCACCACATTGAGCACCCATGGGCACCATGTTCGGGATCCATGCTTAAGATGAAGTACTTTACCTGTTCCAGTCCTTGGGTTTGCAATGTGTTCCAACCTCCTCTAATTCTGAATGAATTAGGAGAACTTCTAAAATTGACCTGAGCATATGCAGCAGCTTTCAAATCTCTCTCCCCTCCCATGTTACAGGTAAACACATGCACATAATCTACTATTTAAAAAAGCAATGTTGCATCTCCTTCAAGACTGATTTTAATAATACCAACGTATACATGCACTCTAGTAAAAAAAATCTTGATGCAGCTGCATCCAAGATCATATCAATGCTGACAGGAGATGAAAAGTCTCTGGTTCAGGTTGGCTCATCTCAGAGAGATTAGGGGGTGCCTGTTGCTTTTTTGCAGGGAGGTGGATTGAAATTGTCCACTGAGACCATGGCTAGTGACATGGACTGCCTGACAAGGTCTCGAGATAGCAAGAGGAAGGTTGCAGGCTTAACTTGTATGGGAAATTACAGCTATTTCTATATAAATGCTAGAAGTGTCCGAGGTGAAATCGGGGAGTTGGAGTGCTTGGTGTTGGAGGGAAAAATAGACATTGTGGGTATTTCAGAAACTTGGTGGGATGAGGAAAATCAGTGGGATACGGTGATTCCCGGTTATATATTATATCGGAAGGATAGGGGGGGAAGGGTTGGAAGTGGGGTGGCTCTGTATGTCAAAGAGGGTATAAAGTCCAGAAAGATTGAGAGGCTAAGAGAATTGGATTCACTTCTGGAAATTCTATGCGTTGAAATAGAGGGTCCAAAAGGAAACTTCACTGGGAGTTTATCATCACCCACCAGATCAAAAGATAGAGGAGGATTATAAAATGATTAATGAATTAAAGATAGCAGCTAGACAAAAACGCTGTGTCATAATAGGTGATTTTAACTACCCACACATTGATTGGGTCAATATGTGTTCTAGTCGAGAGAAAGAGAATGAGTTTCTAGACACTCTAAATGACTGTGCTATGGAGCAGATGGTCACGGAACCTACCAGGGGAGAGGCGATCCTTGATTTGGTCCTAAGTAACACTCAAGACCTGGTGAGAGATGTAAAAGTGATTGCACCGCTTGGGAACAGTGATCATAATGTTGTTGAGTTCAACATTTGTACAAATAGAGAATTGGCCAAAAAGACTCACACAACCACTTTTAACTTTAAAAGGGGTAACTTCTCTGATATGAGAGGACATGTGGGGAGGAAACTGAAAGGAAAAGTAGAAAGGGTCAAAACAATTGGGGAAGCTTGGAAACTATTTAAAACTACGATTCTAGAAGCTCAAAAAAAATATATTCCGCAGGTTAGGAAAGGCACAAAAAGGTATAGGAAAAAGCCTGCATGGTTAACAAACAGAGTAATGGAGGCTGTAAAAAGTAAAAAGAATTCCTTTAAGCAGTGGAAAGCTAGTCACAGTGAGGCTGATAAAACGGAACACAGGCTATGGCAAATAAAATGCAAGTCTGAGGTCAGGCAGGCAAAAAGGGAATATGAGGAGCATATAGCAAAAAACGTAAAAACCAACAATAAAACTTTCTTCAAATACATTAGAAACAGGAAACCAGCCAGGGAGGCAGTGGGGCCCTTGGACGACCAAGGGGTAAAAGGAGTATTGAAGGATGATAGGGAAATGGCTGAGAAGCTAAATGCATTTTTTGCCTCCGTCTTCACTGTGGAAGATGAGAAGTGCTTGCCCACTCCAGAACCACTGATTTCAGGAGGGGTGTTGAAAGACCTGAGTCAGATTGAGGTGACGAGAGAGGAGGTCCTAAAACTGATAGACAACTTAAAAACTGAAAAATCACCAGGCCCAGATGGCATACATCCGAGAGTTCTGAAAGAACTCAAATGTGAACTTGTAGATCTCCTGACAAAGATATGTAATCTTTCCTTAAAATCTGCCTCCATTCCTGAGGATTGGAAGGTAGCTAATGTCACTCCCATCTTTAAAAAGGGTTCCAGAGGAGATCCGGGAAATTACAGGCCAGTCAGTCTGACGTCGATACCGGGTAAATTGGTGGAAACCATTATTAAGGAAAGAATTAGTAGGCACATAGATGAACAAAACCTATTGAGGCAGACTCAGCACGGTTTCTGTAAGGGAAGATCTTGTCTCACTAACCTGTTAGTGTTCTTTGAGGGGGTGAACAAACATGTGGACAAGGGGGATCCAATAGATATTATTTACCTTGACTTCCAGAAAGCTTTTGATAAAGTTCCTCATCAAAGGCTCCTAAGTAAGCTCAAAAATCATGGGATAGAAGGACAAGTCCTTTTATGGATCAAAAACTGGCTAGTTCATAGAAAACAGAGAGTGAGTGTAGGTGGGCAATTTTCTCAGTGGAGGGTGGTAAGCAGTGGGGTACCGCAGGGATCAGTACTTGGTCCACTGCTTTTTAACTTGTTCATTAATGATTTGGAGATGGGAGTAAGCAGTGAAGTGGTCTGGGGTAGTGATGCTCTGTATCGTTGGTGCTTGGAGGGCAACAGTGGGAGATCTTCTGGAGAACTTCTGGCCCTGCTGATGGTACCTGGGTTTTGGCCACAGGGTGACTCAGAGTGTTGGACTGGATGGGCCACTGACCTGATCCAACATGTCTTACCTTATGTTCTTATGTCTGGGGCAGTGATGCTTTGTATTCTCGGTGCTTGGGGGGCAACAGGGGGAGGGCTTCCAGAGTTCTGGCCCCACTGGTGGACCTCCCGATGGCACCTGGGTTTTGGCCACTGTGTGAAACAGAATGTTGGACCGGATGGCCATTGGCTTGATCACACCTGGCTTCTCTTGTGTTCTCAGGACTTCTCCCTGTGGGTCGGTCTTCGGGTTTCACGGAGGCTTTCTTTGCCAGGCTTTGTGTTCAATCCATTTTAAAGGGTCTGGTTTAGCAGGAGAATTGGCATGATGTCAGAAGCTTTGAAACCAGTTTCCCCAATTTCCTCAATAGGAAGGGTATTGAAAACAGATCAGCCAATATCATAATGCCCCTATATAAATCAATGGTGTGACCTCATTTGGAATACTGTGTGCAGTTCTGGTCACCACACCTTAAAAAGGATATTATAGCTTTAGAAAAAGTGCAGAGAAGGGCAACTCGAATGATAAAAGGGTTGAACACTTTCCCTATGAGGAAAGGTTAAAGCGCTTAGGGATCTTTAGCTTGGAGAAACGACGACTGAGGGGAGACATGATTGAGGTTTATAACATTATGCATGGGATAGAGCAGGTAGAGACAGAAGTACTTTTCTCCCTTTCTCACAATACAAGAACTCGTGCGCACTCCATGAAATTGCTGAGCGGTCGGGTTAGAACAGATAAAAGGAAATACTTCTTCACCCAAAGAGTGATTAACACATGGAATTCACTGCCACAGGAGGTGGTGGCGGCTACAAGCATGGACGGCTTCAAAAGGGAATTAGATAGGCATATGGAGCAGAGGTCCATCAGTGGCTATTAGCCACAAGGTATGGATAGGGGCTCTGGGGCAAGTGATGCTCTGTCTTCTTGGTGCTTGGGGGGGTCAACAGTGGGAGGGCTTCAAATGTCCTGGCCCCACTGGTGGACCTCCTGATGGCACCTGGTATTCCTGCCAAATGTGTGACACAGAGTGTTGGACTGGATGGGCCTTTGGCCTGATCCAACATTGGCGTCTCTTATATTCTTATGTAATGCTGCTCTTTTGCAGTGTTTTATAAACATGCATGTGCAGTAATCTCAAAATCTTAAGGAAGTGGAAAGACACAAATGAAGGAAAGATGTTGAAAGCAGCAGAAACTGGGTACAATAAGCACCCTGTACAAAATTTGGGATTTTTAAAAAATAAACAATGGCGAATTCTCAACACATCAGTCGCACTTTGAAGACAAGACCAAGTCATGCACAGTACAATCCTAAATAGAATTATGCCCTTCTAAATCCATTTAAGTCAATGGATGCCTTCTAAATTCCATGCATGGAAGCACAACTTCTGCTCTTCTCCCAAAAAGCAGCCCCAAATGCCCCCTGAAATACTGCTCCTGGGGGATGGGATACCCCAAGGAGCAACATGAGGGCGGAATTGGAGTGCTGCTGCAGGAGCAAATTCTCCACCACCACCCTCATCTTGCTTACAGTGATCTTTTGGATAGGATTGAGCTCATGGAAGGGAAAACTCTGAAATATCAGAACCACCACTTTGGGAAGAGTATGAAATATATTCCAGCCAGTCGGGGCTTTGTCCAGCACTAGCACCAAAAGATTAACTAAATAACATTTTAATGGAGTATTTTTAGAAAACTAATGGCTATGTCAACCCTGATTGTTCCCTGGAAGGCCAAATACTGAAGCTGAAGCTTAAATACTTTGGCCACCAAATGAGAAGGGAGCACTCACTGGAGAAGACCGTGATGCTGGGAAAGATTGAAGGTCAAAGAAGAAGGGAACGGCAAAGGATGAGATGGTTAGACAGTGTTATCGAGGCAACGAACATGAAATTATGCAAACTCTAGAGCACGATGGAAGACAGGAGGGCCTGGCGTGATGTGGTCCATGGGGTTGCAAAGAGTCAGACTCGACTGTGTGACTGAACAACAACAAATGGCTATGTTTACTAATGCAATTTCCTCTATGAGATCAAGTACTGCTCTCCAGGATAATGGGAGTCATGTGGAATTACTCATATCAACATGGTTCACTCATCTTCAGCAGCATTATCTCAACTTCTCCCTGCATGGGGTAGGGCTGTTAAGGCAATTGTAGAGAAAGAAGACAGCCCCAAAGTCAAGGAAGCTTCTGCCATCTTGGCAGGGCAGCATTATTTGGTCCCACTCCACCCAGTGGGTAGCCTCTCAAAGTGCTCTCACTAAAGAGGTAGTAAAGAGTTACCACCTGAATTGGATAGCCAAAGCTTAGCCTGGGTTGGCCCTGGTTAGTATCTGAATGGGAGACCTCCAAGGAACACTGGGGTCATGATGTGGAGGCAGGCAATGACAGACCACCTCTGAACGTCACTTGCCTTGAAAACCCTATGGGGTTGCCATAAGTGAGCTGTGATTTGATGTCAAGTGGAGTCTTGCGAACAACTTCATCTCTCAGAAGATGGAGGTGGGAACCAGAGGATCTGCTATCCTAGATTTAATCCTCACTAACAGGAAAGAACTGGTTGATGAAGTGAACATTGTGGGATCCTTGGGGAATAGTGACCATGTCAGCTTGGAATTTGACATAGAGAAGGATGTGAAATCAGGACTTGTATCCTGGACTTCAGGAAAGCTGATTTTAAAAAACTCAGAGAAATATTAGGTAGGATCCATTGGCTGGAAATGCTGAGGGGGAAATCTGCACAGGAAGGATGGGGGATGCTGGAAAATGAAGTGCTTAAGGCACAATCACAAGTTGTTCCGGTAAGAAAGAAAGGTGGGAGATGGGTAATGAAGTCAAGGTGGCTGAACAAGGAACTCTCTAAAGAGCTGAGACTAAAAAGGGAAATGTACAGGAAATAGAAGGAGGGTCAAATTACTGAGGGTGAGTACAAGAAGCAGAATCGAATCTGTAGGGAAGGTGTCAGAAAGCCTAAAGTGCACATGGAACTGAGGCTTGAAAGGGATGCATAGGTTTCTATGCCTATATTCAGAGCAAAACAATGAACAGGGATGGGGTAAGCTCATTGCTAGGGGAAGATGGTCAAGCCTTAACAAGGGATGAAGAAAAGCGGAATTACTCAACTCTCACTTTGCATCAGTCTTTAACCATAAGGCGAGCTGTATACAAACTGAAGAATGCAGGGCATATGAAGGAAGGAGGAACTGCCAGTCCAGAGTAAGTAAGGAAATGGTTAGAGAGCATCTAGCTGCCTTAAATACTTTCAAATCTCCAGGGCCGGATGGCTTGCATCCCAGGGTGCTAAAAGAAATTGCAGATGTTATTTCAGAGCCGCTGACTCTAATCTTTGAGATGTCCTGGAGTACTGGTGTTGTGCCGGAAGACTGGAGAAGAGCGAATGTTGTCCCGATCTTCAAGAAGGGAAAAAAGACAGACCCAGGAAATTACAGGCTTGTCAGTTTGACATCAATACCTGGAATAATTCTAGAGCAGATTATTAAATGCTCTGTGAGCACCTTGAACGGAATGAGTTAATTGGTAGTAGCCAGCATGGGTTTATCAAGAATAAGTCATGCCAGACCAACCTTATCTCCTTTTTTGACAGAGTTACTAAATTGGTTGACTCTGGCAATGCTGTGGATATAGTATATCTAGATTTCAGCAAAGCATTTGACAAAGTTTCTCATGATATCCTTGAGGATAAGCTGGTTAAGTGTGGGCTGGATGGTGCAACTGTTGGATGGATTCATAGTTGGTTGAAAAATCGTACCCAACGAGTGCTCGTAAATGACTCTGCGTCTACGTGGAGGAGTGAAAGGGATCTAGGTGGTCTGATTGATCACAAGCTAAACATGAGCCTGCAGTGCGATGTGAATGCAAAGAAAGCTAATGCAATCTTAGGATGCATTAACACGGGAGGTGGTAGTTCTGCTCTAATCTGCTATGGTCAGGCCTCACCTGGAGTACTGTGTCCAGTTTTGGGCACCACATTTAAGGAAGGATGTTGACGAGCTTGAGCATGTCCAGAAGAGGGCAACCAGGATGGTGAGAGGGTTGGAATCCAAGTCTTATGAGGAAAGGCTGAAAGAGTTGGGTATGTTTAGCCTGGGAAAGAGAAGGCTTAGAGGGGACATGATTGCAGTCTTCAAGTATTTGAAGCACTGTCATGTAGAAGATGGAGCAGATCTATTCTCTCTTGCTCCGGATTGCAAGACTAGATCTAATGGGTGGAAATTACAAGGGAGTCGTTACCGGCTAAATATCAGGAGAAACTTCCTAACTGTAAGAGTGGTTGAGCAGTGGAACAGACTGCCTCGGGAGGTGGTGGATGCTCCTTTGCTGGACGTTTTCAAGCGGAGACTGGACGACCATCTTTCAGGTATGTTGTAGGGCTATCTTTTGGCTATGTGCCTGCAGAGTTCAGGGGGTTGGACCCATTCCAACTCTAACATTCTATGATTCTATGACACTTTCCACCACTACCGAAGAGTTTACCAGTTGCCGTTCAGTTGTTAGAATTAATAAACCTTATTTTAATTACTATATTCTGGGGGGGGGGGTTGGGATCAATTTCTGCCAAAGTCATGCAGGTCATAACCTTGTGCTTACTGTTATTTTAACCCAGAAAAATGTACATCCTCTATATCCTTACACAACGATTCAGAATTTCTGCTTGACCCAGAACCATGCAGTGACAGGATGGGGTAAGAGAGAAAGAAAAAAAATACACTGAGGGATGAGACTGAATTTTGGAAAGCAGCCTGGTTTGATGCAATTATCCCTGGTGAGAAACAAACCCACAAGTCTTTATTTTTGCACCAGTTTCACTTTCATCACACCAAATTATTCCTATCTTTGTGCCCACTGCATAGAAACGGCACATAACATATGAACACTGCCAAAAAGATGCAAAAGAGGCCAAAGAATCAGCAGTGAGAAAGAGCAGAATGAAAACAGGTGATGACGACAGTGTATAAAATCAGAAAGAAAGAGAAATAGCCATATCTGCTCTTCCTTAATTGTAAGTACAGTGTAGTAGATGAACAGCTGTCAATTTGTATCACATGATCCTGAAAATGCACCTCTGTTTCCTAAAATCTCACCATCACTTTCTTGCATCCAACAACTCAACAATGGAAGGGCACTTGTATTCTTGGAAGGAGAGATTTCTGCCAAATCCTTCCACTGACTGCAAACCCTACTTTGTCCCAGACACAATTCATGAGGGTCCATAGCTTGCAGCAGAATCAGGAAAGTCCCCCTTTGTGAGTCCCACTCCACTAGTGGCACTTGAATACAAGCCACTGAGCTCAGTCCATTTTCTGCATTCTGAAATATTCTATTCATCGAGTTTTGTATTTCATTCTCTTAGCAATCTCCTTGCAAGGGAGATCTGCTTAACTAGTAGAGAATTGTAAGTCTCTGTACAACAGGAAGTAATTAGCCTGACAACTTGTCATAATCATCCTTTTGGGTTCATTTATAAAGTTCCAGCATCTCTTCGTCTGCTCGGAAAGCCCACACGTCCCCTCTCTCTCCCTGCCCCATTCTTGCTTGTGGTTTCCAGAAGGCAACATATGTACTGAGTAATTGAAAGCCCACAGAGACAGGCCAGGCTAATGCATTAGCCCAAATGCACAAGCATGATGAGCACTGCGTGTGGGAAACAACAGTAGCAGAAGCCAGGGTGCATTATTTGGGTCCCTTGGTAATTTCCTTTTTTCCTTATTTCAGGGAGAGGAGGGATATTTGAGCTGCTAGAACAGCAATGAAGCTGTAAACAGCAGTTTCCGGTGGGTAGCTGTGTTGGTCTGCAGTAGGAAAGCAAGATTCGAGTCCAGTAGCACCTTAGAGACCAAAACGTGTTTTTTTTTGGGGGGGGGGGGGTATGAGCTTTCAAGAGAGATACAAAGGGAGTTTTGACATTCTAAAACTTACACCCTGGGGATCTTGTTGGTCTCTAAGCTGCTACTGGACTCGAATCTTGCTCTTAGGCAGTTGTAGCTTATGTGCTCTCCCTGCCCCATCCAGCTGAAAAAAACGGCTCTGTCACATATGCTGAATCTGTAGAAATGAAGAGAAAGACATTTTGGCCTCCATCAGCACCCAAAACGTCAAAGGCCTATTGCTACTTGTACTACCTCTGTCCAAGCAAGGACATCAGCTTAAAAACACAAGCCTGGACTCAGCCGGACAGGAATTCTAGCTCTGTTCCAGTGCAATCCAGCTGATCTCCTCTCTCTACCTTTCTTCCCCCTCTGTTCCCTTTCCTATGTACCCCTTGTCTTTAATTTAGATCCTTGAGACCAAAGACTTGTGTGTCCTGATTGAATGTGAGCTGCTTTGGGAGGCAACAATAAAAAAAGAGGAAGATAAATATAAATTTAAGATAAATGTATGAAGTCTGTCAATAGCTCAGGCTAGCCCGATCTCATCAGATCTTGGAAGCTCAGGGTTGGCCCTGGTCAGTATTTGGATGGGAGACCACTCAGGAAGCCCATGGCTGGAACTCAGATCTGACGAGATCGGGCTTGCCTGGGCTATCGAAGTCAGGGCTGAATCTGTGCATTTTTAATCTGTGCATCATTTTTATTCCATTCACATTATTCTGTTTTGTGATGCTTGTGAATTGTTGTTGTGTTGTGCTTGTGAATTGTTCTGTTGTTTGGAGCTGGTTGTAGGTTTGGGGGAGCCCTCCCCTCCTCTGCCCACCACAAGGGCCTCTGCCTATGCTTCCCTTCCTGTCTGCTCACCCACATGCCCCCCCCCCGGCTTGTGATCCATGCCTACTCACAAGGCCTCCCACCACTCACAGTCAACCTGCCCTGCCCGTACCGGTAGATATTTCCTGTTTGCTCGGGACGGTGCATGTAGCTGGGAGTGCTACCTCAGTGGCTGCCAGAAGTGCTGCTGCCCCTTTGCACCTCCCACACACCTCTTCCTGGCGGTATTGGGCAGCATATTCAGGCTGGGGCACAGATGACACTGGAGTAGGGAGTGGAGAGGGGGGAGGCACTCCAGGGGGTGCCAGTGGAGGGACGTGACAGTGGCCCCTGCTGGAAGTCTTGTGCCTGCCCCAGCAGCTGCTCCACCTAAGGATATGCTCTGGCATTGGGTCAATGAAATAAGGTGGGACATAAATACCTTAAATAAACAAATGTAGCTTCCTGTGTGATCATAGAGAAGTCACCGTCACTCATCCTAAGTCCCTAAGAGGGTTGTTATGAGTTTAAAGGAGGGAGGGAGACCATGCAAGCTGCCCTGAGCACCTTGGAGGAAAGCAGAGAAACAATCTTTACAAATCCCAATCCTTCCTCCAATGAACTTAGAGGAACACTGACAGATAAGCAGGTTTGCTAACCTCCAGGTGCTACCTGGAGATTTTTCGCTATTCCAGTTGATCTCCAGGTGACCAGGATCAGTTCCCCTGGAGAAAATGGCTGCTTTGGAGGGTGGAATCTATGTACTCCATTGTACTCCACTGTGTTCCCTCCTCTCCTCAAACCCTGCCCCCCTAGGCTCCGCCTTAAATCTCCAAGTACTTCTCAACCTAGAGCTGACAACCCTAGAGATAAATTATTGGTCCATCACAGAGTAAATTTGGGGTAGGTTCAGAATCTGGGTCTCCCCAGGCTATGTCCCAAACCTTAGTCCCTACACCACTCTGGCTCTGACGTCTTCAAGCTTGCAGGCACCAAGTATGCTGCATTCAAACATGGATTTCCCTTCCTGCATGTGCTGAAGGTTAATTTTGGGACAAGCCTCTGTGTATTTTCATCAGCGCACACAGAAAGAGGCCACAGCCCCTCCAGCAAGTGCTTCAGAAAACTCCTTTTCAATGTGCCTCAGAGGAATGGGGGGTGAAAGCCATTGCCAGCAAAAAGCAGGTGCCGTTGCATTGACTTCAATAGATGTAAAGCCATCACGGCAAATTTGGGCTGAAAGCTCTCAGAGGCTTGCTGAGGACAATGTTCGTACCAACCGGTCTCATTAAAGAGCATTCTGAGAACCCACAGTAGTGCAGTAACTAAAATAAAATAATACTCCTGCGAAGATATATAAAAGCGACATATTCGTGCCCTCTGGGCTTCTATTATCTGTGAGACAATGGTAGGAACCATATTAATCTTGTAGTCTGCAGAGGGAAGAGGAGCGCTCGGCAACATCTTGAAGTTTCACTAACAGATGTTATTAGCATATGGCTGAAACTGGGGCACAGAAAGAATTACTTTACAACTAAATCAGCATAGCGGTACATTCGCGCCTGTGGGAAACCATCAGTCTGGGGCCTAACCCGAAAGGCTCTGCCTCTTTAACTCTTCAAGGTGTGCAATTAGAGATGCCACTGAAACTCGTCTTCCCTGAGCATCAGTGGCTGGTAATGCTTGCCATTTCTGTATATTTCCAGCTCATATTATACATCCAAGCAAAAGAAGAATTCTTCTCTCCTATTACTGTCCCTCTGCTCAGCTAAAGGTACCTGCTGCCAGGGAGGCCATTTGCCTGAGGGGCGGTACGAACTCCTGCTCCTGGGCTCCAAGGCCCACTAGGACTCTGCTCCGGAGGAAGCAAAAATGTGGGTGGGGAGTGATGTTGTGTGCTATCACTTCTGGTTGTACATAGAACTGAAGTTGTTACACTCTAGAAACACTCCAAATATCTATGGTAAAACCATCAGGGAATTCTTAAAGTGTTGTGACATCACTCCTGGGTAGAAGTGGAAGTGACATGGTGATGTAGCACTGCCCCCCCTCCCATTTTTGCTCATATTGGAGCAAAGATAGTACTTGGCAACCCTAGGTACTGCAGAGGTAGAAGATGGCAGACAGCAACCTGACTTGTTTTACTTACTTCATTTATACCCTGCCTTTCTCCTCAGTGAAAACACAAAGCTGCTTACATTGTTCTTCTCTCCTCCATTTCAGCCCACTGACAGGCAGTAAGAGGGAAGATTCTCCCTTCCCTCTCCCCTCTGACACCCTAGATGCTACTGAAATAGAGTGGTCATGCAAGGCTGAAGTAGAACATCAATGTTCTACAGGTTCCAGGAGAGTATTCCATAGCACAAGAGCAGGAACTTGACAAGTCCAGGAACTAACCGGGGGAGGGGGGGTGAGAACAAGTGCTACAGGGGAAGGTTGGGTAGTCCTTCAGTCCCAGGCTGCAAATGCCTCTGCAAGTCAAAAACAGCAACTTAAATTGAAACCAGCAACCAAATAAGTAACAAGTGCAACTTAAAAAAAAAAATAGTATCACTTGATTAGCAGGTTAAAACATTTACAAAATGCACAAAGCAGCTGGTGGGAAGGCAAATGTCCTGTGCTAATTAGAGTTTCTGAGATGTCTTCAAGGGCAGCCCCAACACTGGGCACATTGCCGTAATCTAGTCTACAGAAGTATGGATCAGCATGGCCATGTCAGGAAAGTCTTAGAAGGGAGTGCAATTTACAGATCAAATGTATATGAAAGTACTGAAAAGATCCACCTAGCCCAGTATCCCAAACCGATTAGAATATACAATTTTTAAAAAGTTGCAGTTATTGGTCCAATCAAAATATGGCACCACAAACAGAGATCAAATGGAACTGATGGGAAATGACAACAAACACATCTAAAGGGCACAGGGTATGTATTAATTCCAGTATGAACTGCACGGAATGTTTCAGTCGGAAAAGGAAATTATCTAAACCCCTTTAGTTCAATCAAATATTTCACTCAAAGCTTATAAAACAAGAAGTTTACATTGCATACCAAAATGTTGCACGTCAATCCCATGTGTCACTCGTGTCCACATGTGCAGATTTGCTTTGTACAATGAAAATTCATCTTATTTGGGCTTATGCATGTGAGGAAGAACAATAGTAGCTAATATACCAAAATATAAATTATACAATTTATCAGTCTTATGGCTCTACCTACAAACATACATAAACATAAAACAAACTAATGGAGACTATGACTCTGTGGCTATATCTCCCTACAACTTCCTGTGTATGGCATTTCATGAGGCCCAGTGAGATACTAGGAGTTAAATGTAGCTAGATATGTTTGCCTTGAACCATAGTCTGTATTTACGGTCTGACTTGGAACGCCTAAGTCTGAACGTGTTCAGAATGTCTTGTAGCAGTGTCTGGCACATGAAGCCATAATGTCTCGAGCATGAATAAATCTGCTAAAGCCTGAAACTCCCAGTGATGTGTTTCATGTGTGGGAAGGACAGAAAAGAACAGCTGACAACCAGCTCCTTCAGCTCATCAATGAATTTAGTCCCATTTGGGGTGGAAAGGAGATATTTGCTGAACATCTTTCACCTAGATTACTGCAACCGCTTCTCGCTGGCTCTGTCTGTCACCTGCCATCTGTCTCCTGTTTAATAAACTCAGAATGCTTCTACAAAAAAAAAGCTAGAAAAGGCCACCTTTGAGGGGGAGAACATTTGGAGGGAGGGGAGGTTCCTGTGTGAATGTGGAGCTGTTCTCAAAGAGGGGCTTGGGGCCAAATGCTGGGGTTCCATGATCAGATCCTAGATGTGTAGTTTAAACTGAATAAAGCAGCAGGTAGGTGGGGATATGGCCAAGATACTAGAGAAGTGAGGATTAATACCTTCCCCCACACGGCGTCCTGCAAAATAATAACCTATAATTTCTGTGCATCAAGTTTAAAGCTATCCAAAGAGGCAATTTCAATTAGGGAAACAGTGCCAAGAGGGGAAAGAGCTATCCATCCCCCTCCCTAGTACCACAGTTCATCCATATGACCCAACCTCCATTTTTTAGCTACAATATATGTGGGGGGGGGGCAGAGTCTGATACAGATTTGCATTATCACATGTCGTTTGATCCTGAGAGATATTTCAGTATGGAATCTTGTGTGGGGGGGGTTGTTTCTCCATGGAGTAGTGTGAACATGTAGTCTGAAGTGGTGCAGCTACAATGACCTGGATGAGAATGAAACCTGAGAGACAAAGGAAGCTGAGACAACGGTCAAAGAAGAAAGCAGCCAGGGCAACAGTCAAGGTGAGAGCCACCAGACCCCAGCAAGAGAGGAGAGAAGGGGAGGCAAAGGTGAGATGACTCACAGGATGGAACAGAAGCAGTAGTGAAGGACATAAAAGAGAAGATGTGAGGAGAAGGAGAACATCAGAGGGGTTAGAAGTAATCAGGCCTCTGTGGAGAGGGAAGATAGCAATTCTCAAGAATAGGAGGGAAAGGTGAGGGAGAGACAAAATGGCCGCTCCAGAAGGAAATGAGGGGAGCAACAGGCAGAAGAAAGGAGAAAATAGGAACAAGGTGGAAAACTAAAAACTAGAGTGTATAAGGCAAGACAGGTTTCCACCATTAGTTAGACAGGTTTTACAGCAGACAGGACTGCAAAATGAGATCACTTTCATGAAACAACTAGTTCCTCCAAACACATCCAGCATATGAATACACATTTGTGCCATTTGTATACCATACACATCCATACTTGAAGAAAACAAGAGAAGCAAGAAACTGCTTCTTCTACAAGAGAAGCAAGAAACTGTCCCCCTTCTTCTGCTTCCTCTCTCTCTCCACAAGCTCATCTGATTTTTGGGTCCCCTTTGCTCCTCTTTTTCCATTTACCTAGATGTACCTCTCCTGAAGGTATCTCAATTTCACCAGATATCAGAAGCTAGGCAGGGTCTTGGATGGGAAACCACCAAGGAAGTCCAGAGTTGCTACGCAGAGGCAGGCATTGGCAAACCACCTCTATTCATCTCTGGCCTTGAAAACCCCATGAGAGGTCACCATAAATTGGCTGTGACTTGATGGCACTTTCCATCACTAGAAGTACCTGCTCTGGTTCAACATAACTTCACCTGTCCTGCTGCCATCGCATGCTCCTCTACTGTTGGGTCATGTCTCAGCTCTTCTGTATGCAACATACTTTGCACAGAACCTGGCACAATGGACCATCTGGGTCTTGAAAAGCAAGCAAATAATGAATCAGAACAAGTGTGTGTGTCTGGTTCTATGAGGAAGGATGCAATGTCCCCTTAGCAAAGTCCCACCCGCTAATGGTGGGCTGATGCTCTGCCAAGAGATTTCTGTGTCACATTGGTGAACCACAGAGTGATGTACTATCAGATGAAATGGAAACTTAAAGTCATTATGCTCTTGAATATTATTTCCGTGAATGTATATCACATAGGGGTTATGACACTCCAGTCCAACACACTTAGGGTTGCCAGGTCTGTCAGGTGAGCAGGCAGGGGATGGGGATGCACCTACCAGGAGCAGGGAGGGAAGAAAGCAGAAATAAACGCAATGACATAGGCACATCGGGGACATCAGAGCCACGTGCCTACATAATCCAAAAGTGATATAGGCACATTGGGGATGTCGGGGGCGACAATCTGATTTGTGGGCAAAACTTCTATGGTAGAATTAGCTTCTTAGCATACAGTTTTGCCCCCAAACCAGAGTGCCACCCCCCCACATCACCAACATGCTTATGTAATTCCCAGGTGACGTAGAAACATCATTTATATTTTCGTTTTCTTGCCAGATTCCCCCAGTTCCTGATAGCCCTGAAGTGGGGGGAGGGCCCCAAACTGGGGGACCCCCCACCCCCAACAGGGGCTGGCAACCCTAGACACACTTGTTCTATCAGCCTGCTGAGAACTTACCTCTATTGCTGTAGTTGTGCGTATCCATAAAGGACAAACCCAGCCTCTCATCCTCTTGCAAAGTACTCTGGTCAGTAAAGCTCCGATCAATCGCGTTCATCATGTGTGTCTTCTCGTTGCGGTAATTGATGGTAGCTTTGGTCATGTTGACAGGTTTCCTAAATGCAAAGTCAAAAAAAATAACGAGAGCTGACACATTTGACGTTAACAGATCACTTAGGCACTTCTTTACAAGAAGATTTCTAAAAGGGAAGGAAATGAAAAGGGGGGAAAGTGACTCATAGGCATATTTCGCAAAAGCAACTTCCTGCGTTGTGATGGACACCCTTTTTTATAGTAGGCATTCAGCGGCCTGACTGGCCACAATCACACTGGCAGTGTAAATAGCCTCAAAAGCAGATGAGCTTCCATATGTTCTCCAACATGGCCATACAGGCTAGGGTTATCAGCCCCCAGGTCTGGGCAGGGGCTCCCCTGCTTCTGGGGGCTTAAATCCACTCCCGGCCAGTTGGCTACCAAAGAAGCCCCGCCCCCCAGGAGTGACCACCTGCCAGGCTACCCCTCTCCTTGCTCTCCTGCCTGATTTAAAGGGCTTCAGCTGGCGGGGACCACATGTCCTGCAAACCAGCTGGAGGGCCCTTTAAATCTAGCAGGAGGGAGGGAGAGGGGCAGTTGGCTAAGCATGCAGCTCCTGACCGCCCCTCTCCCTCCGTCCTGCTAAGGGCCCTCCATCTGGTTAGCAGGCCACAAGGTCCCCACCGATCAGCTGAAGCCTATTAAATCAGGCTGGAAGGGAGAGAGAGGGGTGGCATGGCGGGTGGTCACTCATGGGGGTGGGGCTTGCGGGCAGGGCCTGTAGGCATTCCTGCCCACCCCTAGAACACCCCCCCAAAAAAAATTCCTCTGCCAGAGCAACGAGAGGACCTGGCAACCTTAATCCAGGCAACAAAGCAGAACTTCATTTCCAATTTAATTTTATCCCCCAACCATTCCAAATGTATCTGCATGAGGTTTCAACAATGGAAGCATCTAAAATAATGCTCCATTGGCTGGGACTCTCAGGTAGGTGGTGAGCCTCTACAAAGCGACCATTTGTGGTAGAAGGATGCTGCATAGAAAGTGAGGGCTCCAGGGCTCCTGCCTCTCTTTGCATGCATGCCAAGAAGCACAGCAGGACAACAAAGTGAGATTGCTTAGTGGTAGAGAAAATTCTTCCATGACTCTGTCCCATAGCTTCTTCCTCATGACCATACTTGTCCTAAGCTTTTTTGGACTATCCATGATCCTTGTCTTAACACCAGTTAGGTTATATCTCTGGTTCCTCTATTTCCTGTTGCATGACTGATATCCCTAGACAGGCCCATAGCCAGGATTTTTTAATTTGGGGGGCCTTTAAATAAGTCAGGGGGCACTCTCACACACCCCAAGCAAGCACCATAAATAAGATAAAAAATTGAAAGTTGGGGGGGGGGGGCTGGGCTGGATGGGAAGTCAGGGGGCCTTGGGGGGAAGCTGGGGGGCCAGGACCCGAGAGGCCCCACTGTAGCTACAGGCCTGTCCCTAGACTTCCTGTCAAAATCTCAACAGAACCCAGGTCTGGAAAGGTTGAAGATCACTGGTCTAAAACTTCCAACTGCTGCTGAAAACCATCAGCAACTAGCTTGATGCCTGTGCTTCGCTATGGTGTTTAAGTTCTGTAAATCCAGTTATAATACTGATTATGTGAAGTTTGAACTGTAACATTTGTTGTAGGGATTCTAATGGAGAGGATTGTAGTATAAAAAAATTAAGTGAAACATACATACTGGTGTTTTTTCTCTGCTGAAGGATCTCTCTGTAGACCACATTGGTGGTTCTGCCCTCAAGTGCTAGGATCACCAGGCTGCTTGCCTTGGGACTTGTTGTCTGGCCTTGGGACTTGTTGATGGTCATAGCAAAGCAGACCTTGAAGGGGAACTGCAGCATCTTGAACTTGAAGGGGTTTTCTGATGGTATGAGTGGTATGCGTGATATGAACACTTAGTCTCCCTGAACACTGCCAGCGAGCAGTATGATCTTGATGTTCCTGTGCAGGGCCTTCACTTGCAGTCTGGTGCCATTGCAGAGTTTGGGTGGATTGAGGTTCCGCAGTAGCATCACAGGAGCCCCCACTTTGAGGAGAACTTGTGGGCTGGGAAGCCAGAAGGGTTAAGGGTGTTGAGGAACACTATAGGGTAGTGGACCATGTCATCCATTTGCACCACTGAGTCCACAGATCTGTACACCATTTCTGCCCCCAGCTCCTGCACCTAAAAGACAACTGCCTGTCAGGTGGAGGAGGGGCGGGTGTGAGTGTGTGTAAAGCCATTGGGGAGGCTGGCCCAGCAGCATTGCTAAGGTGTTTCTGCTCAGGCAGCCTCCTTAATGGATTACAGTACCCTGGCTCTGCTTCTACACCTGACAGACACCCGCCTGTCTGGTGTTGGGGGGAGTGTGTTTAAAGGCATTGGGGAGGCTGGACTAGCAGCAGCGCTAAGGCAATCCTGCTGAGCAAGCCTCCCTGATGGCTGTAAGCATCCCACCCCTCTCCTACACCTGACAGGCAGCTGCCTGTCCAGTGTAGGGGGGAGGGGTATTGCAAGCCATTGTGGGGGCTGAGCCAGCAGGATCACTAAGGTGTTACTGCTGGGGTAAGCTCCCTGATGGCTTTAAGCACCTTGCACCTGCTGCTGCACCTGACAGACAGCCCCCTGTCAGGTGTAGGAGGTGGGGGGAGCATGTTTGAAGCCATCAGGGTGGCTGGGCCAGCAGCAATGCTGCACCTCACAGGCGGTTGGCCATTCCCGATTTCCTCAACTGTCATTAGCTCTCTGCTGTCTCCTGTAACTGTTTTTTTAACCTCAGAACACTGAGCTCTGCAGCTGACCAATCAGAGAGTGGGGGTGCAAGGAGGCAGCAGCCTGGCAGCCACATAGGAAGCAATAGGGGAACCACAGAGGAAGGCCATTGGTGCTTCTAGCTCAGAGTCATCTACTTGCAGTGGCTCTTCGAGGCCTCAAACACAGGAAGGCTTTTCCCAACACCAGCTCTCTGAGATCCTTTAGCTGAAAACGCTAAGAACTGAACCTGGGTATTGTGGTATATGCTCTGCTGCTGAGCCACAGACCTTCCACAAAACAGAAGGAAAACAAGAAGACAGAGACTTGAGACATGCAAGTGTTTCCACGACTACCATCTGCTCAAAGCTGCCCCATTCAAAGGTTCACTTGTTTGGTCATGTATTTTGGGGTTGTTTTCCCGTTCAATATTTTAAAGCTTCTGCCCCACTTGCAGCATGAGAGGAAGCAGCAAACACGTGTTAATTTTTTAAAAGGGTTGCAATTGGGACTGCTGGAAACTGCGCTTGATTTCTCTTCAAAGGGGGAAGGAATAGCCCTGAACAACATGGCAGCTTCCAACTCCAGTTGAACACATGAAGCTGCCTTTTACCTAGTCAGCCCCTTGGTCTATCAAGATCAGTATCTGTACTCTGACTCGCAGTGACTTGCCAGGATTTCCAGTGGAGGTCATTTACACTGCCTACAACTTGATCCTTTTAAAAAAAATAAGATGTTGTGGATCAAACCTGGAAAGTTCTGCATGCAACAGCCACAGCCCCTCTATTGTTGAGCCAAGATTTTGAAATCTCACTGACATTTGATATTTGCTGTCTTTCAAGTACCAGGTTAAAAAACAACAACATTTTTTTAAAATCCCCCTCCTCATGGTCTGTTGTTGATATTGCTTCTCCCTGCTCCATTTCTTCAGGATTATGACTGAACTATTGCTTTCTCTCTGCAGGCTCTCACTGTAATTGGTTGCTAGGTTCAAAAATGAGCCCTGCTGCTTTGACTCTTTTTTTTTTTTAATTATCTGCATTTCATTGCTGCTTTTAATGATTTTTATGGCTGATTGATTTTATGCTAGTTGGCTTTATTGTTCCATTTTGTTTTACCATTGTAATGGATGCTATCAGTGGACTCGGAGATATTTTACCGAGGATGCTGGGTCAAAAGAGTTCAAATAAAGAAGTAACATGGCAATTGAGCTTTAGCCTATAAAGCAAGTAGGCAGATCTGCTCAGAAATGCTACTGTGCTGCAGATAGAAATGCTGTTTTGGGGGGGAGTACGATATAAAATCCAGCCCTTTTTTTCTCATCTCACTTTTCCTCTGCATTGATCAAATATTACTCTCCTTTTGCCTTAGATCAGTTGGAAATGAACGTTCCCCAAAGGAAAATTATAGCGACAGTGACCTTTCTTTAATAGAAAACTTAATTTCTAACCAAACATCATTCCTTACTAACTCTTAATTGGCATTTTAGCAGATCTGTAGAGAATAAGGATATGGTTTAGGGTCCCTGCCTGAATATTATAGCACCTGTCCCAGCCCGCACAGGATAAGCCCAGGCATCTCTTCTTCCTTCATGCCTCCTCAGTCAATAGACAACGTTCCTGAGATCAGACCAGAATATGCAGCCATGGATATCCTTGTAATGCTGCACTTAAATCTGTTCAATGTTATTGATTAGTCTCCCAATGTGATTTTAAGTGCCGGACTCTTTACCATCAAACAAGCTCTTTGGTTATGTACTAACACAGAGATGATTCTGCATAATTTGCTGCCTGTTTTCCCTGCCAACAAAAGCCCCCAAATAGCTTTGCATTACTGTTCCTATGACCTAGTAGTTAAGACTGAGGGTGTCAAATAGGGATGGATGAACCTTCCCTGCTTCAGTTCTTTCTTATATTTGTTTACATTTGTTGATGGTTTCAGATCTCCATTTGGGGAGATATGCTTGGCAAAGAGGTAGAATGGCACTTCAACTTATTGGGAAAGCTCCTGGTTGATTGCTGCCCTGGAAGGCTACTAGGGGGTAGGAGCAAGCTGAGTGGAGTGGCCCCATGACATTGGCAATGCTGTAGAATCTACTGAGCTCAGACACGGGTCATGGGTACAGGTGTAGGAAAAGGTGCTGGCCACTGGACAAGCCTGTACCCATTTCCAATGTTGTATGAGTCCAGATCCAAGCTGAGAGGACCTTGAGGCACTCTCAGAACCACACAGACCTGTTGACAGCATGCTCCCAGGCTGTTTTAACATTCCAATCCATCCCTGGCATGTACACACATGTACAGGGCAGATAGACTCAATGACGAGGCTACTAGTCTCGATCTACCTATGCCTCCAAGCCAGAGGCAATGGAGTGGTAAACAAAAAGATAGCCCTTGCTAAGCCGGTTGTCATGGCAACCATTGCAGGACCTCAGGTCTTGTGAGAGGCACACAGGAACTCAAGGCCTTGCACCAGGCTCATGTGTGGTGTGCCATGCATACTTTAAAAGTCTTGGGATGAAAAGGATGAGTGGGATATGACTGATGCCAGGACTTTGAGCAGATGGAGGAAAAGAGGAGGAGGAGGAGGAAACAGCATTTTGACTCTGAAGCCAAAGTTGGGGTACCAAGGAGTGCAACATCAAACCACCAACTGGTATATTCTCCTGCTCATCACCTATGCAGAGAAACACCCATATTTACTCTCAGTCTGCTAGAGGCAGGAAAACTGTATAGGTTTTTTAAACAATTTATACAGTATGTGCATGTACCATATAATTTATGCTATAATATATGTATAATCTATGACACAAATTTATTGAGGCTCAATTAATGTTGAAAAATGTGTTGATTTCTACAGGGGGAAAATGCCAAAAAATAAATAATCGTGAGATAGGGAGAAGTGAAATTGAAATGAGGGGGGTTTGTGTGAAAATGATACCGATGACAAATTCTAAATCTTTCCTAATGTAAAGCAAGAAGCCAAAATACCATTATTTTAAGACTAGCAGTAAAGCTCGTTGTAAAAGGAATACAACGAGCTCGAGAAAGATGTCAAGTGTAAGGAATGCACTTGCTGGAAGCAGATTGGAGCATCCTCCCCTCTCTGTGCTGGTCCCTAATCCAGACACCAGATAGGCTGGGAAGGGAGGCGCACCAGGCAACAGACAGCCGCCCCACACCAGGAGGTCCCTCCCAACTCTTTGATTGTACAATGCTATGGAGTGGTCTTCTTTCCTTTTGCCATGCCGTCACAGCAGACTGACTGACCGGAGAGGCAGCCAGAGGCAGGTCGCCGTCAGCTGCATCTGCAAGAGGGTCTCCTGGCCATGTACTAAGGGGGGGGCAACCCTGCTTTGCTCCTGAGCTGGGGGGGCAGCATGGGCGATCTAGCAGTGCCGTTCCTGATCGGCCGACCCTGCTGAGCTATGGCCAGGGCAGTCTGTCCCACGCAGGGCCTCCTCCCTCCCATGATGGTGGCAGGGCCTCACCACTGGAACCTCCGAACCTGAGCCCAGGCCTTGGCTGCAACTTCGGGGCCAAGGCCGGCCGCCAGGGCCTCCTCTTCCGTGGTGCCCATTGATCCGGGGGGAGCAGCTGCACAACAGCTGCAGAGAAGGGCAAGACTCTGGGGAGGCGCGGCACCACTTTGGCCTGGATGGGCCATGGGCATCGGGACCAGGCTGGGCTACCGATATTTGAAAAGGGATCACTGTTGCCTTCATGTAATGTAGTACACTAAGAGTTTTTTTAAGAAAAGGAAATGAGACAATGAGCCTTTTCCTTCAGCTCCACAGCTTTGGGAAATCAGCCCATCAACCCCCCTTAAAAGATCTCAGCCCGGGACAGCTGCTACCCATCAGAGCGGAGAGTCCTGGGGTGGAAGATCTGGAGTGGCAGAAGACAGCTTGGCAGGGGGGTTGCAAAGCCGTGGGGAGAGGAAGGGAATGGCAGATGGTCCTTCTGGCTTCCAGGGGGGGACTCCTCTGTCCCTCTAGGTCCCTGCGTGCTGCCACCACCACGACCACCCCTGGCAGCAAAGCCTTGAGCAGCCCGCAGGTGCCGGCACTGCAACTCCCTGTCTGCTGCCTTGGCCTCCCCCCACCCCGCTGCCGCCGCCACCACCGCCACCCAGCAGAGCCCGGCCAAACCCTCCCCTGAGGACTGGATCACAGTTGCTCCCCCACAAGGGTTGAGGCCTGGCGCAGGCTCATGGCCCAGGGGGGCGGCTGTCTGTCAGCTGGCATCCCCCCGCGGCCTCTCTGCTGTCTGGATCGGGGCCGAGCAGAGAGGGGGGGGGACGCTGCAGCCTGGCTGGTCTCGGGGACAGGACAGAGCTCTCACAAGAGTGAAGAGAGCAAGTGTGTTCACCAGAGCAAAGCAACTGTGTTCTGAGGCAAGTTTTGGCCGGTGCCACTGCTGTGGGGGGACTCAGACCATGCAGTCAGTGGATAGGGTAAGCTTCTGAGTGACCGATCAAGGGGCCAATTGATTTGGGAGCGTGTGGAACTTTCAGGAAAGAGTCACCCCAAAACAGAATTATATATAATAAGAGATGAGAAAGGGCCAGTACATACATTACAAAGTCCTCCATAGGTCCTGCCAACCAGATGTGCTCTAGGAGATCTGTACTTTAAGCTTAATTCAAGGGTTGCCAACCTCCAGATGGTAACTGGAGATCTCCCAGGGTTACAACTAATCTCCAGGCAATAGAGATTAGTTCACCTGGAGAAAATGGCGACTTTGGAAGTTGGACGCTATGGCATTATACCTCCCCTCCCCAAATCCCACCCTCCTCAGGCTATACTTCTCAAATTTCCAGGTATTTTCCAACCCTTTAGGGTTTAAATACAGCTCTCTCTCTCTCTCTCTAAATATATATATATATACACACAGAGACATATATAAACACCCCCCCCCCAGTTTTAATATAAAATTCTATCAAGACAGGCTAAGTGAAAAGAGTTAAAATAGTAAGGAGGGCAAATAGTTAAAAAATAGCTTTAAGTACCAACATTTTCTAACTTCTTAGTGTTATGTAACTGCTCAAACTTCTCAGGTATAGCTAATTTTAGTTCTATTTTTAGTTCTGTTCTAATTTTCTTGTCTAGTTCTAATTTTACTTCTGTTGTAGCTGCTCAAACTACTCAGGTGTAGCTAATTTTAATTCTTAACAGGCTCAGAGGTTCTTGGCTAGCAAAGGACAAGGATTAAAACTGAGGTCACAGGACTACTTTATGCTCTAATATCACTTTTAAACTTTACTACACCTGTAGATTAAAGTACTAATTCTAGAGTTTTAGGATACTGAGTTCACAGCTAAGGGGGGTAAACAAGCTGCAGCTAGGGCTTAAATACAGCTAAGGCTTAAAAATGGGATCCAATTTTAAACAAAATCTAAAATTTTAGGCTAATTCTCACATTCTTTAAAGAAGATCTTTTTCTCCCACAAGAAAACAAGCGGATAGATACCCCCCGTAATTGCTGAGGTTGTTCGGCTAAAGTCCCCTTTAATCCAAGCCTAGAAGGACTAAATTAACAGTTAAAATTAAATTAGCATTTGAAGTAAAAGGCAGCCTGGGAAGGAGAGCTCTTATCATCCAGCAATATCTATTGTTAATCAACCAGAGGCTGGCTTACTCATCCTCCTTTATAGGTTAGCTCCCAATCAGTGTGATTGGCTCCACTGGGGGGTGGAGCTTTGGCCTAAGCTATTTATTTAAGGCTCCTATTAGCAGGCCCTGCACTAGTGCTGAAATGTCACAGATCTAGTGACAAAGTGTCTGGAACAAGGGAATAAATAGGTGAGTTTAGCAGACCTCTGAATTCAACAGCAGGGTGAAGGAGCCAGGACTCTAGTCTTTCCACATCCCTAAAAGGTTAAGCACATTTTCTGCAAACAGATCTACATAAATAAGAAATTTATTTAAAAGGGATTTTTTAAAAAGCAATTATGAAAGTAGAATGCTAGCAGTGGGTTGGGGGCTACCCAGTATATTGCACTGAGTGCAACATGTATGAATATCTGCCAGGTGGACAGAAGTCATGGGTGTGTGCTTGGTGCAAGGAGCTCCTGGTTCTTAGGGAATTTGTTTATTTATTTATCAGATTTATACCCCGCCCTCCCCCGTAGGGCTCAGGGTGGCTTACAAAGGCAAGATAACCTTGCTACAATAAAACATAATATACTTATAGTTTAAAAACATACTATACGTCTTAAAATCCAGTCCTAATTCAGATAAGTGCTCAGTGTTCTTCAAGGACTCCAAGATCCAAAGATGACGGAACCATTCCAAAAAGTTCCTGGTGGACAGTCTATGGCTTCGGTATTCAGATGCTTATACTCAGGGCCTCTTCTAGCCCACCACGATGGTGATATAGTGGGGGGCGGCGGCCCCTACTCAAAAGCCTCGTGGAAGAGCTCCGTCTTGCAGGCCCTGCGGAACTGCATTAGATCCCGCAGGGCCCGGATCTCCCCCGGGAGCTCATTCCACCAGGTAGGGGCCGCCACCAAAAAAGCCCTGGCCCTAGTGGCGGCCAGCTTTACATCTCTGGGGCCTGGAATAGTTAGCAAATTTTGGGCCCCAGACCGTAGTGCTCTCGGGGGGACATACAGGGAAAGGCGGTCCCTCAGGTAGGTTGGACCCAGACCATGTAGGGCTTTATAGGTAAGAACCAGCACTTTGAAGCGAATCCGGTATGCTATTGGCAACCAGTGCAGCGCTTTCAGCACAGGCTGAATGTGGTCCCTTCTTGAGAGACCCATTAACAGCCTGGCCGCAGCATTCTGCACCAGTTGCAGCCTCCGGATTTGCGACAAAGGCAGCCCCATGTAGAGAGCGTTGCAGTGGTCTAGCCTCGAGGTGACCGTCGCATGGATCACTGTGGCTAGGTCATCACGGTCCAGGTAGGGGGCCAACTGCCGAGCCCGCCGCAGATGGAAAAAGGCGGACTTGACAGTGGCTGCCACCTGGGCCTCCATCGTTAGAGCGGAGTCAAGGAGCACTCCCAGACTCCGAACCCCAGATGCTGGCACCAGAGGTACCCCATCGAAGGTCGGGAGTGGGAGCCCCAATTCTGTCCTGACCCGACTCAGGCCCAGGACCTCCGTCTTCGCCGGGTTTAGTTTCAATCGGCTCAGCCGGAGCAAACCAGCCACAGCTTCAAGTGCCCGGTGCAGGTCATCGGGACTCGAGCCCGACCGGCCACCCAACATCAGATAGAGCTGGGTGTCATCAGCATACTGATGACACCCCATGACACCCCAGCCCATAACTCTGGATAATCTGGGCAAGGGGGCGCATATAAATGTTAAATAGCATTGGAGACAACACCGCTCCCTGTGGTACCCCACACTCAAGGGGATACCTATGAGAGTGCTGGTCCCCAAGAACCACCCTTTGTCCCCAACCTTGCAGGAAAGAGGCAAACCACTGAAGGGCAAGCCCCTGAATCCCCACATCGGCGAGGCAATGGATCAGCAACTGGTGGTCGACGGTGTCAAATGCCGCCGACAGGTCTAACAACACCAGTGCCGCCACACCACCAAATGAGTTTTACTCTGAAGGCCAAGGTTGCTGACCTGGAGAAGCAGAGACATTCAGTTAGGTACATGGATAAGACAATCCAGGACCTGACAGATGTGTCTCACTTTGAGAAGGGCAGCCCCACCACTGTCAGGGAGCATGAGGGTCAAGGGGAAACAGGGAACAATGTTGAAGAAAGGGGGGATGTTCACCCAGAAGGGACCCCTTTTACAGTTGGTTAACAGGTATTCTTTGACACTAAGGAATGAGCCCTGGGCAGGGAGAGAGGGGGGAAAAGTAGCAAAAGTAGCAGACATTGTGTGTGGTCTAGATAGGCTGGTAGACAGTGCTGGGGAGGAGCCAGTGGTCATGGTACATGTTGGCACCAACAAAGTGGGGAAATTTAGTTGTGTGGTCCTGGAGGAAAAATTTAGGCTGCTAGGGAGGAAACTCAAGGCCACAACCTCCCCAGTAGCATTCTCAGAAATGCTGCCTGTTCCACATACTGGGCCAGCTAGACAGGTACAAATTAGGAGTCTCAATGTGATGGAGTAGGGAGGAAAGATTTAAGTTTGTTAGGCACTAGGATGCTTTTTGGAACAAGCAGGACCTGTACAAAAGAGACGTCCTCCACTTGTCTCGAGAAGGAACCAGGCTGCTGGAGCTTAAAATCAAAAAAGTGGCACAGCAGTTTTTTAAAATAAATCCTGGAGGAAAGCCAACAGGAGATGAAATGTCTCTGGCTCAGGATGGCTGAGCTCTAAGAAGGTTCTAGAGGGATTAGGACTGGCCACTGAGAGAGTGACGAACAATATTGACTACCTGGCAAGGTCTAGAGGGCAGAGGAAGAAGGTTGCAGGCCAAATGTGTCTGGGAAGTTATAGATGTTTATATGTTAATGCTAGAAGTGTCTGAGGTAAAATGGGTGAGCTGAAATGCTTAGTGTCAAAGGAGAACATAGACATTGTAGGCATTTTAGAAACTTGGTGGGATGAGGATAATCAATGGGATACAGTGATTCCTGTATATAAATTGTATCAGATGGATAGGGAGGGATAGGGAGGTCGGAGGTGGAGTGGCTCTGTATGTCAGTGAGAGTATACAGTCCAGTAAAATTGAGAATCTAAGAGAAACAGATTTGCTTATAGAAATGCTATGAGTGGAAATCCTGGACACAAATGGGACCTTAACCCTGGGAGTTTATCGCCCACCAGATCAAAGGTTAGAGGATAATTTAAAAACAGCAAAAAAAAAATAAGGAAAGCAGCAAGCAAGACAAAATAACTGTGTCGTAATAGGTGATTTTAACTACCCACACATTGATTGGGTCAATATGTGTTCAAGTCAGGAGAAAGAGACTGGGTTTCTAGAGACTCTCAATGACTGTGCCATGGAGCAGTTGGTCACAGAACCTATCAACTGGAGTCAGGATTGCAATGTTAGAGATTTACAGTGCAATCCTAAAAAGAATTACACTCTTCTAAGCCCACTGACTTCAACGGATGTAGAATGGTGTAAATCTCCTTAGGACTGCACTGTTAGGGATGCTGCTCTGCATCACAGAGAGGCACAGCTTTAATTGAAGCTAAACTTCTGATGTAGTTTTTGTATGCTAATTTTATTGGCTTGAATCCAAGGAAATGTGCATTCACCACACACAGCAAGGTTTCCTACTCCCTCCTTCCTGCTGTAGCCCCTAGAGCTTGCCAGAAATCCTTTGGAACAGCATACGAAGTAGTACTGGGCCTTTTTTTATTTGTTTAAAATATTTATGTCCCATAACTCTCAACACAGAGGCCCCCGAGGCAGCTTTCCATCTTGACAATCAAACAAGCTGTCAATAAAAAAAGGAGAACCGGCACTCAAACATTGAAACAGCAGCCTTCAAAAATCATCTCTGGGAAAATCACAGCAGTAAAATCAATTACAGAAACAATGCCGAAAGAGTTCTAGCCACTGGAACATTTGCAAGAACATTTTCCAGCAGTTATAACAGCAATGGGAGAGAAAAATCAAACCAGCCAAGTCAACCCTGAGCCTCGGGGTGGATGGAGAAAAGTTTTGACCAGTCAATGGTCTTCAAAGGGTTTAACTGTGCTTAGAGTTGCACTGTTAATCTTTCAGAGGGCAGCCATCTTAATTGGCAGTAGAACAGCTACAGATAAGTCCTATAGCACTTTAGAGACGAACACAATTTTCGGGGCATAAGCTTTCAAGTGTCAAAGTTGGCATCTGACAAAGGGAGCCTTGACTCTTGAAAGATCATACTCTGAAAATCTTGTTGGTCTCTAAGGTGCTCCTGGACTTGAATCTGTTAATCTTGGTTCTCCCAGCACTAGATCTCCCTGGACAGAGAGTGGAGAGCCACAATCAGAGCTTTCCCATTTTATTTTATTTAAAAAGCTATCAGCAGTGCCAGGAATGGGGTTGGAGTAATTCAGTCAAGGGGATAATATTTGAGGAAGGGGTGTTTCACCTCTCCCCCATGCTATTTGTCCAATCTAAATTTCCCTCCCTTGCTACAGACTGCATGAAGAGATGCAGAAGATCTGAAATGAGATCTGAGCATTTCTATTTTAAAGCTAAGCAATTCAGATCTCGGGTATGATATTGGGGTAGTGTTGTTTTTTAACCCATGGACCAAGATTGAGCTTGGAGCTTCTGCATGGAAAACACGGGCTCCTCCAATGAGGCATGAGCTCCTGCCATGGGTTCTGGCAAACTCTCTTGTGAAATGCCCCAACATGTGTCAAAAGAGGAGCTCACCATGTTTCCTTTTCACTCAGATTTGGAAGGTTTTCAAGCATGTGGCATGGGCAACTTCAGAAGCATTCACAAAACTAGAATGCTGCAAGGAACAAATGTTCACCAAAGTTGGTTTTGGGTTGCTTTGATATATTTCAAGGGTTTCTTGCTGATAAGCCCGAAGCACCTTGTTATGCGGTGTTTTCATTATCCTGTGCCAAGACTGCAACAATTAACTGGCAGGCCATGACCTGCTGTCATGGGAATTACTTATGTAGGTGCTCAAGAAAAGAGTGGTGCCAAACATAAACAACTGTTTTGAACATCTATCCATCTCTTCAGTAGCTGGTCAGCTCAGCAGTTTAGACAAGACAGATCCATTTAAGAACACATGGTTCAGTTCTCTAGCGGTTCTTCACAGAGCATAGGGTATGAGTGCATAAGGGCCCAGAGGCAGTTCCTAGTATCTTCTGTTCAGAGAACTCAGTCAGCAAAACTGGAGTGGGGGGAGGATCTTTGCCTAAATCTTGCAGGGTTGTTGGCCATCGAAGTAGACAACAGTGGAATAGACTGGCCAAGACGGACAGTCTGATTCAATATTGAGCCGTTTCATATGATCTTTGCTGACCTACTTTAACCTTAATTTACCTGCACTTTCATTGCCAATCCCTACTCTGCATGTTTTATGCACCATCAAGTCATTTCTGACTTATGGCGACCCTATGAATTGGTTATCTCCAAAATGTTCAATCATTAACAGCCTAGCTCAGGTCTTACAAACTGAAGACCATGGCTTCCTTTATTGAGTCATTAAAGGTAAAGATAAAGGTTCCCTTGCTCGAAAGCCAGTCGAATCCGACTCTAGGGTTGCGGTGCTCATCTCCGTTTCAAAGCCGAAGAGCCAGCGCTGTCCGAAGACGTTTCCGTGGTCATGTGGCCAGCATGACTAAACACCAAGGCGCACGGAACGCTGTTACCTTCCCACCTAAGTGGTCCCTATTTATCTACTTGCAATTTCTTGCTTTCGAACTGCTAGGTTGGCAGGAGCTGGAACTAGAGACGGGAGCTCACCCCATTTTGCGGCACCCAGGTCTTGAACTGCTGAACTACTGACCTCCCACAGCCTGCAGTTCAGCGTCTTAACCACTTGAGCCACCACAGCTCCATCATTGAGTCATTACTTCCCCATTATTTAGACTGAAGTTCAGTAGTTTTTTGCATGTCTAAGGTTCCAAGATCAATTTCTGGCATCTCTAGTTAAAGGAGAGCAAGCAGCTGGTTTGGGAAAGAACATGACCCCAGCTTTATAAAGCAAGCATTTCTCATGCTTTCATGCATCATGCAACTATTCCCAGACTAGGGTTGCCAAGTCCCCCCGGGGGGCAGGGAAACCCCCGCCCGAGAGGCCCGTTCCCTGCCGGCAGGGATTGGGCTGCCAGGGGGGACTCCACCCCCAAAGCGCGCGACATGTCTGGCGTGAACACGTCACCCGGAGGTGAGGTAATCATGTTGGACACATTGCGGGGGGGGGACACGCTATCCTCTGAGGGAAAACTCTATGGTTTCCCCTCAGATGATTGTGGCCCTGCCCCCAATGTGCCCTATGCAATTACGTCCCATACCCGGAGGTGACATAATCACATCAGACACATTGCGGGGGGGACGCTCTATCCTCTGAGGTTTCCCCTCAGATGGTTTCCCCTCAGATGATTGTGGTCCCACCCCCAACGTGCCCTATGCAATTATGTCACTTCCGGGTGATGTGATTGTGGCACGCGTGCTTTGCGCGCCTGGGGGAGGACTCCCGGCAGCATCCTGGACTCCCCCCGCTATTCCAGAGATAGGACATGGCAACCCTATCCCAGAGTGATCCAGTACAGTGACATGGAATTTAGGGATAAATGGGCTTTCCTGGGTCTCTTCCTTAATTGATCTAGAAATCCACTCGTGTGAAACGTTCAATTTTTCCTTCATTTCAGTTTGATTAGGAAAATTTCTACAATTCTGGAATTGGAGGACACGCAGTTTGCCAGACTGCTTCAGTTTGCAATGACGTCAGCTCATCAGCCCCCCCCTTTTACAATATTAATACACAAGTATGCACTGAAAAACACTGCAGAAAAACCAAATCAGATTGCCTTGTTTCTGGTGTTTTACCAAAGCACACAAAGGGCCAAACTACTTGTTAAGTTTTTCAGTGAGTCAGGTCTGGGTTGCTTTATGGCTGCAGGGAAAGCTATCTTGGCCTTGAAGAACCCAGACTCCACTTGTTAAAAAATGTAATGTGTTGTTTGGCCCAAAGTGTTTCAAGGTAGGGACTGTGGCTCAGAAGTAGAGCATGTGCTTTGCACAAGGGAAGCCCCAGGTTTAGTTCCGGGCATCTCCATTTAGGACCTGTGGCTGAAGGTGTTGGGAAGGACCTTTCTCCACCTAGAACCTTGAAGAGCCATTGCCAGTTAGACCATCAGTATAAGGTAGATATATTCACATCAAAACAGAATCATACATAAAATAACTGTGTTTGCAGTTCTTTTATCAGTGTGTGCATATGCATTGGTAAAACACCACGCCGTATGCATGCTTGACCAAGATTGCTGTTCTGCAGAATTTGCAAGCAAGTGCACACTGGTTATGTACAGATGGAGAAACAACCTAGAGAAGAACCAAAATCTGTACAGAACTGTGCATGCACATAGCTCTGCGCTAAGTTTTCTTTTTTGGGGGGGAACCAAATCAATGCATTGCTATATCTCAGATGTCTAAAATCTTGGGAGAAATTTGCATTATAGACACATCCACTGTCTGATTTCATTCAATGAAGTGTGGTAACTATGTTCACTTTTTGATATTTCTAGCTTCATTAAACACAATCCTGGGTCCCGACACCCTCTGGCTGCAAACTCTTGTTCTGGGAGGAGTACCTACATTTGATTTAAGAAGCACTTTCCCCATAAGCCCAAAGAAAGGTACTTGAACGGTTAATGGGAGAAGGAACAAAACTCGCTGGAGCAGCAAACGGCCGAGCAAGCACGAGTGAATGAGAATTACTTACGGGTAATAGGAATAGGAATAGTAGTTCCTCCTGGCAAGCGTGCAAACAAAGAGAAACAGCAAATATTGCATAAGCAGCTTTTTCTCAGCAATAATGAAGGGGAAGAGGGGATATCTGGAGTGACACCATGTCATTGTCCATGCAAGGGAAGAGTGGGGGGGGGGGGTTAGGAGACAGAGGGAAGGAAGGGAAAAGGAAGCAGGTGGCCAGAGATGGGAAACGGCTTT
>NW_015174284.1:959091-971566 GCF_001447785.1 Gekko japonicus | reverse complement strand
AAAACTTCAAGGAAAAGATACCAGAGAGGTCTCCCTACCCAAACCCCTTCACACAACATCAAACTTCAGGATCATTTTAGACAAACCCAATGGAAATAATGAGTCAGCTGCTCTGGCTTGCCACAGAAAGTAGAATGAAGAGGCTGCAGTTGATGTGAGCAGCAGGCACTCCCTGCAAGGGTGCAACCAAGCTGGCTCTAGTCTTACCTGGCTGAAAGTATAAAATTAGGATGGTGGAACCATGATAGGTGGAAAGTGCAAGTGGAATTAATGGCTTTTCCATGCTCGAGTTCTGAGACCCTTTCTGTAGGGGAGGAATTGCATCTGAGAAGGTCTCAAAACCAAACGAAACCTACCAGCTGACTTCGGGACAAATCTATTTGGGGAAGTCTAAGTCTTCCATCCTCAGAATGGCTATCTGGGCTCCAGGGATAACACTGCAGGGCTAATAGTAACCAAAGCTGTGCTATGGAGAGCATTACATTTATATGAAGTTGTATCAGGACAGAAAATAACTCTTCAGGGCAACAGCACAAACATACACTTCCAGTTCTTTTAATTTTTTTATTCCTGTATACAACAACCGGGATGTGGAATGGTACAGTATAGCACCATCTCATAACATCTCAGATGAGAGACCACCAAGGAAGACTTTTCAGAGGAAGGCAACAGCAAGCAAACTCTGCTTAATCACACACAAACACACACACATCTCTGGAAAAGAGCAAGAGTCCAGGAGCACCTTAAAGACTAACAAAATTAGTAGCAGGGTATGAGCTTTCGTACGTACTTGAAGAAGTGCTGACGAAGTGAGCAGGTACCTGAAGAAGTGAGCAGTGACTCACAAAAGCTCATACCCTGCCACAAATTTTGTTAGTGTTTAAAAGTGCTACTGGACTCTTGCTCTTTTCTACTGCTGCAGACAGACTAATACGGCTACCCATATTGATCTATACACATATATCTGTTGACATCAACAGTAAAACAGCAATTCCCCTTCCCGAGATATTCCCGGGTGCCTCCCCAGGAGCAGCAATTTGGGGCATTATTTCAGGTTGCAACGGGAAGAGAGAAATTGTATTTTAACAGATGGAAATCCTTCTGCCAGCAGAAACTGCCAAGTGGGGGCTGGTGGCGGGTAAACCTCCGCTTTGGAGGCCCGATTTCCGCCGCCGCGGAATTGGGCCCCAGGGGGAACCCCACCCCTTGAAGCGCAGCGTGGCTGCGTCACTAGAGGTGACGCAACCACATAGAGCACATTGGGGGCGTGGCCTCGATCGGCAGAGGGAAAACTCTATGGTTTTCCCTCGGCCGATTGGGGCCACACCCCCAATGTGCTCTACGTCATGCGTCACTTCCTGTGACGTGCCGGCGGCGCGCAGTGACTCCCGGAGCCCAGGGACAGTCCCCCGCTGGTGAGTATAAACAACTTGGCAACCCTACTGAACGGTATACAGGACTTTTTGTTAAACTGAAAATAAGGTCCCAAAAATTCCAGAAATATTCATGAATACCCAAGAATATTCAGAGCCACCATTTTAAGGCTGCTAGGCATGTTTTTTTTAAATTTAGTTTTATAGTGTGTCTAATAGTAGTAGTACTAATAAGAGAGCCAGTTTGATGTAGTGGTTAAATGCGCAGACTCTAATTTGGGAGAACCAGGTTTGATTCCCCACTCCTCCACTCGCAGCTGCTGGATGACCTTGGGCAAGCCATAGTTCTGTAAGAGGTGTTCTTGAAAAGAGCAGTTTCTGTCAGAACTCTCTCAGCCCCACCTACCTCACAGGGTGTCTGTTGTGGGGAGGGGAAAGGAAAGGATTATTATTATTATTATTATTATTATTATTATTATTATTATTATTATTATTATTATTATTCCCATTCCTCAGCCAAAAACTGTACATGCACATGTGCTCATGTAACATTTTCACAAATAAACAGAAATGTCAGGAGTGGAGTTTGCCCCATTGCTGCCTGCCCCATGCAGGGTCAGTCTTCACAGACATATCCCCATTTCTGTCTTGTAATCCTGATCTTCTTGGGCTCTCCATACAGTTTCCCTCAAAATAGCCCTATGTGCTAAAAAGAGCTGATGCAAATCTGGGAGGTATACCCCCCCCCTAAATGTCTACACAAAGACGTCTCACCATAACCAGTGCCATATAAGTACACTGTAATGTGTGGCAAGAATCAAAATGTGGAGGGGGGGATTAAATAACCTCGATATGGTTATGAGCCATGGCTCAGTGGTATAGCATCTGCTTGGCATGCAGAAGGTCTCAGGCTCCATCCCCAGCACCTCTTCTTAAAACTATTAAGTAGGAGGTGATGTGAAAGACCTCTGCCTGAGACCCTGGAGAGCCACGGGCAATCTAAGTAAACAAGACTGACCTTAATGGACCAAGGGGCTGATTCAATATCAGGCAGCTTCATATGTTAATATCCATGCTAGAGGACAGATGGGAGAACTAAGAAATAGCTGTGAACTTGTTGCACTATCAATCTGCTCACCGAGGTGAGTCCTTAAAATATGGCCATGGGCCGTGAATCCTTTTCTAGTACAAATCAGGAGAGCTACACTAAGACTTTAATGGCTTGACCTATTTCATTTTTGTCCATCCAGTGGCTGAAAAGCTCTCAGAATCAATCGAAGCATCAAATCAATGAAGCTCCAGTGATTTATCTTGTATAATGTGGGATTCCTTCCCACGTTCTTTCTTTGCTAGGCTAGTAACCTCCTTGGCTTATACTGATGCCAGATATCTCAGGCTTGGACCAAGAATTCTCATTCCTATTCTCTTTGTTGAGACAGGCCTTTTTTAAAATGATGACCCATCCCTAGCCCAACCATTACTATGGCTTAGGGTTCCACCATTAATACACTTTTGATGGGAGAATAACAAATTGTGTGTATCTTTTTTTAAAAAGACAATTGTCTGGATGCTATGCACTGCCTGCTGTAATCCTGCATATACTGTTTCTGCACTGGGGGGAGGAGGATCTAGTGGACCTCCAAGGACAGGTTGAGGGGCTTGGAATGGGAGAGTGAAAATAGAAGAAATGCCATGATGAGGATGGGCTGTGGCAGAGCATTTGCTTTCCTTGGAGAAGGTCCCAGGTTCAATTCCCAGCATCTCCAGGTAAAAAGATCAGGTAGTAGGGATATGTGACCAACCCAAACCTGAGACCCTGGAGAGCTTCTGCCAATCAGAACACAACAGACCTTGACAGACATAAGAACATAAGAGAAGCCAATGTTGGATCAGGCCAATGACCCATCCAGTTCAACATTCTGTCACACAGTGGCCAAAAATACCAGGTGCCATCAGGAGGGACAGCAGTGGGGCCAGGACACTAGAAGCCCTCCCACTGTTGCCCCCCCAGCACCAAGAATACAGCACATCACTTGCCCCAGACTGAGAATTCCTATCTATACCTTGTAGCTAATAGCCACTGATGGACCTCTGCTCCAGTGGTCCAACTCAGCAGAAGGCAGTTTTCATATGTTCATGTGTGATCCAACCCAATTTGTTGAACATGTTCCCTGGAAAGAATAAACCCAAGACCTTCTACATGGAAAACAGGTGCTCCACCTGGGTGTTTTCTCATGCGCTTCCTGAGAGAGAACGCTGCAAACCCAACAGCTGAACGGTTATTCTGAATGCCTCCCTTTCCCTGACGGTGCAGTTTGTTCACACAGCCAGCATCACTGTAGGTGCAAAAATAAAGAAAGAAAGCAGCAGATGCAGATCAGCATGCAGGTAAGTGAGAAATGCTGAAGGAGCTATGTCATCTTGTAGGGTAACTAAATGTCATACAGTGGCAGACCGGAAGCAAATATTCTGGTCTGTAAGATACACCCTTTGGAGAGAGATACTGAGCAGCAAAGTGAACTTTGAGCATCCTCAAAATGAGCTGGCACTATGCAGACACTTGACTTCTTGTACTACGCATAGGCTGTGATCACATGGGCAGTTTGGCCCAACACAGCCACTCCTCCCCTTCTGATCAAATGGGTGCAGTCAGACAGCCACATCTGTCAGGCATTCCCCAGCCATACGTATCTCATCATAGGATGACTTGGAGCCAGGTTAAAAAGGCACCACATAGCTGTGGTCACACTGGCAGCTTGGCACGATATGGTGCCACCTCTAATTGAAGCAGTTTAAGGTGTTGTGGGACATATCAGCCAGACAGCACACCCTGCTGGGGGTTACCCATGGAGACATCCCATGGTAAAACATCCACATTATTGCAGCGCCTCAGCCACGGAGCGCACTGCAAAAAAAATAAATCCAAAATTCATGCACAATGGCTGCACGGGGAACCAAAAACACCACTTGTGCTGTAGTGCCTGCGGGCAGGCAGGCAGGCAGAACAGAACACATAAGAAGATAATAGTAGCTATGCTGCATTAGATCATTGGTCAGATCCAACACTGTCCCCTTAGGAAAAGCCAAAACACAAATACAAATGCTACCAACTTTTTATTAAACTTGAAGAGAAGCTTCAAGCAAATGCACAAACCTCAGTCTTTCTGATGGATTTTAAGGCAACAGGTCACACGTACTGGTGTCCCATCTTTGTTTTCAAAAGATCTGATTCAGGTGAGATGAAAACAGGAACCTTGGTTCTCCTTGCCCTCCCTTCACTTGGTAACAGCCTTACCAACCTTCTACTACAATCATGTGCCAAACACAAAATTGTTGGATGAAAGGAGAAGGGCACTTGGGGTGGCAGAGAATCGCTTTAGCACAAAGAGCAGCCACCTGCTCCTTGTTTACGCTTTGGATTCGGGAAGGGGGATGAAAACTCTCACATCAGGAAATGCAATTGGCAGATGAATCAACTGTGACATTTAAAACTACATCAGCCAAACAGCTTTGACTCAAGCACAGAGAGAGACTGCCTGGTTTACTTAAACTGTTGAAAAAGTCTGGAAACCAGAGACAGCTGGTCTACATTAGAAAGATTCTCTCGGTAGCTATCACTTTTTGAAAATCCCGCCAATGAGCTAAGGGTGGGGAAACACGGTTTCCCACTCTGCTGTTTTATCACTGCAACCCTATGAAGCTAGGCTAGGTCGAGAGAGAGAGGAGAAAGACACATGAAAACTGACTCCTACAACATTCCAGATCTCTTCAATGACACAGTGCTCCAATCTAACTCCTTTGCCAGCAACCTACAGCATTTCATTTATTTATCAAATGGGACTCAGGGCAGCTAACAGCATATAAAATACATCCGATTGACAAAGTCTCTGATCGAAAGGTATCTTCCTGTATCTCCCTTCAAGGACAGCTAGCTAAGGTGAAAGCTTTTCTCATCTTGTGATCATCTAAGTTGGAAAGGTAAGTAGGAGGGAGAAGTCGGTATCTGATTTGCTGGGCATCTGGCTAGATAAAACTATCTCTCTGTGTCCATTATTCTCTGTTTCAGCACTATCTTGGCCTGTTCCCTACCAAAGGCCAGAACTGCTTGGGGAGAAAGTCCACCATCAAGCAGGGTGGGATGCGTGGATAGTGAAGACACAGCTGAAGCACACCAGCTGCCTGGTGGACCACAATCAGCCAAAGGTCACTCGAAACATGTCCTGCAGAACCTGGGGAGGTCCCGCAAGGCACACACCTCTTCAGGCAGCTGGTTACACAGGATGGGGGCCACTACTGAGAAGGCCCTCACCCTTGTTGACACAAGGGGGACAGTTCGTGGACCAGGGACTTTCAATAAATGCTGAGATGAAGACTGGAGAAGACCGGGAAGATTGTGCCAGGAGAGGCAGTCCCAAAGGCATCAGGGTCCCAGGCCATTTAGAAAGGCACTCCTTTTAAATTTTAAAAACAAACAAACAAACAAACAAACAAAAAATTTAGAAAGGCACTCCTGATCTGATCAGCAAAAGCATTCCTCATCTGAAACAGCAGTGGTCCCCATCATTTTCGAGCCTTCAGGCACATTTGGAATTCTGACATGGCACAGCAGGCGCAGCAACAAAACAGCTGACACAGGAGGTGAAGGCAACCACAAAATGATTGCCACAGCTTACCTTCAGTAACACAATGTAGATCTTTGTGCTGTGGTGACTGCTGCCGCCAAAGCAACATTTCTTAAAAAAATATATGCACAGCCAATCAAATCTCCATTAGTCAATCTGAAGCCTTGCTGGGCAAAAGCCCTACCTGGCCCCACCCACTTCCTCAAAACACTCATCAGGTGCCAGGAAAAGTGTCAGCAGGTGCCATGGTGCCCATTGGGGACCCCTGTGATACAGTCTCCCTCTTCTGTGTACCGAAGGGCTTTTTGCGAAGTCCTGTCCTGATCACTTGTTAACCTCTACTGAAGGGCTTGACAACAAGTTCTTAAATCTATATACACCATACCTTCTCCAATGGTCTCTATCTGCTAGTAGCAGTCCCTGCTTTCTAACTCTTGTCCCTGCTAAATACATCTCCATATCTGCCCCATATTTCTCCCTTGGGGATACCTTGTTAAACTTTTGTTAGAGTGCTATTCTTCTGGGCTCAGTTCCCACCAACACTGGTCTGAAGCCGTTAGATCTCTGAGAGGGATGTACAATGCATCCTGATTCCACGGCACGTGCATTGACATGCACAAACAGTCTCTCGTCTCATCCTCTGCAGCTGGGGAGGTTGATTTTGATCAGTTGATAATGTAATGCAGGGCGATTACGTTTCTCTAACATAACTTTAACTCAAAGAACAAACACTCTTGTGGCTTCTAAATCAGCGCAGGACAAGCTATTGCAGGGTGAATGAACACGACCAAATGGTGAAAGGCATTCGACAGAGTGAGACACGAGAAAGGGTAATCATAGATATGAACATTGGTGCATCTGAAGCATATCCTACTTTCATCTGTGAGAAGGGGGAGGACATGGGATACTTAAAACAACGCTGGTCCACATACATGGCTTTTACAGACAGACCAGGCAAGATATTGTGGCTCAGGACAGATCACTTGCTTTGCATGCTGAAAGTTCCAAGTCTGAGCCCCAATATTTACCATTAAAAGACAGCAGATTTTCCAAATTACCTTCTTTGTGAGGATCCTAGAGAACTGCTTGCATTCATAGTAGACCATTGGTCCCTGACAAGCTGCCCCATTGGTACCACAGTGGTGTCTGATGTGTTTCCTGGTGCCCGCTTGCTTCTTCCTCACAGCAAAGAGGTAGCTTTGGCTTTTCTCCATTTCTCCCTTGGTGGTCTCCCATTCAAGTATCAGCCCTGCTTAGCTTCCAACATCTGACAAGATAGGGCTATACCATGCCACCTTCCCTCCTATGGTGCCTACTCAGGGTTGCCTGGTGAGGCAAACAAGCCAACATGGGACTTACCAGGGGGCTCCAGAACAGGGGAGGGCAGGGGAGGGAAGAAGTGCGATTGAACTCCAAAGAAAGTTCTGGGTGAGCAGGCCGTCACATTTAAAGGGATCATGTTCCTTTTAAATGACTTCCCTCTGTTGCCCTGCAAGGTACCTATAGGCGCTCTTATGGATGTATAGTTTCATAAGTGATAAAACTTGGACTATGCCAGTAGTGTGCAAAAGGGATTGAATTGTGTAGGAACCCAAAAATGATGCCAGTTACAGACACACACTACCAGAGGAAGGAAGCCTTCCTGTGAGATGATGTGCCTATGGTTTCAGGGGTTAACTACCCTCTTACCTGCTGTAAGATGGACCAGCTCCCTAGCCACATGAAGCACTGAAAGCCAGCCATGCCAAGGCAGAAGACCTAAAACAAAGGATTCAAACTCCATGCAGAGTCTCCTTCCTTGCACGCAGGCAACATTCTCTTCCTCCACCCAGCTGAAGCAGCCACCACAAGACAATCAAGGAATGTCCATGACAATGACTCTGGCTGCATGAGTCATCCTCCCTCCAGGTGCCACTGTCCTGCCCAGGAGTGCTAGATCTGAATATTGACCACCCCCCTTACAGCCTTCCCCATTGAACCCAGGTCCAATCAGTATGTTTTTGGGGATGGACTAATAGGAGGTATGCCAGGGGAGGTGGCCAGCCTAGTCCACCCCCCCCCATGCCACCTCATAAAAGAGGACAACCCACCATGCTTGCTCTCTTGCTCTCTCTCTCCTATACCCAGCCTAACTCCACAACTCTCAGTTGCACAGCCAGAGTCTCCACATGTCTCTGCTGGTTCAGGACACGACCCTATTACCCCATAGTCTCCCTTATTTTTCCTAAGGATTGCTTCATCTCGCCGAGGACAGGTAAAGTATTGCCCCTCAACGATTATCCTGCTAATGTGAATGTGCTATCCTCTTCTCTCTAATTTTCCTAGATATGTGTAATTGTGAGTGTGTTTGAATTATTGTATGCTTGAGTAAACGAAACCATTTATACTGAAACCAGCCTTTGAGTCTATTTCTAGTGCATCTGGAAGGAGTGGGACCCCTGTATACATAGGTCATTGCTCCCTTATTTGCCTATTGCCTCGTGTAAAATCATATTTCCCCAAAGATAATTAATAATTTGAGGCAATTTGGCTAACACCTCCCCTGGAAATAATGGAGGATGGGGGCATCTTCTTTTGGGGCTCATAGAATTGGACCCCACCAGTCTCCATACAGTATTGGAGTGCCCAGTGGCCATCCCCCTTTCTGATAGCTCTGAAGCCAGGGAGGGGCTCCAAACCAGGGAACCCCCTACAACCAACTGGGAATTGGCAACCCTATGCCTACTACCTCTTCAGGAAGTTATTAAGTGCTCATTGGTTCCACAAGATTGGTGACCCTGGTAGAAGACAATGGCATGTATAGACAGTAGGAGGTTCTACCAGCTTAACTTAAGTAGCTTCTAAAGTGTCAGAACAGCTACTTAAGTAGGAGGAAGACTCTGTAGGCTTCATACTTTAGTCAAATCAAATCAAACCTTTAATGGCATACACATACTTTAGTCAATGGAGGATACATGCCAATATTAAACCTGATGAACTAACAGTCTGATTTGGTATCAGGAAGTCTCATATGTCCAAAAGAAAACTGTGGGCATTCATCGCCTCCCTGGCTGAACTCTATTAGAACACTCAGCAATATTGCAAAAGGATGACCAAAAAACCATTGGAAGGACAGAAGTCCTCTGCAATTGATATGAATGCTTTTGCCACTGCCTGTGTCTGCCAAGACACACCATGAATTAGAACAAGTGTGAAGTCTTATGTGGAAAGAGCCCCAGCACCTCCTTTCCCATTTCTCTCCATTCATACAAGGCTAAATGATTCACTTCAGATCCTGCTTTGTTAGGGCCTGAATGCTGCTTCCCAGGTTATTCTTCTCTAAACTGTTCATGTTAACGTTTGAATAGAAGGACAATTTGGGAAGCTCACATCAGGCACCCGGCAAATGTACTGACAATCTGGCAGAAGATGCATTTTAGGCATTTAATTGCTTTTTTATCATGGAGAAATTAAACCTAGACATAAAGTTACTCTGCAAGATTATCTAGTTTTTGGATTTTTCTGTATATTCTGTGTCAGCATCATCTGGTTTCTAGGTAGTCTTTGTGTTGCTCTCTTGTTTTTTTCTTGTGGCTTTGGCATGTTGCTTTTTCTTCTTTCCCCCCTGAAGCATGCTGATTTACAGAAGCGTTCCAGCTTTGCAGCACTGGATGCCAACAAGAGACAGATTGTTTCTGGCTGTAGCCAGTTGGACATTTCCAGAGAAAGAACACAGGAGGAGCTACAGTCCCATTTTTTTAAATATATTTCTTTGCTGTCTAAAGTTGTCCCTGGATCTCTGATACAATTTGGGTCAATAAACTGGTCTGTTTTAAGTGCTATCTGCTACTGCTATTGTATTGTTTACTGCTTTGGTTTTAATTGTTTTTAAGTTGATTACAAATGTTGTATTGGAAGTGCTGTACACCCCCTTAGGGGAGGGTGGTCTAGAAGTCGAATAAATGAATAAATAAATAAATAAATCCCAGTTATGGACAGATATGGCTGATATTTGAACAGTTATCCAATTGTGGTAATCCTCTACAGATATGCAGACTGAAAAGTGATTTGTTCCGCAATTTAATTTTTGACAAAGAAAAAGCATCCAGCAATGCAAGAGTCTCCCAACACAGAAACATAATATGTGAAGTAGCTATTGGGAAACCAAAGCCAGCAATTTTGTGTGTGTTTTCGCAATTTCCAGGTGCCACGTGGGGCAAATTGTAAAAGACGAGCTGGAAACAGCATGGGGAGGGAAATGACAGAGGAAATCACCAAGCAGAGGCTCTGTCATTGCATCTGAGGTGAGAATGACAACAAAACAGGGAATCGCTTCCACTTGAAAGCTTCCCATATGAAGATTGTGATGGTTGACAGAGCATCGATAGGATTCTTTGGTGCAGGTCTCCAATCTGCAATGCTAACTCCTGCCATGAAGACTCACCAATTTGGTTTCTAAAGGAAAACAGTCTCAGTCTGTCCTATTCTGAGACAGTGAGGTTACAAGACAGCAAACAGCATGCAATGCAAATGTATCAAGATGCAATGGTTGGAGGGCAGCAAAGAAGCCACAAGAGACTCGTGTGCGTGTGACTCTGCCCACCTCGACTGCCTGCTCTACCATCCTGCCAGCATGAGTTGCCCTGCCTGGCTGCCTCCTGTCATTTCTCAATGGACTGCGGGGGGGGGGGGGGGAGAGAAACTCCTTTGCCTGGGAATTAATGTTCCTGAAAGGGCAGTGGGATCATGCCTGTCCAGGCAGAATACTAAGTGATGAAATATAGATGGAACGCCAAGCAGGCAGTGGCCAGCCTGTTTCCTCGCCCCCTACCAGCCTTTGATCCGCAGTTCAGACCAATACGCAGGAGGCATGCTGAGCAGCTGTCTGGTCCACCGGTAAGTGAGGCTGTAACAGTGACAGCATCTCTGTGCACTAGAAACCATGCTGAGACCTCATCCATGTAAGAAATGCACATGAGGAACTCCCTGCTGTACTGAGCTGAAGGAGGAGGAGGAGGAGATTGGATTTATACCCCATCCTTCACTACCTGAAGTAGTCTCAGAGCAGCTTACAATCTCCTTTCCCTTCCAAACTGGGACTGACCCAAGGTCGCATCAACAGCTGCAAGTGGAAGAGTGGGGAATCAAACCTGGTTCTCCCAGATTAAAGTCTGCGCTCCTAACCACTACACCAAACTGGCTCTCCTAACCACTACACCAGACTGGCTCTCCTAACCACTACACCAAAAGGAGGGGGAGAAAGGGCTACATCCTTCAAGAGAGATGCTATATGGGTCAAACAGAACATCTAAGAATGGTCACTGTCTCATATGCTTAACAGAAGCAAAGGGGCAGAAACCCGCCCTTCCATCTCAAGTGATTAAAGCCTAGCTTTCCACCTGCCAGAGCTTTATAGATGCATCCAGGGAAGGGGCCAACGCACAGGGATTCAACCTTAGGCCTTACTGAGACTGATCCAGCCCAACATCATTTGAAGGCATAAAGCCAACACCACCATCAAAAGTATAGCACCTCCAACAAAAAGCCATAATAAGAACTACACAGTCATCCCACATACGACAGAATGCCGGTAAGGTTTGCCAAGGTGAATTTCCTTTGGCAGAGGAAGAGAGATCCTTGTTTCTCTATCCAAGACAACAGTAGCTCAAAGGCAGAATGTCTGCAAATAGGACAGAAATGATGTGGAAAGGAAGAAGAAAAAGAGATTGGATTTATACCCTGCCCTTCACTACCCAAAGGTGTCTCAGAGCGGCTTACAAACTCCTTTCCCTTCCCCTCCTCACAACAGGCACCCTGTGAGGTAGGTGGGGCTGAGAGAGCTCTTGACAGAAACTGCTCTTTTTTCAAGAACAGCTGTTATCAGAACTACGGCTTTCCCAAGGTCATCCAGCCAGGTGCAAGTGGAGGAGTGGGGAATCAAACCTGGTTCTCCCAGATTAGAGTCCGCGCACTTAACCACTACACCAAACTGGCTCTCTAGGAAAGGAATCCTAGGCTTGGATCCTGACTAAATTTCTGTTGGATCCCCAAGCATCGAGAATAAATCCACGTTTTAAAGAAAAGCAAAATTTATTTCAAAGCTTTGGAAAGACACTCAAACACGTTCTTTGTTAGAACTGACTACAAACGGTTAGGGCAAACATGATAAAGGGATTTCAACCAGGTGCAGGACCAATGGGGTACTCTCCCGCTGGCGGGTGAAAGGAAACAGTTGCGCGCTCATTCCCTGAGAACCAGGCTATCTCCAGACATAATACAGGTGCAGTTCCCAGGCTCTAAAAGCAACAAGCTGGCAGTCAAGCGTACTCCCCCATACATCCTCCAGTTGTTTGGCTTAGGCATTACAGCAGAGTAAAATACAGGCGCACATGCAGCAGGGGGGGGGTTAGCAACTGTACAGAAACACAACTAACACAGAACACCATGGCAGCTCGCTGACAATCTGCCCCCTCAAAAATACACATTAACCACCGTCTCCCG
>NW_015174284.1:953794-953978 GCF_001447785.1 Gekko japonicus | reverse complement strand
TCAAACACGTTGTTTACGGTTCTCATCAGGTCCCGCACCGATTGTTCCAATTCGTTCAAATGCTCTCTAGGCTCTTCTCCCGGAATTTGCTCGTGTTGCCAATATGTCGGAGGTGGCTCATATTCTCCCTCGCTCGGAGGGGCCGAAGCACCCTCCTGGGTTCCCGCCCGGGCCCCTTCCCCCA
>NW_015174284.1:901354-953699 GCF_001447785.1 Gekko japonicus | reverse complement strand
CTCTCCGGTTCGGGGTAAAGTCCTTTGTCAAAAAGACTCTCTCGAAGTCCACTGCCTCGGCGGGAGTAAACCTCCCTGGTGCCCTTGGCATTATACAAAGTCCAATCATCCTGCGCCGTCACTGTCCTCGGGCCCCAGCGCGAAGGGGTTGGAGGCGGCCAAGACAAGTACGCAGGTAACCGGGGAATCGCTCCCCCCACCGCACCCGACGTAGGTTTGTGGAGGTTGTAGGGACCGATCCTGTGTCCCCCTCCGTTGTAGGTAGGTTTCCCTCTGCCCCGCTCATGATCACGTCAGATTCGGGACGATAGGAAAATTGAGAGTTCTAACAATATGTTGGATCCCCAAGCATCGAGAATAAATCCACGTTTTAAAGAAAAGCAAAATTTATTTCAAAGCTTTGGAAAGACACTCAAACACGTTCTTTGTTAGAACTGACTACAAACGGTTAGGGCAAACATGATAAAGGGATTTCAACCAGGTGCAGGACCAATGGGGTACTCTCCCGCTGGCGGGTGAAAGGAAACGGTTGCGCGCTCATTCCCTGAGAACCAGGCTATCTCCAGACATAATACAGGTGCAGTTCCCAGGCTCTAAAAGCAACAAGCTGGCAGTCAAGCGTACTCCCCCATACATCCTCCAGTTGTTTGGCTTAGGCATTACAGCAGAGTAAAATACAGGCGCACATGCAGCAGGGGGGGGGGTTAGCAACTGTACAGAAACACAACTAACACAGAACACCATGGCAGCTCGCTGACAATTTCCACAGGTGTAAGCAGGGGGGAAGGCTTTCACCGATTCCTCCTTCCGACAGCAGTCCCAGTGCTCCCAGAAATGCTGCTACTGCCCCCCCCCCCAGAAATAGCTTGGGGGATCAGAGGTCTCCTGTGCAAGGGAGGAATCGGCAAACAAACTCCCCCCCCCCACGCCTGTGGAAATTCAGGCAAGATCTAACTCAAGGTGTATTTCTTTTTTTAGAATATTCAAACCCCACCTTTCCCCTTGTGGCTCAAGATGGCTTCCAATTTCAAGATTAAAAACAGACACAACAGAATAAGGCCCCCATTCACCCCCCTCCCTAACCTTCTGTTTCTTTATGAATAAAACAGCCTTTCAGCACCCCTTAAAAAGCCATGGTGGAAGGCACTAGAGGGGGGAAAGGCTGTAGTTTATTCATTTTTATGTATTTATTTAATTTATTTCTACCCTGCCTTTCTCCCCAATGGGGACCCAAAGCCGCTTACATCACTCCCCTCCCGTCCATTTTATCCTCCCAACAACCCTGCGAGGCAGGTTAGACTGAAAGTGTGTGACTGGCCCAAGGTCATCCAGTGAGCTTCCTTGGCACAAGTGGAGATTCGAATCTGAGCCTTCCAGGTACTACACTTGATCTTAGCCATAAGGCCAAGAAGTATCTTCTGGATATTACTCGAGTGCTCTTAACCACTATGCCACACTGTTGAAGTTAAGCTGGCTGCCTTAAGGGTAGGCAAACGGACAGTAGTACCTAGAAGACCATAACTGGTGCACTGAGACCTACAGGGAAAGATGGTCCTTCAGAACAGAGGGGCGGGTTTGTTTGAGGTTTTGCCCCAACCCCCGAAGTGGCAATTGGTTCAGCAAAAACAAATTAAATTAATATTCATCCTCCTAACACATTCTCCTGATTCTAAAGTTCTAGGAGACAGCAGCCTGCTTGCATTGTTCTGCAGTAGTGGCTCTGAGACACTAAGATGTAGAGGAGAGGAGGCTTAGCTTAGTGAAGCGTCACAGGAGAAAACGTGCAAAGAAGGAGATGAAGGGCAGGAACAAAAGGCCAGACCACAAAGCCGATAGGCCTGAGTCCAGTGATCTGTACCATATTCAGCGATATCAGGGTGAGGGGATGCTCCTCGGGAATCTGATACCCTGCCTTCCATCCAAGTCCGGTTATTCATTTAGATTTTTATAACCCTCAGTGCTCTCAGACAGAGATTACGAGGTAGCTTACAACCAATGTCCCAAGGGACGTTAACAAGGAAGGCGCTTTTATAATCATAATAAAGAGAATAACTACATCTGGACATTAGCAAGGCTACAGAGGAAGTCTGACCTCGATACAAAGGGAGCAGAGCTTTATTGGACAGAGTTTGGGTATATGACCGAGCTGCTCAGCAGAAAGTGAGAAGCGCACCAGGAGCAGGTGCCAAGGGAGAAAGATGATGTGGCATCCAAGGTCCCACATGGAGTGAGTTCCCAGTGTGGCTGTCACAGCAGTTGGCCCCAAGACTAGACTGAAGCAATGGACAGAAGAATTTGTGGGTCAAGGTGAAAGAGATCAAGTTGAGCATCTAGAAACATGTGGTTTTCTCCAATGCAGGCCAAATAGCATCCCCTCTCCAAGACCATTTCGAGTCCACAAAATGGTGCTGGGAGCAGGAGACCAAAGCCCCTTCACCATGCATGCCACAGTTGCAATCTCTGTCACCCTGCTTTAATTGATACCTTACTCTTAATTGGCTCTCTGTGGCCCTTCACTGGGGAAGATAGATACATGGCCTTTTCTATGGTGGAATGCCCTTCCCTTGAGACTTGCCTGGCACTTGCTTTGCTGTCTTTTAGGGGCCAGGCCAAACTACACCCACGTTTCACCCATGTTTTTAATTAAGGGCTTTTAATCTTACTGGCTTTTTAAATGGTTTGCTTCTGTTTTATGGATAGTTTTTATGCTGCTTATTTCCAATGGCTTGTTTTCTTATTATACTGTGGCTTTCAATGGTAAGTTGCCTTGAGCAGGACTCTGAAGAGACTGCATAGAAATATTCTAAATAAATAAATAAACTGGGCACCACAAGGATGAAAATTAAGGATCTCACGTGTGACTGTCACAACGGACAGAAGGCTGAGATCCCAGACCCAACCTGTGTATTCCATAGTGCAGAAACTGACCCATAATATGGCTATGAATGGGAATGACTTTGACTGCCCGTGTTAGAACGTGGCCTAAATTGTCATTCATATCATATTTCTCTTCAACACTCCTGGACTCCAAATGAGGTGAAATGGCCCCAGTGACAAGAGAAGGGAAAGCGCACAGCCAGCAGAAATGCCCAAGATAAGAAACAAATATCTGCTTGCTTACCCCTTTCGAATGACAACAATGATTGCTCCCAGGAGGATGATCAGCACCACCAGCCCTCCGGCGCAAATGCCCAGGATGAGGCCCATCTCTTCTGAGTGCTGGGACACTTCCAGGGGACGTTTGCTCTCTTTGCAAGCCGCTGGAAAGGATAAACACAGGCAAGTATATGTATATATATCAAAAAAGCTTCAGATTGTTGCAATGGTTTCAGCAGAACGGTCTCCTTTCTCCGCAGGTCACTTTTCTCTGTACCAATCATGTATACATTCCAAGAAGAAGGGTTGCATCATCCATTTGATGAAGATAATAACCATCAGCTGCACAGAGCCTTACTAAGCCTTCCCTCCCCCTTTGATGTTCTATTCAGATGCTAAAGACTTCCTAGTTAGTAACAAATCACCTTTTGACATGCTCTCCCAATTGGATGAAACAGGAAACCTTGGTTTGAAGGCAAGGGAACAAACCAAAGTTGGCCACTTTGTCATATTTGGTTGTCTCAACAAACTGCAGTTCACTGGAAACAAGAAGTCTTCAAAGCACCACAATATGTATCAGACTAGGATCTGGGAGATCGAGGATCAAGTTCCCACTGTGGGAATAACCTCCACTCTCCTTTCTGAATATACCTTTTCTTACATGATTGGTAGTGCTAAGCAGTTTTTTAATGCCCTATTTTCTCTCAAAGCAATGAATTATTTGAAGTTTTGGTAAACTCATTTGGACAGATAATACCAGATGGGTTAGTTTGTAATAAATGAAGAAAATGGGACTCCGGGGACACCTTTTAAAAACAAACAAACACACCTTTATTCCAGCATAAGCTTTCATGAGTAAGGGCTGTCTTCATCAGATGCACTAGAGTGTAGATCCATCAAGCTAATTTATATACACAACAGAAGTGTGTGTGTATGAGTGTGTGTAGGGGGCATATTACAAAGCAAGCCTGGTTCAAAACAAGATCCATTTCAAAGACTACCGGTAATCGGTTTACTCAGAGCAGAGGTGAGTTGTTGTTAAAACAGGCAAAACGCAGAACCTAATGCAGGAGGACATAAGATATGCAGACAGAATGGGAAGTTACAGAGGTCTAGCTAAAAGTAATTAGCATCCATGAGGAGAGGGGTTTCAGTGAATCAGCACTGCCACACAAGCCACTGTGAAATCCCACAGACCTTTCAATGTAGCAAATGCACTGATAAGCAGAGACTTTCTTTCAAAGCAGTATGGGGGGGGGGGAATGGCCAAATGAAATGGTTCAGTAATATTTCCCACACCCTGACCTGGATGGCCCAGGCTTGCCCAGTCTCTTCAGATCTTGGAAGCTAAGCAGGGTCAGCCCTGGTTAGCACTTGGATGGCAGACCGACGCAGAAGTCCAAGGCAGAGGCAGGCAATGACAAACCATCTCTTGTTGGTCTCTTGCCTTTGAAAACTCTACAGGGTCACCATAAGTTGGCTGCAACTTGAGGGTGCTTTCCACCACGTATAAAACTGTTCCATTTAGCACTCCTTGTCCTTAATGCAGTTTTCTGTTGTTTCTGCTGTAAAATGGGAGTGGGCGCCTTCACAGCGTGATCAGCCCAAGCTGGGAGAAAATATGGCCAGGCTGAAAGTGATGCAGAACCGCCACAGGTAGGATGGCCACCTCTCAGCTACATCAAAGATCTATAAAAGACCAGCACGGCCGAGAACAGAAACTCTCTTTCAACCCAATATTAGGGGGCAAGTGGCTGAATACAAGGGTACAGTAATACCTTGTATGCCCTGACCTGGATGGCCCAGGCTAGCCCAATCTTAAGAACATAAGAACATAAGAGACGCCAATGTTGGATCAGGCCAAAGGCCCATCCAGTCCAACACTCTGTGTCACACAGTGGCCAGAAATACCAGTGCCATCAGGAGGTCCAGCAGTGGGGCCAGGACATTAGAAGCCCTCCCACTGTTGACCCCCCCCCCAAGCACCAAGAAGACAGAGCATCACTTGCCCCAGAGCCCCTAGCTATACCTTGTGGCTAATAGCCACTGATGGACCTCTGCTCCATATGCTTATCTAATTCCCTTTTGAAGCCGTCCATGCTTGTAGCACCCACCACTTCCTGTGGCAGTGAATTCCATGTGTTAATCACTCTTTGGGTGAAGAAGTACTTCCTTTTATCCGTTCTAACCCAACCGCTCTGCAGTTTCATGGAGTGCCCACGAGTTCTTGTATTGTGAGAAAGGGAGAAAAGTACCTCTTTCTTTACCTGCTCTTTCCCATGCATAATCTTATAAACCTCGATCATGTCACCCCTCAGTCGTCTTTTCTCCAAGCTAAAGAGCCCTAAGCGCTTTAACCTTTCCTCATAGGGAAAGTGTTCCAACCCTTTTATCATTCGAGTTGCCCTTTTCTGCACTTTTTCCAAAGCTATAATATCCTTTTTAAGGTGTGGTGCCCAGAACTGCACACAGTATTCCAAATGAGGTCTCACCATTGATTTATATAGGGGCATTATTATATTGGCTGATCTGTTTTCAATACCCTTCCTAATAATCCCCAGCATAGCATTGGCCTTCTTTATTGCAGTCACACACTGTCTCGACATTTTCAGTGAGTTATCCACTACAACTCCAAGATCTCTCTCTTGCTCAGTCTCTGCCAATTCAGACCCCATCAATGTGTATTTATATTTAGGATTTTTTGCTCCAATGTGCATCACCTTGCACTTGGCCACATTGAACCCCATTTGCCATGTTGACGCCCACTCGCCCATCCTTGACAGATCCCCTTGGAGTGCCTCACAATCCTCACTCGTTTTCACCACCCTGAACAACTTTGTATCATCCGCAAATTTAGCCACTTCACTGCTTACTCCCATCTTGTCACATCTCAGAAACTAAGCAGGCCCTGGTTAGTACCTGAAGCTGCCTGTCCTATCTAACCAGACCTGCAATAGCTTTCCAAGGTCTCAGGCCTGCTTAGCTTAGGACAGTGGTACTCAGTCCATGGTTTGAGGAGAGCCACAAAACAGCCGCAATTACTCCCATCCCTGGCATGAACCATTTATCTCAGGAAGGCTTGCAGCTTATCTCTTTTTCTGGCAATGGGTGTTTCTAGGGGAAAACCACCTGCCAACCACAAGGCTCACTGGGTGAGGGCCCTGTCCACTTTTCTGAAACATGGAGCAGGTGCAGCACTGGGGGAAAGTGCTCAGAAGAGCCACAATTGGCATGACAAAGTGTCACATGTGGCTCCCGAGCCACTGAGTATTGCTGGCTTAGGAAATCATTCCCAGTCCCTTTTTTATCTGATGTTCTGTAGGCCCTCAGAGAATGACCTCTGGACTTTCTGCATGCCAAACTCTTAACGATCATTAAATCCCAACTCAAATGACGCCTGTCTCAGATCTCTAAATTTGTTAAGTCATGCTCTTCTTCAGCTGGAAACCTTTTGCCTTGCTTTCAGCTACCGAGCATCCGACCTCACCGCTCAATGTTTGGAAAAGGATCCCTGACACCTTCTACTGCCCTTGTGAAAAAAATCTGGCAGGTTCGGTCTATGTGGCCTTGGCAATTAGGAGTGTGAGAAAACAAATCAGTCGTTGCCCTTGGGCATCTGTAGGGCAAGCCATGCCCTGCCTTATGCTCCTTACCCGACAGAGTGGAACAGAAGGCAGTCCAGTCTGCAAAGAGACATGTGTCATTCCCACAGCTCAATGAGGAGAAGGCATGATGGAGGTTCAGTGCCAGCAAAAGTTCCATCCTCCGCCAAGCACACACAATGCCTATTTAATGTTCTAGCAAACAATCCAATCTAATCCCACATTAAAAAACAAGCATGCTTAATGTCCTGCTCCAAAGAAACAATCGGCCAATCTAACATATAAAAGAGACAAATTATGTCTTTTCCTCCCTCCTCCTGGCTTCTTTCCTATCTCCATTCGCCAGAGAACGGGCCGGGCTGTGACCACAATATTAACTCTATTAACCCCACACAAATTACCCACTCCAGAGCAGAGGGCATGGTTTGAACGGGAAACTAGATGCCGAAGAATATGTTCATCTGGGATGGTGGCCAAGGACCACAACTCAGTGGCAGAGCATCTGCCTTGGAAGCTGAAGGTACCAGGTCCAATCTCCAACATCTCAAAAGAACCAGGTAGTAGGTGATGTGAACGACCTCCACCTAAGACCCAGGAGGGCTGCTGCCAGTCAGAGCAGACAATGCTGACTTTGATAGACCAAGGGCCTGACTTAGAATGAACACAGCTGTATGTTATGGGATCCCCCAAGGTGGATGGCCCAGACTAGCCTGATCTCATCAGATCTCAGAAGCTAAGCAGGTACAACCCTGGTTAGTATTTGGATGGGAGACTACCAAGGAATACCAGGGTCATGACACAGTGGCAGGCAATGGCAAACCACCTATGAACATGTCTTGAAAACCCCACGGGGTCACCATTAGCTCTGACTTGATGGCAACAACTACAACAACATTTATGGGATGGGGTACAGCATCTGCTTTGTATACCTAAATTCAATGCCCAGCATCTCCAGCTAAAAGGTCAAGTAATAGATGATGTGGAAGACCTCCACTTGAGACACTGCAGGGTTGCTGCCAGTCAGCTTAGACAGTACTGATAAATCAATGATCTGACCCAGAAGAAGGCAGCTTTATGTGTTCATGTGGGTTCCTAAGGAGTAAGAACAGCCTGCAGCCTAGGCATAGAAGTAGCAAGGAAAGATAAGGCACACATCAATCCCAAAGGGAGAGGAGGAGGCGAAGGCGGAGGAGGCAGAGGAGAAGATTGGATTTATACCCCACTCTTTACTTGAAGTCTCAGAGTGGCTTACAATCTCCTTTCCCTCCCTCTCCCCCAAACAGACACCCTGTGGGGTAGGTGGGGCTGAGAGAACTCTTGAGAGAACTGCTCTTGAGAGAACAGCTCTTGAGAGAACAGCTCTGACAGAGCTATGACTGACCCAAGGTCACCCGATTCTCTAGATTAGAGTCTGCTGCTCTTAACCACTACACCAAACTCGGAGATTTGAGTTTTGGCTAAAAAATTCAGAGGGGTAACCACATCACCCTATCACAGGAAAAACAAACAGGCATCTGGTGGCACCTAAAAGGCGAACAGAATTGTTGTGGCTGGAGATCTTTCATAGACTAGGGCCCATTTCCAGAGATGCAAGATGTTATGTATGGAATGGAATGTATGTATCTTTGTATATAGAGCTTGAGTCTGATGTAAGGTATTGAAAACCAACCTATCCAGATCGAGAATGAGGACCAGCAGAAGGTGACGCTCCTCAGCTCATGTGGGAGGGCTATATTCGACGTCGCTCGGTCCCTGGTCGCTCCGGCTGAAATCAAGACTGTGTCCCTGGCTGACCTAAAGCTGAAACTGAAGGGACATTTCGCGCCGCAACCTTCGCAGATCGCTAGTCGGCACGTGTTCTATACGCGGTCCCAGGCAGCAAACGAGACGGTGTCGGCCTTGCAGAAGGCTGCACGGCCATGCAATTTCACCGACCTCGAGGAAGCGCTCCTCAACCGGCTCGTCTGTGGCATGAAGGACGGGAAGCTATGCCGTGGCCTACTCGGAGGCAATTTCATCAACCTTGAGGAAGCGCTCCTCGACTGGCTCATCTGTGGCATGAAGGACGAGAAGCTGCAGCAATGGCTGTTTGCACGGTCGGCTCTCACTTATGCTGTGGCCTACTTGGAGGCTGTCGCCGCCAAGGCCGCTGAGAAAGCAACACAAGAAGTACGTCAGAACCTGGCTCCAATCCAACAGGGGGCCAGCAAGTCCGTGCACCATGAATCAGCAAGCGAGTCCGATGGTGAGCATGATGACGTCCACAATGCTCGAGCTCTGAGGCCCAAGCAGACCCCAGTGAAAACTGTGCCGAGGCGAACCTGTGCCGGATGCGGTGGAGATCACGAGCGGGATCGATGCTGGGCGAGGGACATCGTTTGCCGAGCCTGTGACAAGCGAGGCCATTTGGCCAGAGTCTGCAGGGCTAGGAAGAAGAAGACACCACCGTCGTCTCCTCATGCATGTCCCCGGGTTCAAGGCAAGGACAACGCAAAGTCTACAGATTGCCATCTGACCAACTGATGTTCCTGCCCTTCGACCATCCTGAAGACCGGGACGCCATAAAAGAAGAAGATCCACATCACTGTCATGCTGAATGGTGTACCGTGCGAGATGGAGGTCGACTCGGGATCATCTGTAACCGTCATTTCGTCGGAAACATTGCAACGTTTGTTCCCACGATGGAGCCGTCGGAGGTTGAAGCCGAGCACCATCCACCTCTCAGATTTTCAGGGAAGGCACATTCTTGTGGCTGGCGAAGCCACGTTTGAGGTACAATTCAAAGGGTTCAGGGAGTCCCTAAGCCTCCTTGTTGCCGAGGGGCGCCGAGCCAGTCTTTTGGGATTGGACTGGTTTGAGGCCCTCGGAATTGCTATAAGTGGAATTAACCAGGTCAATGCAAATAAATTGAATTCGCTGTATGTTGAATTTGCTGATGTGTTTGATGGTAACTTGGGACTGTATAGGGGGCTAACAAGTACTGGAAAATTGCTGAGAAAGTGCATACAAGTAAATGACAATAATATAAGCACTTAGACTTGTGATGCTCTAATGTTGTTTTAATTTCTTGTTTTCAGCAATGAAGCGCCAACCAAACACAGCAATGGCGTGGAGACGAGCGGACTACGAACCTCTCGAGCAAAACCATTCACTTCGATAATTCTTTGTCAAAAATCTCAAACTTCCATGATCTTCACATACCACTCTTCACAGAATGGAAATCCTAAATCCCGAATGCTTCCTCAATAGCTCATCGCATACAATATCAAAGGTAAACTTACAATGGACAAACAGTCTTCCATGCATTCGGGATTTAGGATTTCCATTCTGTGAAGAGTGGTATGTGAAGATCATGGAAGTTTGAGATTTTTGACAAAGAATTATCGAAGTGAATGGTTTTGCTCGAGAGGTTCGTAGTCCGCTCGTCTCCACGCCATTGCTGTGTTTGGTTGGCGCTTCATTGCTGAAAACAAGAAATTAAAACAACATTAGAGCATCACAAGTCTAAGTGCTTATATTATTGTCATTTACTTGTATGCACTTTCTCAGCAATTTTCCAGTACTTGTTACTCTTTATTACTGTACCCATTGTATTGCTGTATAACTGTATAGGGGGCTGCCAGTAACCTTTGACCTGGATCCCTCAGTAGCACCTATAAGGCTTAAGTATCATAAGGTTCCAATTTCCCTGAAGCCGTGTACAGAGTCTGAGCTGGACAAGTTCGTGGCTCAAGGTGTGTTAGAACCGGTATCACATGCAAAATGGGAAACCCCTATTGTGACACCAGTAAAGCCAGACGGGTCTATTCGAATATGTGCTGACTACAAATGCACAATTAACAAGGCTCTGCAGCAGCACTCTTACCCTGTCCCAATGATTAGTCATGTACTGGCATCGTTAGGGGAAGGTAAAGTCTTTGCTAAATTAGATCTAGCTTAGGCTTACCAACAGCTACCTGTAGACCCACAGGCTGCCTTGGTGCAAACCACTGTCACGCACAGGGGTGCATTCAAAGTAAATAGATTACAATTTGGTGTAAACATGGCGCCAGGAATTTTTCAGGGACTCATGGAGGGGTTGTTAAGGGACTTGCCAGGGGTGGTACCCTACTTCGACAAGGTCTTGATTGCCGGCAGATCCGAGGACGAACTGGCAGAACGCCTCAGGTCCGTGTTAAGCCGCTTCCAAGTGGCAGGGTTAAAAGTGAAAAAGTCAAAATGCCACTTCGGAGTGTCTAGCATGGAATTCTTGGGGTTCCAAATCGACGCAAATGGTGTTCACCCTACTACAGGAAAAGTACGGGCAATTCAAAACGCCCCAAGGCCTGAATCCAGGAAGGAACTGCAATCCTTCTTGGGAATATTGAATTTTTACCATGCGTTCCTGCCGCATAAAGTGTCCATTGCAGAGCCGTTACATAGGCTCCTCAACAAAGGGGCTAAGCGGGAGTGGGGCTCTCAGCACGATCGTGCATTTAAGGCCATTAAATCGCTGTTATCCTCTGACGCTGTCCTGACTCATTACGATGAGGCGAAACAGCTGGTGTTGGCTGCGGATGCTTCTCCATATGGGGCGGGGGCTGTTTTAAGCCATGTGATGGCTGATGAAAGGGAAGCACCTATCGCCTATTATTCAAGGACACTTACACTGACAGAAAGAAACTATGCGCAGATAGACAAAGAGGGTTTGGCGCTTGTGGCTGGTGTGAAGAAATTTCACGATTTTCTTTACAGGAGACCTTTTGTGATGGCCACGGATCACAAGCCCCTCCTTGGAATTTTCACACCTGACCGGCAAACACCCAACATACTGTCGGCCAGGATGTTGCACTGGACAGTGTTCTTGTCAGCATATGACTATGTTCTGGAGCATTGGCCTGGCAAGAACATGGGACATGCTGACGCTCTCAGCCTCTCTCCCCTACCTGAACAGGACTCTGACCCTGCACCGGCATTCGAGGTAATGGCCCTCGGGGAACTGGCCAAACCTCTGGTGCATGCTTCAGACATTGCGATCGCCTCAGCCAAAGACTCCACGATCACCAGGGTGCTCAACTGGGTGTGGAGGAGGTGGCCGGTAGGGCGCGTCACTGACGAGTTTACACAGAGGTTGTTTATTGTGGGGAAATAGGGTGGTGGTCCCCCCAAAACTAAGAAACCAGGTTTTGGAAGTGTTGCATGAATGCCACCCCAGCATAGTGCAGATGAAGGGGCTGGCCCGAGGTTATTTTTGGTGGCCTAAAATAGACTCAGACATCGAGAGTTGGGTGCAGAGGTGTCATGAGTGCCAGCTGTCCCGATCTGATCCCCCACAATGGGAGAAATGTCACCGGCCCTGGTCGCGAGTCCACATCGACTTTGCAGGGCCATTTCAGGGGCAGGTATTTTAATCATTGTCGATGCGTACTCGAAATGTTTAGAGGTGGTTCCAACTTCAAAATCATGGCTCTAACTGTAATCAATGCGCGGCACCGCATTTTTGCTACCCATGGGTTGCCGGACACTCTCGTGTCCGACAACGGAACCTGTTTTACCACCTCAGAGTTCCAGGACTTCTTGGTGGCAAACTTGATACATCACAGCACGTCCGCACCATTCCACCTGGCAACTAACAGGCAGGCCGAAAGAATGGTGCGGACCACAAAGGAAGCCCTCAGCCACCTGGTGCAGGGGAACTGGAGCCAAAAGGTGGCATCGTTCCTCCTCCACCAGCATGTTACGCCGCACTCAGGGACGGGGCGGAACCCAGCAGAAATGCTTATGGGTCGGCGCTTGACCATGCTGCTGGATCGCATGCACCCTGACTTAACAACAACCTGGCCACCGCACAGTGAGTCCCCAGACCAGCCACGGGTTTTTGTCGAGGGAGAAGCTGTGTATGCATGGAACTATGGAAGTGGGCACAAATGGTTACCTGCCACTGTAATTCCTGTTTTGGGGTCCCGCCATTACTCAGTGCGAATTACTGATGGTCAGGTAATGAAGTGCCATGTTGACCAATTGCGCAAATGGTGGGCTGATTCAGTCTCTGATTCCTTTCCCCAGGTGGCCGAGTACCTGACACGGACAGTCAGATAGAGTCTCCGGACTCCGAACAGGCTGAGGACTTCCAAGCAATGGAATCCCCAGGCATAGTTGAGGGTGAGCAGAGCCATGACTATGAAACAGGCCACGAACACTCAGTCCCATTAGGAATCAGGTTGAACCCGCTAACAGGGAGCCCGAAGCTCCTCCTCCACCCCCGCAAACAGAAATGGTAAGACGACCCCAACGGGTTAAGCAGCGTCCAGCATACTTAAAGGACTATGTCTGCTCAAGGGTTGTCTCATCTTAGTGGGGAGGATTGTTATGTATGGAATGGAATGTATGTATCTTTGTATATAGAGCCTGAGTCTGATATAAGGTATTGAAAACCAACCTATCAGAACCAGGAAAGTTCTGGAGGGAAGCAAACTGATTGGTCTTTATTTACAATATCTGATTGGATGTTATCTGGCATGGAGGCGTGGCTTGCCAAGCCCAGACTGTTTAAAAAGGAGCTTGTTGCTCTGTTGTTTGTCTTGTTCTGATTTCTTCTAACTTGTTGAATAAAGCTGTTATCACTGTTCACCTGCTGCCTCGAGTCTCGTATTCAACACAAGAAATGTATGTTCAGCTTAACAGATACGTTCTTGCTAACTCCTGCTGTTATGACTTAGTCACTAGTTGCTTATATATACCAGAGTTATACTAGTTATACTAGTTGCTTATATATACCAGAGTTTTATCTGGAAATATCACAGACTATACATCCTGCATTTTGTTACTACTTGACCCCCACTGTTTATAATATCCCTCTCTGTACCCATGTATGCATATCTATCTGGCAACCGAGGGATATCCTTCCTGCATCAGATGAGCATCTAGTCCAGGAAAGCTTATAGCATAACAAATCTGTTAATATTTATGGTGCCACTAAAGCACATTTTGATTTCAGCTAGTGGTGCTGAATGGATTTGCAGACAGAAACTGCAAGCAAGACAGAAAATTCTCACTGTGAGTCTCCTAAATAGGGATGCCATGAATTTTCTCAGTGAGCCTGTTTAGCAGTCAAACTCACCTTGTTCAACATGCCCAAACAGACTACGGGCCAATCAGGGATATGTCTGGATTGCATCAAGCAATTCAAACCACTGCCTGTTGGACAGAAGCTGACTCACAGCTGATCAGGGGATGAACAGGTTGCAAGCAGCTGAATGGCTTGTCAATTAAAGGGCTGCCTGATCACCACTGGGATGGGGCTGTGGCTGAGTGGAAGAGCCTCTGCTTGGCATGCAGAAGGTGCCAGGTTCAATCCCTGGCATCTCCAGCTAAAAGGACCAGGCAGTAGGTGATGGGAAAGACCTCCGCCCTGAGACCCTGGAGAGACATAGACAGGGGCTGTGGCTCAGTGGCAGAGCATCCGCTTGGTATGCAGAAGGGCCCAGGTTCAATCCCCGGCATCTCCAATTAAAGGATCTGGCAGTAGGTGATGTGAAACATTTCTATCACTGAGACTCTGGAGAGCTGCTTCCTATCTGAATAGACAATACAGACCTTGATGGACCAACAGTCTGATTCAGTATAAGGAAGCTTCATGTGTCCAGGTGTGTCCACTGGAGAACAGGAAGTGAGCCATGCTGGCAGGTGCTCTAGCATTCCTATTTGTAGCCATTTTACACAAACACTTCTAGGGATTATTTGAAGGGCTGAGCTTTCACCTGTTTTCTTATGCTGGTACCAACATACTATCTGTAAGGACAGGCCAGCACCCCCTGGTTCGCCCTGGAGCTGAACAACCACCCTGCTGGATCAAACCAGTGGTCCATCTTGGCCGGCACCCTGTCTCACTCAGCAACAAACTACCTGCCTTGCAAAACCAGTAACCAGAGAACAGAGGCTAAGGATGCTGAACTCTAGACAGACCACCAGTGTGGTCCAGCAGGGCTCTTCTTACGTGCTTAGGTTTTGAATCCCCATTATCCCTCCCCTTAATATTCTGTACTCGCCACACACGTATACCCATTTTTCATTTCTCACTCAGCCACAAATTTAACAGGCTTTCTTTTCTTTTTTCTGCCCTTCCCCGAATCCAAAAGGGAGCAAAATATATTAGTCAAGCACGAGGAATTTTATTAAACACGCAAGGCCCTGAAGTTCAATCCCCCTGAAAGATGAAGCATTTAGTTATTTGACAAAATTCCAGCAGCCAGAGAGAGAGAGAAAGCGAAACTGAAATAGACCCCCCCTTGATCAATTTCACTCACAGGAATGGCTCCTGGTGACCACCAGCAACACAATTACCCTGGCTGATACTGCCAGCCGCCTGTATAAAATGCCAAATATGTCCAGGCAGGTAAAACAAATGCTCAAGTTACCAGCTTTGAATGTATGTTGGCAATGTCAGTAGGACCCAAAATAGGACACAAATGTACAAAAAAAAGGGGGGGGAGTCTTTGTTCTTCTGTAAGATCCACATTATTCTCCATTCGGTTTTTCACCCAAAACAAATGTTTTAGAGCTGTGGCAGTTTAGGGCTATGGATTATGCTGCCATTTGGGAGGAATTTGTTTCATGTTGAAGCCCAGATTCTTTTTTTACCTGTGGAGAAAACCCAGCTACACAAAAGTGATTTGTAGAGGAACTCTATATGTGTGAGCGGAGATGTTCCAGTTCTAGATCAGAAGGGTGTTAGTTTCCCAAGAGGAAAGTTGTGATGCAATCTGCTAGCTTTGTATAAACTACAGACTTCTAAAGAATATTTATCTGACCTACTGAGTTCCCAGGTTTTCTGTTTGCAACTAACTAAAAGGCTACAACACCCATGATGCACTGTAACTGCAACCGAATTTACATGCACAAAGACATCCAGGAATAATAGTTACTCATATAAAATCTTATTTAAAACATTGAGTAGATCAAACCCAATTCCAGTTCATTTATGAACAAAGAAACAGATAGCTCTCACTCTTGTTGGACCCCAGCCCCCAGCTTATTCCCCTCCATTGTGGGAACTCTCCATTTACTCCAAACTCTCTGCTTCCAGGTGTTCAAGCAGTTTCTAATTCATATGACTGCCTCTGGACATAGAGCAGGGGTCACTGGTGGAGTGGGGGGGGCAACTGTTAATTTCCTGCATTGTGCAGGGGGTTGGACTAGATGACCCTTGAGGGTACCTTCCAGCTCTATGTTTCTATGTTCTTTCTTTTTTGTTCATGTTTATTGTAGACTCTGCCTCTTAGCCTAGCCAAGCTTAACATTACTATGAGGACAAACCGGAGAAAAGGATGAACCTTTTATGCCACCCTAAGCTTTGAGAAGCGAGGATGGAATAAAAATGTATTGTAAGCTCGGTAAATGTGGTTCGAAGGCACAAGACACACAACTTGACTGAGCCTACATTTGCTAGGTGCCAGAATGGAAACATGGGAACCTATGTACACTACCTTGAGTTCTTTGAGGGATGAAATGTAAGATTCAAATGTAATAATATGTATCTGCGTGAGAGTTGACAATAATTTGGGGGTAAGATATCCAACAAACTTGGGAGAGGGAGAAAGGACACTGCTTCACTCTTCAGCTGTAGCTTGGCTCACTGGCAGCCATTTTGTTAAGCAGCACCCTATGGCAAGAAGGAGAAGGAAAATGTGTTGTCAAGTCACAACCAACTCATGGTGACCCCATCCATGGGGCATTCCAGGCAAGAGATGAGCAGAGGTGGTAGCAACCCCAGTCCTCCTTGGTGGTCTCTCATTCAAGTACTGATCATGGGCAACTCTGCTTAGCTCCCAAGCCCTGATAAGCTTGGGCTAAGGTGGGCTATTCAGGCTGCTAATGGCAATACACCAACATTCAGTCCACAATTCAGTCCACAAAATGGAACTAACAGTAAAAAAAAGTTTACCTTTCCGGGCAATTCGAATGCAGTTCAGCCTTGTTTCCTGAAGAGAGGATTAAAGAGAGAGAAAAAGACCAATGGTTATTTAAAGAGCAATGGCCAGATTCAAACAAAAGTATTTTATATCTGTAGCTACCTTGAGCAAGTCTCTAGAGAAGCGGCATATACGTTTCTTTCAGACAGAGAGGGTTTTTCTTTTTCTTGGTACCTGCTACCTCAGATGGAGGTGCTGAGGACTGAACCTGGGACCTTCCAAATTCAAAGCACTGAGCCCAGGCAGCTCCAAAACAAACCTAATAGAAGAGGTGCTGACAGACCTGCTGAGATCTGCGTTGCTGAAGTCCCCATATGGTTTGAGAGTATTGCAGCTCTTCTGAATGCTATGTGAACTGATTAAAAAGCTGGGTGCTTAAAACTGTAACTCCATCATTTGTAATCAGAAGCACATTTGCCGACTGTGTGGCTTGGCACTGAATCCCTATCGGCAAAAGCCCGGGATGGAGAATATCACCCTCGGGGCTGCAAGAGAGCCCGAAGCAGAGAGGCAATCATCTCAGCACAGCCTCCAGCCCAAGTGTCTGGAGATTCCATTGGCCAGAACAGAAACCATCCATCACTCCCTTCCTTTTTTTCCCCTGCTCCCCAGCTCCTCCCTTTCAGTTCCATCTGCCCAAAGGGTTCCCAAAGGCATCCCTCTGCATTGCCTAATGCCTGCCTCCCTGCCAAATGACATTTTAATGCGATGGCCGCAGATGGAAAAAATGGAAATTAAACAAATGGGTACCATTTTTCATCATGTGAATCACAGCTAGTTGTTACACACAGGGCTCCTCGCTGTGCTGTTTGGGATATTTCTGAGCAGGATCTGCAGAAGCATGGCAGTACTGAGGAGGAGGCTGGAGAACCAGCTACAGTGTATACCAGGGGTCCCCAACATGGTGCCCATGGGCACCATGGCACCCACTGACACCTTTCCTGGCACCTGCCAAGTGCTTTTAGAAAATGGGCGGGGCTAGGTGGGGCTTCTTCCAAGCAGGGTTTCTGATTGGCTGTGCAGATTAAAACAGATCCTCCACTCGAAATGTTGAGGAATTACTATTAGAGTTTCTATAACCTCGATCTCTGATACTCTGTGGTTAGCCCCACCTGCCACAGCAGCCATTTTGTGACTGGATCCACCTCCTGTACAGCCATTTTGTGATTATGCCCACCACCTTGTCCAAAGGTATCCAGAGGTTGGGGTTGGGGACCCCTGGTATATACTTTCCAGGATGCCCCTTCTTGCAGCTAGCCCATGAAATCCATCACCTGGTAGTGACTGACACTTGAGAGAGAGAAAGGGAGTCATTGGTGAGAAGCTACCAGTTTTGTTTGCAAGCCCAGCAAGTTGCGACCAACTGCCAAAGGTTAGTCCAGGCAGTACCTTCAATATATGAAGTTGTCTTATGCTGAATCAGATTCTTGGTCCTTCATATTCAGTATTGTCTGCTCAGACTGGTAGTGCCTTTCCAGGTTCTCAGGCAGAGGACTTTCTCATCACCTACTGCCAGGCAATGCTTCCTCTAAGCTGTGGAGTCCTGTGAGCAGAAATTCTACTTTGTGAGCTACTGGCATTAAAGTTGTGAGTGAGCAATTTAGCTACTGCATAATATTAGTTTGCTCTGGAGCCATCCTTCCTGAGTGAAGACAACAATGTGTGAGCCAGAGGCTTAAAAACTGTGAGCTAGCTCACACTAGCTCAGCTTAGAGGGAACACTGCTGCCAGGTCATTGAACTGGAGACATCAGGGATTGAACCTTGGGCCTTCTGCTTGCCAAGCTGAGGCACAGCCCCTTCCCTCAGGATTGCCTTCTCTAATGAGCAGCACCTCCAGGACCTCAGGCGGAGAATGGGTCTTTTGTAGCACCTGCTGCCTGGAATCTGTTAACTGGAAGTACTTGGTACTACTTGCATGCAAAGTACTGCTCCGTCACTGAGCTTCAGTCACTCACAATGAAGTCACCTCATTCCCGTCTTCTGCATCTGGAGAGCCTTAAACTGGAGTTGCCTGGATTGAACCTGGGACCTTCTGCAGGCAAAGCAGATACTCTGCCTTGATCCCTCCTAATACAGTGGTCTCTCTCTAACACCTTGTTCTCAGGTGCCTTTAACTGGAGTTGCATGGGATGGGATTGAACCCAGGAACTTCTGCACAAATGCATGGAGCTGCCTTATACTGAATCAGACCCTTGGGCCATCAAAGTAAGTATCATCTACTTGGACCAGCAGCAGGGTCTCAAGCAGAGGTCTTTCACATCACCTACTATATGATCTTTCTACCTGGAGACATCAGGTATTGAACCTGGGACTTCTGCATGCAAAGCACATGCTCTACCACTGAGCCACAGCCCTGCTGACAAAGTCTATAAGACATCCATTACTTTCTTAGTGCCTGCCTGCCCTTTGCCAGCCCTCTGCCTACACACAGCTGTGAGAAACCCATGCCTGGACTCTTTCGGCTTCTGACTCTCAGGGCATAACAGTTCTTAGCTCTCTACTCTCCTCCCTCCAAACCCAGTTGCAGAGATGGGAGCTGCTGGAAAGTGTCAACTCCAGACATCGAGGATTTACCAGAGGGCACCCCAAGTGCTCCAGCAGTCTTCTTGAATGAAATTCACCAAGACAGGGAATAGAACCTCAGGGTAGTCAGATAAGATTTATTTCTGCAGCAAAGCCCAGGTGGCTGAAGGGAGGCCAAGTTATTGGTGTGTGTTACATCTTCCTGATTGGCACAGTACAGCCTGCTAGGGAAGCTGCAGGGGACAGGCCGGCCGAGGGCCTCAAGTGTGCGGAGGGCATTCTCCTTATGTTAGCAGATGCAAGGAGTTACTGGGAGAAAGGGTGTCAAAGCGGAACATCTCAGACTGAGATGCTTGCTGGCTTTTGGCCATCCTCCCTCTCCAGACGGTCTTAAAAGAACACAGAGATCTTCTTTCTCCCCACTGCTGGAATAATACATGTGAAATGTTTTCTTTTTAATTCTCTGTACTTTTTAATTTTGAGGGGTTGTATTTTAGTTCAGCATGATTTTAATTTGGAATGCATTCTTTTCTTTTTTTAATTCAGTGCATTATTTAATATGCAGTTTATGCTTTTACAGTTGTATGCATTTTAAACTGTGCACTGAACTGGTAGGGTTTGTATCCTTTGCAGCCTGGTATTACACTGTTAGCAGCCAAAGGTGATACAGTGGGATATAAGAACATAAGAACATAAGAGATGCCAATGTTGGATCAGGCCAAAGGCACATCCAGTCCAACACTCTGTATCACACAGTGGCCAGAAATACCAGTGCCATCAGGAGGTCCACCAGTGTGGCCAGGACATTAGAAGCCCTCCCACTGCTGACCCCCCCAAGCACCAAGAAGACAGTGCATCACTTGCCCCAGAGTCCCTATCTATACCTTGTGGCTAATAGCCACTGATGGACCTCTGCTCCATATGCTTATCTAATTCCCTTTTGAAGCTGTCCATGCTTGTAGCCGCCACCACTTCCTGTGGCAGTGAATTCCAAGTGTTAATCACTCTTTGGGTGAAGTACTTCCTCTTATCCGTTCTAACCCGACCGCTCAGCAATTTCATGGAGTGCCCACGAGTTCTTGTATTGTGAGAAAGGGAGAAAAGTACCTCTTTCTCTACCTGCTCTTTCCCATGCATAATCGTATAAACCTCAATCATGTCACCCCTCAGTCGTCGTTTCTCCAAGCTAAACAGCCCTAAGCGCCTTAACCTTTCCTCATAGGGAAAGTGTTCCAACCCCTTTATCATTCGAGTTGCCCTTTTCTGCACTTTTTCCAAAGCGATAATATCCTTTTTTAGGTGTGGTGACCAGAATTGCACACATTATTCCAAATGAGGTCGCACCATTGATTTATATAGGGGCATTATGATATTGGCTGATCTGTTTTCAATACCCTTCCTAATAATCCCCAGCATAGCATTGGCCTTCTTTATTGCAGTCATAAAGGTTTAAAGGTTTAAAGATATAAAGGTTTCAAATAAACTAATAATGTTTCTTCATGCCAAGAAGTGGGTTGGATCCAGCCACTTTTTTCCAACCCATCTCACCGAACTTGCTGCCTTATAATGACCCCTTTTCTTGCTGCCTTACAATGACGCCTTTTCCCCATGACTTTTGTCCATGCAGGTCCCATGTTTCTCCACAAAAAAGACCCTCTCTTCTCCTGTTTGCCAATAGAAAAGCTGGTTGAATTCAACCCATTAGTGGTGGTGGTGGAAAGTGCTGTCAAGTCACACTGACTTATGACAACCCCTTGGGGTTTTCAAGGCAAGAGACTAACAGGGGTGATTAGCGTAGCAACCCTGGTATTCCTTGGAAGTCTCCCATCCAAATACTAGCCACAGCTGACCCTAAGCTAAGCAGCTTCTGAGATCTGACGAGATCCAGGACAGGGTAACTCATTACTAGTTGTGGCTGAACATTCCAGATTGAGGGGAAAGGCTGAAGTTCATTGATAAAATGCTTGCTCTGCATGCAGAAAGAAGGGTCCAATCCCATGAATTTTTGGTTCAAAATAATTTCAGGAGGCAGAGCTGGCCCTGGAAAGTGGATCCTTGTTACAGCTCAGTCAAAACAAACTATTAGGCAGACTCTAGATAAGAAAGCCTTCTTATGTTGCATAGGATACAGGCTGTCGTTTAGGTAGAGTGCTTGCTTGGTATGCATACAGCAGTTGCCATTTACTGTAATAATGTTTATTATTTATATAATGCCTAAGAACTAACAACTATAGAAAGAAAGGTGTGAGCTTTCTGGAGTCCTCCCAAATGGTGATATCAATGAAAACGAGCAAGGCACAGTAGTTGCTGTCAATACTACACAAATTAATAACAGCTGTTTTAGGCTGATCTACAGGGAGGCTGTCCAAAGGAGCAGGGAGGCTGATCAATGGTATTTGAGCAGAGGGGCTCAGATTCAAGCTCCATAGTCAAAATAATTCTAAGAAACTGATGTGTGGGTGTGTGTGTATGCAAATGCATGCATGCACAGGGGTACATGTGTTCCTAGTAGCACTACCCAATTATAGGATCTCTGGTAGCCAGCATCGAAAAAGAATATTCTCTGCCACTGAACCTCTGCTCATCAAAGAAAGCAACACTGAACTACATGGACTGAGATCTGACCCAGTGTTGTTCATCCTTTTGAAATACAGATGGCCATTCTAAAGGTTGTGAGAAGGACAAGACCATGGTCACTCTTGAGATGGGGATGAAATGAATCCTACTTTATAATCAGAAGTTGCTACTTACCCCTTTGAGATTGCTCATGGCCTGGAAATAGATGAGATATGCCTTCTTGGGCTCCAGGGGTGGATTCCAGTAGCCGTTGTATGTTTGATTGTCTCCAACAGTGAAAGGTTTGGCTTCTGTGAGGCTGCTGGGAGGCAGTTCAGCTCCAAAGTAGTGAACAGAGCCACGGGACATGGCATCGTCAAAGGTGAGGGGCACTGGAAAGCACTCCTGGCCCCCGACCTCCCGCTTGATCTTCTTCGGCCTGTCTTCTTCCACAATGACTTGGTATGTGCTGGGAACACAGTCAGGGAAGCAGGTTGGAAAAAGAAACAGAAATGGTAAAAATCAGATGCAAGCTGGTCGACAACACAGGTGTGCCATAGGCCCAGTCTCTCAGCCTAAACTAACTTGCAGAGTTGTTGCGGAGGCAAAATGGAAGTGGGGAGAACTAAACTTGAGCTACCTGGAGGATGTGTGGAATAAAAAATGGGACAGGTACCTCTTATTTCCCCATACCAGGGCTTAAAACAGCCCATGAGAAGCTATTTCAATCTGAGAAAATAGCAAGTGGTGAAGAGTAACCTCCCTTAATTCATGAGCACCAGTATGGTATAGCAGAGTGTTAGATAGGATCTAAGAGACACTCTGACCGCTATATCACACTGGTGCTCATGGATTGACAGAGGTTATTCTTCATCTCCTGCTATTTTCTCAGCTGAGAATAGCTTCCCATGGGGTGTTTTAAGCCCTAATATGGGAAAACAAAAAATACCTGACCCATGTCATCCCAACCTTCTTTCACATAGCTTAAGTTAAGCCCTCTAAGCACAACCTACCTAATGCTGAATAACACAGTTTCTGAACACTTTCAGTGCACCTTACCACTGGAACTTGCTGCATGAAATGGCAAAATCCTCTTGCAAACTATCACTAAAGTGTATTGAAAGTGCATTATTCAGCGTGTGTGAAAACACCACAAGGCCTGAATCCCCACTGTTCTCTAGAAGCTCTCTGGGTGACTTTGGGCCAGTCACACTCTCTCAGCCTAACCTACCTTACAGGGTTGGTGTTGTGAGGCTAAAAAGGAGGAGAGGAGAACGATATTGTAAGCTGCCTCACGTCCCCACTGGGCACAAAAGCAGAGTATAAATATCTAAAATAAATGAGTTATTAACACTCCTCTCAAGCTGATTTTGGAAGTCAAATTACGTGTAAGAAATTCCAGTCACGGAGTTCCTCCATCACGCATACTGAGATATCATTTCAGTACAGAAGAGACAGACACTAACCCCTCAAATTAGGTCTCACTTGTCAATCACTTGTCAATTAGGTCTCACTTGTCAATCATGCTCTGAGGGAAGGATGGTGAGTGTGTTGTTGTTCTTTGACGGGGATTTCCACCTGACTTTGTCGAACAGGTAGCGCGTGAAAGGCAACAGACAACCCAGCCAAGACTAAAACAGAGGAGTGAGCAAGAAACAGGGTAGATAAAATCTCATTCAGGATTTCAGAGAGGAGTTCTTCATGGACTGCCCTCTGCAGAGGAATGAGAGCACACAACACCCACCCAACAAGAAGCGTGAGCAGGGCTGGCCTCAGCATCCCAAATGCCATGGCCCAGGGTTTCTAGCAGGGCCCACTGCTGCCCACTCACCTGCATGTGCTCCAACACCCATGGCTCCCTGATACAAACACTGCTCAGTGCCACTGAGGAAGGGTCTGCAGGCACCTGGGAGCATGGGCAGTGGGAGTGGCTTGTGAGCAAAAAAGGACACCAAAGCAGATGGGAGGCATGCAGGTGGGTGGGTGAAAGGGAAGGAGGGCAAGAGTGCCTGGGGGTGGGCCAAGAAGAAGGGGGCCTGGAAACACTCTAGTTGGGCCCCCACAAAACTGGAACCAGCCTTGAGTGCGAACCCCTGTGTTCAAAACCAGGAGCTCAAAACTAAGCAAGAACACAATTTATTGTTAAGCATTTAGGGTGAAATAATGGCCACAGACCAATAATTGTTGTAATAACCCCTCCTCCTGTCTCACACCAAATCTATATAATCCTGATTGGCCCTCTGTTTGTAAGGGGGCTGAAGCCCTTTGCTGAATATAAATTTGTGAGAAACCTGCAGTCAGAACCCAAAAGTAAATATTTAGAACAAAAATAAAAAGACAGTTGATTTCCTTTCAGGAAAGCAATCACTGTATGTCCAAATCCAACTATGGCATATGATTCTCTTAAGCACATATGATTTCCTATACCTGATTGGTGCCCCTCTGCCCTGCGCCGGCCTCAGCAGAACAGTGATGGTGCTCTCTGACTCTCCCAAGGGTGAAGGCATGTCTCCATAATCAAAACTGGGAGCTAAAAAAGAAGTATAAAGGACAATTAGTAAATGTAATGGGCAGTGCTGTAGGTTGGTAGCCTATCTTTTGGCATCCTAAAGAATAAAATATTTACTATGGCCTGGGATTTTGTAAGCTGGAGCCTGGTTCATCAGATGTAAGAAATGAGAAGACAAGATTTACCAAAAAGAGTCAATAATATTAGGAAATGTTGAAGGCAGCAGGAAAAGAGGTGTGATAGATTGACTCAATAAAGGAAGCCACAGCCTTCAGTTTGTAAGACCTGAGCAAGACTGTCAATGACAGGACATTTGGGAAGTCATTAATTCATAGGGTCACCATAAGTCCGCAGCAACTTGATGGCACATAACACACAAGAAAAGCCACATTTGGTTGGCAGATTTATACCCAGAGCTGCAAACAGCAGAAGGGTGAGAGAGAGCTGTTACAAAGAGAAGGATGAATCACGGTCACGTCCATAAACCTGTAAAAAGGAACAATTGTAATTGTTGTTTTCTAATGAGTGAACTATCCCAAGTGCCTACTGAGTCCAAGTCTAATAGCATCGTATTCTCTAGCATTAAGTGGTCCAGCTGAGTTGGCAGAAATGGTCAAAAGCATGGGAGCTGTCCAGCAGTTCAGCAATCTCGGCAAGACTCAACAGCCTGGAGATTTGAGTGCTAAGAGCAGGGGAGCTGTCCAGAGAGTGCAGGTGCTGGAAAACAGATGCTGGTCTATAAGAATATTGCATCAGCAACTTCCAGGCAGTATACAAGTTCTTTATTTTTAAAAACTGCCTAGCTATTTAATCCAGCCAGGCGTAGTAGTGTGGTCCTGATGAGACTTAAAGCTTCCTCCCTCAGAGGAGGAGCCACAATGGGATGTCTTGTGCTGCCAAGGGAAGTATCAAACTTCTGGTTTGGGTGCGTCTCAGATTTATTGGTGTATCCCAGAGATAATCTTGAGAAGCGGTGAGAGTGTGTGTGTCAGATGACAATGTGTCCAATTGGAATCTATCTAGTTTTCTTAATTCTGCTGATTACTTCGATGGCACTTCCTCTTACATGGCGTTCTCAAGGCTTCCCTCTGGGTATCCTGTCACTCCCAGCCTGTAGTTTGGGAGAGAGGGAGTCTTCTCATCCCATTCTGATTCAGAGCTTGTTCCATTCCTAGTAAAAGATGATATAGTCTGTATACCTTTTTTTTGGGCCCCCTGAAGGGGATTTTTTAATTGCATTTTCTAAAAGTACATGAAAAAATAGGAAAGGGACTAGATACTATAGGATAAAGTAAAGAAACCTCTAAAAACCCAAGAGTGGGTGTCATACAAACTGCTTTAACAAGATTACAAGCTTATATAGCCAAATATTCATATAAATTCATTGAACATGTTCATCATCTTTTAAACTTCCGTTCCAACTTAAACATCGTCTACTGTGACTTCTTAAAGAGTCTAAGATGGGAGGAGTGAAATTGAGGATCTGGAGATTAGTATTGGGGATTGTCCTGAGTGGCTGCCAGTGCAGGATGTGGAGATAGTTGCGTTAATTACTCAAATTAAGGCTGGGAAGGCGCCGGGACCAGATGCAATTCTCCCGAAGGCCATTAAAGTGATTCCGGAATGGGGGGCGTCCTTAGCAGTTTTATTTACTGCTATAGATAGGACAGGTATAATACCTGAATAGCATGGACAAATGCTATTATAGTACCAATTTTCAAAAAAGGTGACTATAGATCGCCTAGTAATTATAGGCCCATTAGCTTGCTTTCTATTTTAGGGAAACTCTATGCAAGCCATCTGGCGTTCAAACTTAAGGCCTGGATGGCAGAACAAAACTTTTTAGGTATAGAGCAAGCAGGATTCAGTTAGGGGAAGTCAACTTTAGATCACTGTCTTGTGTTAAGTCACTTAGTGAATAAATATAAAAAAGGGAAAGGGGACAAGTTGTACTCTGCCTTTTTAGATTTGAAGAGTGCTTTCAATACTGTTTCAAGGGAGCTGCTATGGAAGAAGTTAAGGCTGTTGGGAATTGACATGAGATTGCTCCTGTTGATCAAGAAATTATATACAGATACCACTTGTCAAGCAAGAGGCTCTAGGGATGAGGATTTAATCCTGAAAATTTCCATCAATATAGGGGTTAAGCAGGGCTGTGTATTGGCTCCCCTCCTTTTAAATCTTTTTTTAAACGATTTGGCCAAGGGGCTAGAGGGGATTGATGGACACAGCCCAATTTGAGCTCGTGCTCGGTGCCCCTGTTACTGTATGCAGACGATTATGTAATTCTTTCTAGGCCTGAAGTAGGGATAAAGAGGTTGTTAGCACACTTTATAGAATATTGCAAGATGAACGGGTTATCCGTGAATTTTGACAAAACTAAAATAATGGTGTTCGGAGATTCCTGGAAACCTATTGGTGTGTTAAGGGCAAAGACATTGAACAGGTGAAGAGTTTTAAATATTTGGGAATTAATTTTCGCCATAGTGCTAGGTGGGTAGCACACAGATCAGAAGCAATCAAAGCTGCGAATTGCTGTGTGCTAGCAATAACCCGTTTCTTTTTTACCAAGGGTAATCAGTATGTTCCTGTGGCCCTAAAGGTGTTTGAGCATAAAATTAGAGCAAAACTTCTTTATGGGGTGCCCATTTGGATCACTGCTTTTAACAAAATGGTAGAACAACTTCAATGCAATTTTGTGAGGAAAATATTAGGGCTGCCTCGGTGTGTTCCTTATGCTGCCATTTGTTTGGAAGCCAATTTGATAAGCTTGGAAACAAGGCCTTGGATAATTACTTTCAGATTTTGGTTACACCTGTATTTCAGGAGCTGTCCCAATAGCCTTATTCCATAACTGCTGAAAGAGTCTCATTGTTCTAAGTGGTTTGCTGCTATAGAAAGGAAAATCATCTCAATAGGATAATGCCTGAATGATATGATGTCCTTATCTGAAATAAACATCTTTGCTCTGTGCAAACAGAGATTAATTGATATTGAAATGCAAGAGAGAGTTTTGGCTTCTGGCAGATGTTCTCCTTTAAGATGGGCATGCTTTCCGATCAACGCCCGAGCACAATACTGTTCGGATCTGACTTCCCTCAGCTGCGTAGAGCATTTATGCTGGCCCGTTTTAATGTGCTCCCCTCTGCGGTTTTAGCTGGAAGATTTAAGAAAATCCCCTACTCTGTAAGGTTCTTTGATTGTGGTTCAGAGGAGATTGAAACAATCGAACATGTATTTCTCTATTGTAGTTTGTATGAGGACATTCGGGCAGCCTATTTAGAAGATATTCTTAAGAATGAAGCCAAGCAATCCGATGACAGAATGTTGTATCGTTTACTGGCTTCAGAAAACATAGTGGTTATTGAAGCGGTTGCTAAGTTTTGTAACTGCCTTATAATGAGGAAGATTTGTGTTAAACCCATGAACTGAATGGCGATTGTGTATGATTCTGATCTATGCCAATAAAGGTTTTGAACTGAACTGAACTGAACATTCTTTAAACTTTAGAGTTATAATAACAAATCAATTTTTATCTTTTGGCTTCCTCAGTCTATAGCCTTGTTTTGGGGCCGCAGCCCCCAGATTTGAGTCTGATTCTTCACCAGAAAATGACTCTACTCCATCTCTATCTTCTTTCTCAGGGCTGCCTCTGTCTTCTTCTTCTTTCCCATCTGTTGGACAGCTGTGCAGGTGCAGGAATTTATTTGCTTTTTCCAGAGTGTCAATTTTTTCTTTTCCATTTGCAAACTTAAAGATGACTCCTTGGGGAAAAATCCATCTGTAGACAATTTGTTTCTTTTGAAGGAATGCGACCAAGTCTTTATATTTATGCCTTTTCTTCCTTATTTCAAATGGTATGTCCTTTAGTACCTTGATCTCTTTGCCCTTGATTTTCAGGGTAACTCCACTGGCCACTTTAAGAATTTTATCTCTGACATTTCTTCTGGAGAATCTCACCATCACTGCTCCTGGCAGATTATTGTTCCTTATGAATTCTGTATATGAATTCTGTATATACACATTAACTTAGTGAGATTTTCCCCTTTTTCCTCAGGAATTCCCTGAAATCTTAGGACATAGCTTGCCCTTTTCATTTGTAGCTGTAGCAGTTGAGACTCGTCTATTTGTTGCTTCTTCTCCATTGTCTGCATTTGTTTTTGCAGCTTTTTGGTGTTGGTGTCTACTTTTTAAAGTTGCAATCCCGTTTGATCGATTTTTTTTGACAGTCTCGTTAATTTGAGCTCGCTGTTCATCCAGCTTTCGATTTATTTCCATCACTTGTTCCAGTAGAGGGTGCAATGCCTCACTTAATAGCCTTTGAAGGCCTGCGTTTGTGTCCTGTTTGGGCACAACACTCGCTGGGCTGGTACTTCCGGTGATCTTAGCTTTCGTTATCTTCTCCCTCTCATCCTTCTTTATGGGAGGCGCCATTTTTGAGAAATTGTTTACTTTTTAACAAAAGTTATCATAGTCTCTGAAGTTCTCAGTTATGCTTGGTAAGTTCTTAGAAATCTTTTAATTCAGTCTGTTTCGCTTTAAAAGCTTGCTCCCCCCTGCTTTTACGATTGAGTTCGCTTTCAATTTGTCTTATCGTAGGGGAGTCCCCCCCCTTGCTTCCCACAGGGCGGCTTTTGGCTCTTTTCGATGTTCTCGCTTCACCTTAACTCACAGTTCAATGATTATACGATTTCCATATCGCTTAAGTTGCAAAACCGCTAGATCACCCGGCGCTTGATCTGGTGTGCGCTTCTAGTTCCATCTGGAAATTCCGTAGTAGGACTGTCGGGGCATGGATGCCCCCCCTCACTGGCTTGGTTGCTGGAGGAGAAGCTGTCTAGAGCCCCATGGCTTGGAATCCCTCACAAGGATTCCATGGGGAGTGCGGACAATCGCACCCCCTCCTAGCCACGGGTTCTGGCGATCGTCTCCTGGAGGTCCGGGAGAGCAAGCGCCATAGCAAGCGCTGAAACCGGAAGTCAGGTAGTCTGTATACCTGAGGCCTTATTTGCACCAATGAAGTATACTTATGTATATTTATACACACATGAAGCTGTTTAACACCAAGACATTGGTCCATCTAGTTTTCTATGTTTCCGGCAATGACTCTCTAGGCCACAGCAGGGAGGGCGGGATATAAATTTTAATAATAACAACAACAACAACAACAATAATAATAATAGACAGAGAATGATCCTGCCCGATATCAGCTGTATGAGACCTCTCAACTGCATGAAAAACATGCACTCTGCCATTCAGCCACAGCCACAACCCTGTAAGAACTTCACTTAAACTTTGTTGGATACACTGGAGATGCAGTCATAATAATTAACTGACAGAATACTGAAATGTATCGGCACAGGCCTTTATTTTGCCCAGTCCTCTCCTTCAACCGACAAAGCAAAAGAGTTTCTCACAACAATCCCTGCCCTCCCTCTTTCTTTGCAGCAGCCCAGAGGACCTGGTTAATTAGTAGTCACACAGGTCCACCGCCTGCTGGCTTGTAATTCCTGGGCCCCCATTAAGCAACATGGCAACCCATTCAGCGCGGTTAATAGCTACACCACAGACATTAGCAAACAGCCCTAAGTAGTGTGTGGCTTGTTAATGAAGCCCAATTAATCCCTTGTTTGTGCCTTTGCAAGGCAGGCTATTTTGTTTCTCCTCTGTAATCTCCTCCCTGGCATGTGTGTGTGTGTGTGTGTGTGTGTGTGTGTGTGTGTGTGTGTTGGAGGGAGGCTGTTGTCACTGTGAAAATCTCCCAAGAAGCACCAGCCTTTTCTCTCCCCCCTCTCGGGAGCTGGCCTCGTGTCTCTCGTCTATTACGGTTGGATGGTTGGTTCAAAACAAATACTTGGAATATTTTGGCATGCATAGGCTGAGCCTTTGGAGTGTTCCATCCAGCAGAGCCAGCCTTGGCACAGATGGATCTCCCTATATTATCTACAAGCTCCTATTGTAAATTCGGGTCTTTGGCTTGAAGGCACCAGCTCAGCTGCCAAAAACTGGCAACAAGGACAGAGGATGGGATAACATAGTATACATTTGGCAACAATATCTGATGTAAAAATCTGATGCTACTTTAACTTCAAGGGTCTCCTGGATCCTCATGACACCCTTCAGAAAATGTTAAAATGGTTTATGCTTGTATGTGTATTTCATGGTTGTTACAGTTCCATCTTGGATAAAGCTTTGGTGAAACTAGGTGCTACAACCCTGTCAGCTGGAACTAAACTTGCAGAGCTGCTATAGGAACAGAACTTTAAGTCTTCAGGAAGTACTATTGGTATATTGAGTAGACTGAAGTACTATTGGTGTATTGAGTGGACTTTTGAATTTGCAATTTACATTTGAATTCTCTGTTCTATGACTCATGAACTTGGATCTTTCCCTTCTTGCACTACTATTTGCATAATTTATTGATATGAATTTCAAGATTTTTATTAAGATTGGGGTTTTTTTGTTATCACTGATTACGCAAATAATTTGAAACCATTATATTTAGTGTATTTGAGTATTTTTGGAGGTTTTATTGTACAAAGGATTTTTCCTTTTTTGTATTCACTTCATCCGTGTATCCCACTTTTGTTGCCACCCTCCAGAATAAGGCAGCTTCTCCCTGGAAGCGATTCACACTGTGCGGCTACCTGATAGAACTTGGGGGATATGCTATCCTAGATAGGTTATTAGGTCTGCCTCAAGGGTACCAATGGGACCCTAGAAAATATGCTGCTATCTTAAAGACTTTTTGTGCTTGCAAAGAGAAATACTTGTGCCTTATGTCCTTTATATACATCACAGTCCTTGAAAAAGATTGTATTTGAAATGGGTAAATTACTAGAGTCCCATGGGACTAGTGTTACTGACAAGGTGCTGTCTTAATATCTGTACAGAATGTAAACCTGCACTTTGATATTTTGTTTGGGTGAAACCTATTTTTGATAATATTTGATACCAATATTTATATAACAGTATAGAAAGATAAAAAAGAAAACTAGAAAAGCACAAAATTAATTTACCTTGAACATACATCTATTATACAGTTTTTGTATACCCCCCCTCAGTTTTTGTATACCCCCCAGAATAAGGCAGCTTCTCCCTGGAAGCGATTCACACTGTGCGCTCATTGCCACTGAGAACATAGAGGTGTTCACAGCAACAAAAAAGCATCCAAAAGGGAATTTTTCTGTGGTTTTCCTCCATTTCAGACCCAGTGTGATGTATCAGTGGGATCTGGTACATTCAGGTTCAAATCTCCACTCTGCCATGGAAGCTCGCTGGGTGACCCTGGGCCAGTCACACACTCTAAACCTTACCTACCTCACAGGACACTTGTGAAGATTAAATGGAGGAGATGAGAACAATTTAAGCGATTTTGGGTCCCTATTATGGTGACAGATGGGGAATAAAGGAAAAAATAAATTTCCCCCATGTCTTCCATTCCACATACATACTCGCAGCTCTATTGGAAGAAATTATGCCCATTTCTCTTTTTTTAACAAAATTAGTAGTAGCTATATTATTGTAGAGTAATTATGCTATAGTGATATAGCACCTATTAATTTTTTTAGAGCTAATAAAAACTCAAACAATGGCATAGGAGGGGGAAATGACAAGTGAAAGTGGAAATGGCACCTATGTGGGCATTTCACCACCTCCCTTCTTGACTGGGGTTCAGCTGTCAAAGCAACAATGCCTCAGAAGCCTCCTTCGGAGACTGATGGGTTCCCCAAATCAAACTGGAAACCAAAGGTTGTTTGCATTTCCACATTTATTCCACATTCTGCATCCAACCCTCACTCAGAACAACAAAGCCATCTCTCATTAGCAGTCAGTAAATGTGGACACCAGGACCTCCTCCAAGGGTACTACACAGCTGATTCTTATGTTTGCTTTCCAGACACAATGCAGCAAAGTGCTTTTTTTAAAATGTGTCCCCACCTTAAACAATTGCTCAACTCTTGCACAATCATGAATCTATGCTGTACCATGGAGCTTTGCTGTAATGACACACATCTGTATCCCTAAACAAAACGCCCTCTTCAGAGCAGAAAAAAGTGCATTGAAGATTCTGTGAAATTTAATGTTTAAAAAAAATAACAAACCCTCTTTGCTCAGATATAACCACCTTATCTATTCCACCTCAGACAACATTTCCCCACTCATGCAGATAATATCATTTCTCTAAGACCGGTTCTAAAGAGACGTGGAGCCGACAGTGTTCAATTTCTTCGGTCCCAGTCCACCCCCCTAATAGATACCATCAAAGCCGCTCCAGTGAGTTAGGAAATGTGTTCCAATGCTGGAGCCTCCATAATGTAAACAAGCCGGCTTTTGGACCCGCTAGGCGAGTAAATTATCCAGCAGGGTTGTAAAATGTAATGCCGACTGTTTCCATTTGAATTCTGACTGCGGGGTAGTTGGAAAGGGGAGGGGGGAGGGACCTCTGGAGCATGAAGAATCCATTTGCAAGGGGAAGCATATTTAAAGAAACCACCCTGGTGGGATGTGCGGTTACTCTGTCACTCGGGCACCATGGCATTGCCACCCATCCCGAAGGCCACAGGACTGCTGCGGCTGTGACATCTCTGCCTGGCGAGGAGTACAAAAGCTGCCTCTTGTCAAACATATGCAACAGCTGGGAAGTGCTGAAGTGTCATCTGTAAAGAGTAATGACCTTTCCAAGCAATGGCCATCTGGGTTGAAATAACTGTACAGTTGCGACTCCAACACTCCAGGGAAGCCAGATGCTTTCCCCTTAAGAAGTGGTTCTGTTGCATGGCCAGGGCAGTTTTGTACCTCTCAAATCACAGTTTGTTTGTTGGTAGGAACTTAGCATCCTTCCTCCAAGCTAGCGCATCAGTCACAAGAGCATGGCACCTATTGTACAGTGCCTGTGACATCACTGGCAATGAAGAGTACAGTCGCTCCGTCCATAGACATGCTGCTTTGAGAACCATTTCAAAGGTGTTGTAGGACTTCAAAAATAAATCCACAGAGGATGAGTGATGACATGTTGTAGCAATAGTGTGGGGCCATTTGAGGGAGCCTAAGAGCAGAGACCTTGCTTTAGGTGCCCCTGACATCAGAATGGGTATTCTCTGTGCTCTGTCCGCTGAAGGCCCTTCTCCTCATCTGTCTGTCAGGCACCTACTCAGCTGGCCACATAAAAAATGTGGGATGGGGCAGAGAAGCCACAGCATCTGATATTAAGGGATTTTCTGGTGTTCGTACACTTTTCCTGGGCTTTCTATCCACGCCGTCTAATGTTTTTTTAAACCTGTTTTGCATTGTCTTGGCTATCTTATGTGGTTATAACAGGGACATGGTTATAACAGGGTCCCCAATGTGGCACCCACATCTGCCGTCACCTTTTCTGGTGTCTGCCAAGTGTTTTTAGGAAGTGGGCAGGGCCCGGTAGGGTTTTTGTTCAGCAAGGCTTCTGATTCACTATTGGAGATTTGATTGGCTGTGCAGATTTTTTTAAGATGTTGCTTTGGAATCAGCTGCCACCATAGCACAAGGACCTGTACTGTGTTACTGAAGTTAAGCTAAGAAAATCATTTTCTGGCTGGCTCCGCCTCCTGCAGCAGCCATTTTGTTACAGCCATTTTGTTTCTGGGCCCACCGTGCCTTGTCAGAATTCCAAATGTGCCCACAGGCTCAAAAAAGTTGGGGACCTCTGAGTTATAACATGATGAGTTGTAACCTGCCTCAAAAACCAGGGGACCAACATTTCAAGGTAGGGACTTGTCAGACTCCTGGAGAAATGAGTTCCCAACCACAGTCATTCAGAAGAATAGAGAGTTTATTGAGACACTGATAGGATCCAGACTCTTAACGTTTCTGTGTTAGAACTGGGGGAAAGCATGCAAAGCAAGCAATTATACCTAAATCAAGGAGGACCCTAATGGCCCGGGGCCAATCACACCTATACTAGAGGCCCACCGAAATAATGGCCTATAGTTCCCAGGTGAAAGATGATGCCAAGCTTGACTGGGGCTCAAGGTTATCTGTCTGGGCTAAATAAGATAACTAAAAGCAACAGTGAAGCAGCCAAAAGCGAAAGCAGACATTCTTCTCACTCCCCTACATCCCCATGGCAACCAAGCCTGAGAAAGCGGGCAAAGTTGACAGGACTGGAACATCTGTCCTCTGGCTAGAGCTCTAGAATGGAGATGGGCTGTGGCTCAGTGGTAAAGCCTCTACTTTGCATTTAGAAGGTCACAGGTTCAATCACCAGTTAACACACCCAAGGAGTAGGTGACAGGAAAGACTTCTACCTGAGACCCTGGAGAGCTGCTGCCAGCTAAAGTGGATGATATTGGATTGATAGACCAAAAGGGGGGTGGGGGGGAGGGTTAAAATTATTATGAAAAGTATGGTTAAAAGATAATATGTAAAATTTGTGAAAAACAATTAAAAAAATAAATATTTATAAAAAAGGATTGATAGACCAAGGGTCTGACTCAGCAGGAGGCACCTTGATGTTTTCATGGGTTCAGAGCTCCAGACCTGGTTTTACACAGATGCAGAACTTGGGCATGAGGCTGCACATGAACTTCAAAAAAGAAACAGTGAGCATCAGCAAGGGCATCCCCTTGCCCACAGCAAGCTTCTTTAAAGGTTGTGTGTTCCTCCTTACCAATGTTGGAAAGCAATGAAACTGGAAAGAAGCGAGCCAACAGAGCAAGACTACCACCCCTGCACCCAGTCTCCAATACTATGGGATGGGAGACATTTGGCTGGATGGTCCTGGATCAGAGCAAGACTGAAAGTACACAACTGCTATCAGGACACGTGTAAGTACTAGATGTATCCAAGGTCTTGTACTGGCATTGACATGTGCATACTTTTCAGTGCTGTACATGTTAAGGATAAGACAATCTGGTCTCACACACACTGCTTACTCATGTAAAGAAACAGAGGTGGTGAAAATCAATGTGTGCCACAGCAGCAGTGCAGGTAGCCTTTGAACCCCACTCTGGTACAGCGTTTAGGGACTCTTTACATAGCTGTTGGAAACATGGATGACTTAAAGAAGAACAGAAATGAAAACCTGGAGTGATTTCCCCCCCCCCCCCAACTGCCAAACAGAGCTGGACAAATTTCATATCAACCTGGAGCCCAGGAGAACATAGGTCCTAACCCTTTCTTACATTTCCCCAGAACTGTTGCAGAAGCAATGCTCCTTTGGGGACCACATTCCTCCAGCTATGCAAGACCAGCAAAGAAAAAGAAGGAAAAAATAAAGAAAGAGAAAGAACAGAGGGAAAGAAAAAGAAAGAAAAGTGAGAGATCAAAAGGGAAAGAAAGAAAGAAAGAAAGAAAGAAAGAAAGAAAGAAAGAAAGAAAGAAAGAAAGAAAGAAAGAAAGAAGAAAAGAAAAGTGAGAGAGGAAGGAAGGAAGGAAGGAAGGAAGGAAGGAAGGAAGGAAGGAAGGAAGGAAGGAAGGAAGGAAGGACAGGAGACAGAGAGAGAGAGGAAAAGGGAGAGAAGCTGAAGGCAAAAGAAAGAAGTGTATCAAAGTGGAACTGGAGGAGGAATGGCTGGAATATTTAATGAAATCCCCTTGCATCAGCAGCTGGCAAAGAGCCTTGCAACTGAGTTCCATGATCACATATGGGTGTGTTTGTCAGCAGAAAACCAGCTCATCACACTCATCAATTTGTTTTCCGGGGGGGGGGGGGGGGGCGCGACTTCTACACGCTCGCCAGATGTTGCTACATCCACGACATGGCACTCATTTCTTGGCCCATAAACTTGGAAGAGGAGGCACGGGCTCAAAGTGTTGAAGTCAACTTTAGATTTCCAGAAAAGCAGAGATTTCCCAAAGAAGGAAGAGCCCTTCCCTTTGTCTCCCCCTTCCCCTCCCACTCCCCCTACCTGAGATGTTGGTGGTGATCTCCGTCAGCGCTGTCTGGCCAAAGCCCTTGCCAGTCCGTGCCCGCACTGAAAACAGGTAGGTGGTTCCCGGATGCAGGTTGGAGAAAACATGATAGGTTTCATTTCGGAGCTTGGAGACAGTGCGCCGAGGACCAGGCACGTTGACTGCAGGGTCAGAGGATTCAATGCTCTGGTAGCTGATCTAGGATAATGGGAAACACTTTAAGATTATGTCAGTATGAACACTGAAACTTCAGATCCTAATTTTCTGTCCCCCAGCATTTCCCCTCTGTTCTAATCAAACTGATTACAATATGCATTGTAGGTTTGCATCCTTTACAAGCATTCTTTACAGCATCTCTCCCGCCTTCTGACTAAGGCCCTTTCTGCACTCTCCTTTTAATCCATGTTCACCACAGTTTCCTCCAAGCAACTGTGCACTAAAATCAAATTCAACCTTCTTTTTAATCGAGGTTTTCCCCCCATTCTGCACTGAAATCGAGGTCAATCTTCTTTTTATTCCATTTCCCCCCCTAATTCTGCATTCCATTACCTCCCTTCAGTAGTCAGCCGGGTTTCAGCCTGCTGTTGCCCCAGGTTATTTGGATGCTGTTTTGTTATGGATTTAAATTGCCTCAACTTGAACACTGGGAAAATCTGGAGTGGCAGGCAAATGTGGAAAGGAGCTAGGATAAAAGGACTCGGAGATCTCCATTTCTACCCTACTCGTGTCTGATTAAGGGAGTTTTGACTCTCGAAAGCTTATACCCTAAAACTCTTGTAATGCACACTGGAGCACATTGGAGTCAAAAATCCCGACTATAAATATATGTTGATGGGGTCCAAACTGGCGGTAACTGACCAGAAGAGAGATCTTGGGGTCATGGTAGATCTCACTGAAAATATCGACTCAGTGTGTGACTTCAATTTTTAAAAACGCAAATGCCATGCTGGGGATAATTAGGAAAGGGATTGAAAACAAATCAGCCAGTATCATAATGCCCCTGTATACATCTATGATGCCACCTCATTTGGAATACTGTGTACTGCTCCTCAAAAAAGATATTATAGCATTGGGAAAGGTACAAAAAAGGGCAATTAAAATGATTAAGGGGATGGAACACTTTCCCTATAGAGAAAGGTTAAAGAGGTTACAGCTCTTTAGCTTGGAGAAATGATGACTGAGGGGTGACATGATAGAGGTTTACAGAATTATACAGGGGATAGAGAAGATCAAGAAAAAAGTACTTTTCTCCCTTTTTCACAATACAAGAACTCGTGGGCACTCAATGAAATTGTTTAGAAGTAGGTTTAGAACAGATAAAAGGAAGTACTTCTCCACCCAAAAAGTAATTAACACATGGAATTCACTGCCACAGGAAGTGGTGGCGGCTACAAGCAAAAACAGCTTCAAGAGGGGATTGGATAAACATATGGAGCAGAGGTCCATCAGTGGCTATTAGCCAGAAGGTATAGATGGAACACTATGTCTGGGGCAATGATGCTCTGTACTCTTGGTGCCTGGGGGCAGCAACAGTGGGAGGGTTTCTGGAGTTCTGGCCCCACTGGTGGACCTCTTGATGGCACCTGGATTTTGACCACTGTGTGACACAAAGTGTTGGACTGGATGTACCATTGGCCTGATCCAGCATGGCTTCTCTTATGTTCTTATTATATCTCCTCCAGCTGTTTTTAAACAGGGGGGATCGAAATAATGATGATGATGAAGAAGAAGAAGAAGAAGAAGAAGAAGAAGAGGAGGAGGAGGAGGAGGAGGAGGAGGAAGAGGAAGACAATGATGATGATGAAGGGATTAACTAACAATATGAAAATCCCAATATGGAATCTGAAGTGCTACATTCCAATTATTCCGCTTTATCATGGATAGCTCCCTATTTCCTCGGTCCCTGGTACATCAGTGTCTTGATTCTATCTCTTGGGGTATTCTTGTTCAGTTTTTCTTTGTGTGACTTGATTAAAGTTGTCAGTGTGGTGTGTAGTAGGCTAGAGTCTCAGGCTAGGATCTGGGAGACCCAGGTTCCAGTCTCCACTCTGCCATGGATGCTCCTTGGGTGACCTTGACCCAGTCACACACTCTCAGCCCAAGTCACCTCAGGGAGCTGTCCTGAGGATAAAAGCCAGTTTGGGTCCTTACTGAACAGAAAGGCAGAGGAATTAATTAATTCTTCACGGTTCTGCTCCCTCCCTGAGATCTCTGGAAATCATTGCTGAGCAGGGAGTGCTTGCACCTTCTCTCTAATCCACATAGGCAATAAATGTGCATTTAATACATGTGTATACATGAAAGATTTCACACAGTATACAGTATCACAGTCTGGTGGTCACTGAAGTCTTCTTTGGGCAGTTGATAATGTAGCACAGGGCAAACTATTTATTTTGATATTTCAGCCAAAAGAACAAACATCCCCTTGGCTGTGAATCAGTGAATGGCAGAATAAACAAATACAGCAGGTGGAAAAGAGCCTTCAGCGATGCACGTGAATGTAGCAGGCTAAGGATGAAAGCCTGGGTGTGCCACTGGCAGTGCTGATCTAAGTAGAGACAATCCTAAGTAGAGACAAATCAATGGTCTTAGAAGGGTGTAACTCTGTTTAGGATTGCACTGCTTACGTTGTTCGAAGGATTTGCCTTATTTCATCTTTGAAATACTAGCAGGTATGGCCTGGACACAGGTTTACCTCAGCAAGAAGCAGGACAGAGGCTCTTAGAAAGAGGATGAAAAGCAACTTGAATCCTGCAGTCTAAACAATGGGCTCGGAGGGGGAACGATCAAGTCCTCCTTAATCTCCAAGATTGCAAAGCCACGTCTCTAGAATGACAATGGAGGCTGTGTCGTTCTCCAAAAGCCCCCCTTTGGCTGCCAGCAGGGCGTGAAGAGCAGTGCAGATAGAAATCAGCTTTTCTCTTTTGCAGCTTTCTGTGCTCTAATAATTTTTGTTGATGCCAGAGAGGGCAGAGGCACCAACTGAAAAGCCGAATGAGATAAGAAGGGGTCTTGCCTGGCTGCCTTTGGGAGACAACATGGCAGAAACCAAGCACAGAGATGGGCCTCTTCAAGGAGCTCTGCCCAGCGACAGCAGACTCTTTTCTCTATGCCTTGAACTGAGGAGAATGCAGTCAGCCAAGAAAATCTGTCCCCTCAGCACCTTGACGAGAAGACAGTGGCCCTTTCTGCACTTCGACCTCACCCCTCATTTTCTCTGTGTTTCACTCGTGGCCATTTACCTTGCTGTTATCTCTCTTTAGCTGTTGTTTTCTGCACTAATTTTGTCCTGCTCCAATTTGCTTGCCTGACCTGGGTTATAAATTCTGCATTGTGAACAGTAAACCTGGGTTTAATGTCCTAGGTATGGTGGGAAAGGGGCAGGGAGGATCGAAACTGAGTTAAAATTTCTACACTTAAATCTGCACCAAGGCCACTCCAGATTGAGGAAAAACCCATGGCAAAACAAGATCCATATACCCCGGGGCAGTGTCAGTCCAAACCTGGGGTAACCACAATGTAATACAGAATTGACAAAAAAAAAAAAAAAACAGAATAAAAAGAGGGGTGTACTCAAGTGTAATGCAGAAAAGCTAGTCGGAAACAGTGTTGAACCAGGATTAAAGGTCTAGTGTGGAAAGGGCCAAAAAATACCTGTATAGAAATATTGATTCCTATAGGCTTCATGTTTCCCCCTTGGAATGTATCTTGCTGAACCCCTGTGGTGTGCATTTCCTCTAGAAGCCAAATGGGCTCAATAGCCTGCCATAAAACATTCCTTAACACGCTGGAAGAAGAGCAGATGCCTAGCTGACATGCAAACAGGCACGTAGTAGGCCCAAGGTGGGTTGGGCTCTGGGGTCATTTGCTGCAGAGGGTGGTCCCCAGACCTAACCTATCCCCACCCATTGCCATGACAACCCCAAAAAGTTAGACAACCGCTTCCTACTGGGATTGGCTGATGGCCACAGCTAATTCTAATTAGATTGGGGTTTTTAACTGTCTGCCCCTTGCAGAGGAGCTCAGATTTTCTTGCTTTCTTGTTCTGTTCTGTTGCTGTCATCTGGAATGCTGTCTCTGCCATGTGGCCTGGGACAGAACAAAGGACTCCTTGTGAGCTGAAGCACATGGCTATGTGCTTGCAAGGATGGAGCTATTGTTTCTCAAGATACTTGGACTATAGATTCCTGATGTTGGTAATTATGCATATCTCTAATGTCTAGTCAGGGTCAAGAGCCATAGGTTTTCTTGTTTTGAATTCTTATTATTCTGATGCAAGCCTGTACTAAATAAACTTTATTCTTGCTTACAAATATTGTCCGTTGGATGGGTAACTGACTCCAAGCCTTTTTCCTGTTGCCTGAAACTGCTCACCACATTATGCTACCTTGCTAAGAGTATTCTTGTATAAAGTCCCAGAGGCCAGTTAAGAGTCTGAACCTTGCTCTTGCACTGGAAGTGGACTATAGTTGGAAAGGTTCTGGTGGCCTGTGTCTGTAAATCCAGAGAGCCTATCTCTCCTGGGTTTTTGTGTAATTTCATTGTTCCAGTAAAGAATTCTTTCTCCTCCCATTCCTGGACTGGACTGGGGAGGAGAGAGAACCTTTACAATACCATCTGTTGCTTTGATACTTCCTGACATGATAGGGGTCTGCTAGATCTACCAACCATGCTGCTGCCTTGCAGCCCACCTCGATGATATAGTACAAAAAGTTTCTATTGCTTGGCATTCATGGGATGTTAGGCTTTTCAAATATGTTTCTGGCTGATTCTCCATCCCATATGATACTGTGTTAGCTGAGGACAAGTCAATCCCCATGTTAAGGAACAACACATTTTATAGGGAAGGTCTGTGGCTCTGTAGTCAAGTATCTACTCATCATGCAGAAGGTCTTAGATTCAATTCCTGGCATCTCCACTTAAACACATCAGTCATAAATTGGTGCATGCCAGCTCTGAAGAAAGATCATGTGGGAGACATACCTCGTACTGTGTGATGAGTCCATTGGGCTCCACTGGCTCCTCCCACTTCAGAAAAATCATGTCTTCCAGGGGAGTGAATGTTAGAGACTCTGAAGCAATGCCTCCAGGGACTTGAACATGAAGGAAGGAAAAAATTGGAAAAGAATAAGAAGATAGGCTAGTTACTCAGCTTCTTTCATGATAGACTAACCAACAGGAACATCCTGTTCATTTTAAAAAAATATTTATAGTCTGCTTATCCAGATTATCCAGGACGGACTATATTTATAGTTGTTGGATCCCCAAGCATCGAGAATAAATCCACGTTTTAAGAAAAGCAAAATTTATTTCGAAGCGTTGACGACATACTCAAACACGTTCTTTGTTAGAACTGGGGATACACAGTTAGATCAAGCATAATAAAGGAACTTCAAAGAGATACAGGTCCAATGAATAACTTTCCCGCTGGCGGGCTAATGGAACGGTTGCGCGCCCAGTCCATGGGAACCAGGCAGGATATTAGACATAACACAGGTGCAGTAGTCATGGGAAAAGCAATAGCCAAGCATTACAGCATCTTCTCCCCCACACAACCTCCAGCAGTTATCTTTTGCATTCCAACGCAGGAGTAGGATGATAGAAACCAAGCCGGGTGCAACAGGGAAAGAATATGTACACAGAGGTCACAGAAAACAGAATGGCAGCTTGCTGACATACTGCCCCCCTTAAAATACACTTACAACACACCTCCCGGGCCGGGCGGGAGATCTCCCGGGCTGGGCGGGAGACCTCCCGGTTTGTCCGGGAACCTTCTGTGGAAACTACGGATCAGGTAAGGGGCCCGAATATCCCCTTCTTCCACCCATTCGCGGTGCTGGGGACCGAAATCAACCCATTCGATAAGGTACCAGAGTTTACCACGTTTCACTTTACAATCCAGGATATCAGCGATCTCAAAATGTTCATCCCCTTCCAAAATGACAGGTGGAGGAGGAGTAGTTACAGGTCTCCATGGAGACGGGCCAGGATCCTTCTTTAACAGGCTCATGTGAAATACAGAATGCAAGGCACGTAAATTCTTAGGCAAAACAACATCAACTGCCACATCATTTATGACTTTGCGCACTTTGAAAGGGCCTATGAACTTCCATCCCAATTTCCTGCTAGGCCGCAGCATCTTAATGTTCTTGGTTGAGACATACACAAGATCCCCAGGTTTCAGATCAAACCCCACCACCCTACCCTTGTCTGCCTGGGTCTTGTAAGCAGCCTTGGCTGCGTCAAGTGTTTGGCATAACAGAGGCCATGCTTTTTGCAAGGACATACACCAGGTATCAGCATCCCCCACAGGACGTTGGCCCATCCCCTCCAAGAAAGGGAGGGGGGGGCTGTCGTAACCAGAGACAGCTTTATACGGAGACATGCCTGTGGAGCTATGGACAGTATTATTATAACAATATTCAGCAAGAGGCAATAAGTCACACCAATCATTCTGTTGATAATTAGTAAAACAACGCAAATATTGTTCCAGGGTCTGATTAACTCGTTCCGTCTGTCCGTCAGTCTCGGGATGATACGCGCTGCTGAGTCCTTGTTCCACCCCTAAAATGGAAAGAAGTTCCCTCCAAAATTTAGAAACAAATTGGGTCCCCCTGTCAGAAATTAACTTAGTAGGTAATTGATGAATTTTCACCACGTGAGACATAAACGATTTCGCCAACCTTTGAGCTGTAGGCAAGGAAGGAAAAGGTACAAAATGAGCTTGTTTAGAAAACAAATCAACAACCACCCAAATGATAGTGTTCCCTTTGCTCGCAGGGAGGTCAGTAATAAAATCCATGGATACCACTTCCCATGGTCTCGATGGAGTAGGGAGTGGCTGTAGAAGACCAGGAGGCTTGCCCAATCTGGGTTTAGTCAAGGCACATGTTTGGCAGGACCGAACAAACATCAAGAGGTCTTTGCGCATATGTGGCCACCAGAACTGTCTGCGGATGAGTTGTAGAGATTTAACAAAACTCCAATGCCCTGCCAGTTTCGAACCATGAGCAGACTCCATCACCTCCCTCCTCATTGAAATAGGCACATACAGTTTGTCTCCAGAATAAATCAGACCATCAGGGCTACGGACACAATCAGGCAACGTTGTCAGGGAGGCATCATCCTCAACAGTCAAAGCAGACAGATATTTTTGGACCCAGGCCCCCCCCCCCACAGGGAAAAGGGAAGGCGTAGTCTCATCAGAGTGTGGAATTGCCCGCGCTTGCGCCCTGGTGACCACGGCCCCCCCCAGATGGGAGGGGGAAAAGACAGAGTCCATGATGATCTCACGCTGACTGTCATGTTGTGGGAGGCGTGAAAGCGCGTCAGCCAGGGAATTCGCCGCCCCAGGGAAATGACGAAGAGTGAATCGAAACTTAGCAAAGAAGTCCGCCCAACGAAGTTGCTTAGCGTTGAGAGAACGGGGGGATTTCAGCATCTCCAAATTCTTATGGTCAGTCCAGACTTCAAATGGCAGTTGCGCCCCCTCCAACCACTGCCTCCACGTGGAGAGAGCCAGCCGGATTGCTGACGCCTCCTTTTCCCAAATCCCCCAGTTTCGTTCAGCGTCAGAAAACTTTTTAGACACAAATGCGAGGGGATGTAAACGACCATCCTCCCCCTCCTGCAAAATCGCGGCCCCCATTGCCACATCCGAGGCATCAGTTTGGACAATGAATTTCTTAGTTTCATCAGGGCGCGCCAGCACTGGCTCAGAGGTGAACATCAGTTTAAGTTTCTCAAAAGCCTCTGCGCAAGCAGGGGACCATTTAAGCGGGGCGCCTGGTTTCGTAGCATCAAACCCCTTTCCCTTGGTTTTGAGCAAATCAGTCAGGGGAAGGGCAATTTGAGCGAAATTCTGGATGAAATTTCTGTAAAAATTGGCAAATCCGAGGAACATTTGCAATTGTTTGCGGGTCCTGGGGGGCTCCCAGTCAAGTACAGCTTGAATTTTAGCAGGGTCCATTTCAACCGTCCCCCCAGAGATGCGATAGCCCAAAAAGTCAATGCATGTCTTGTGGAATTCACATTTTGACAGCTTTGCAAACAAGTGGTGTTCATAAAGTCGTTTAAGGACCTTGCGCACCAATTTAATATGCGACGGGAGGTCCTGAGAGTACAGCAACACATCATCAAGGTAAAGGACCACTCCCTTGAATAGAAACTCATGTAGGACCTCATTGATAAGGTTCATGAAGACCCCCGGAGCCCCTTGAAGGCCGAAGGGCATAACGAGGTACTCAAACTGCCCCAAAGGGGTATTAAATGCAGTCTTGCTTTCATCCCCCTCCCGGATGCGCACACGGAAATATGCATCCCGGAGGTCAAGTTTCGAGAAGATTTTGCCCTTGGTGGCCTCAGCTACCAAGTCCTTGATTAGCGGGAGGGGGTAAGCATTGGATAAAGAAACAGCATTCAGACCCCTATAATCAGTGCACAATCTGAGCCCCCCGTCTTTCTTCTTTCGGAAAAGTACAGGCGCGGCGAAAGGGGAGGAAGCCGGGCGAATGAAACCTCGGGCTAGGTTTTTATCAATAAAGTTCCGCAGTTCAACTTTCTCAGCCGGCCCCATCGCATAAATTTTACCTTTGGGCAATTTACAGTCAGGCAAAAGTTCAATAGCACAGTCAGTCGAGCGATGGGGGGGCAATTCGTTAGCTTCCTCTTCGCCAAACACTTTCGCCAAGTCTCTATACTCTCGAGGCAAAGAAGCTAACTCTTCCGGTTGCAAAGTGCCGCAGGGGAACTGCGCGGTCGGCTGGTCCCCCCACGAGTCCACCCAGCAGTGATTTACACACTTAGCCGACACAAACTTGACAACCCCTTCTTCCCACAAGATGTAAGGGTCATGGGTAAACAACCAGGGACTCCCCAGAACTAAGTCGAATTGCGATTTAGGGGTGACAATGAAGGATCTGGATTCCCAATGATCGCCCGCCCCCAGCCGCAAAGCCATAGTCTCGTGCGTACAAGGTTCCATGGGTGCCCCATCCATCTGGGTAAAAATGATGGGAGACTTCAAGGGGGCTATCCCCGCTTCCAGTGCCAACAACACTCTAGGGCTGATGAGATCCCTCCCACACCCAGAATCAATCAACGCTCTCACCCTAACGTGGGTTCCCAGGAGCGGATTCATTAATGAGACAGTCACGAAAAATAGGGAAGGGGTTTCTCTCACCACCTTGGGCGCAGCATTAGAATGGCCTTGTCGTTTTGCGCCTCTCACAACAGGCCGTTGTCGTTTTCCGCCGTTTCAGGCACCACCTCTTCTTCTGACTCGGCAGCAGACGGATCGTTCCCCTCCGAGCCTTGGGCCGCCTGCAAAGCTTTGGAGAAACGCGGTTTAGCCATTCCCTTCTTCCCCGTCAGCGGTGTCTTCGGGCTTGGAGTAGGCGGCTGTACTTTACGGCTGCCACAATCCACAGCGAAGTGCCCCTTCTCCCCGCACTTGAGACAGAGCCCCATCTTCATACGTAGTTCTCGTGCTGATTCCGACAGGCGTTGAGGCTTGGGTTTGGAGGCACCGGCAGCGGCGGGTCTGTTGGTCGTAGCAGCCAGGTCGAGTTTGATGGTGGTGAGCCGGTCTTCCGCATTTTCAGCTTCCTGGGTCCAGGCCATTAGGGAGACAGGGTTGACAGTTTTCAGAACCGTTTCTCGGATATCTGCGTTGAGACCCAAGCGATACATCTCAGCTAATATATGGTCAGGGTAGTCTCGGAGCTTTGCGGCTTGCTTGTGGAATTCCAGAGTGTACTCGCGAACCGACTTCTTGTTCTGGCGATAGGTGCGGAGAAACGCTTTAGCCCTTTGACTCGCGTTGACATCTTCAAATCTCGCCCGCAGCGCCCACATGAATGCTCGCAAATTCAAAAGTTCCGGACCGCGGTCATTGTGCAGTCCAACATACCATGTGGCGGCGTCTCCTTTCAGTCTTGCCGAGATGACATCAATAAGACCAGCTTCATTTCGGAACAGGTGTCGACTTTCTTCTACGAATTTATGCACCCTCACCGTGAAGAAAGCGAGTTCATCTGGGTTGCCGTCGAAGGTAGCCTCCAGTAGATCCTTGGGTCTGGGCCGTGGAGGCCTTACCAACGGGCCCAGCTGAGCCGGAACTCCCCTGGGAGGGAAACCCGGCACAACCGGTGGCCCCGCTGGCATTGGCCTCAGTGGTGGCGGCAGACCCGGCACCGGCGGACCCCCCGGCATCGGCGGTTGCACAGGCACTTGCAGAGGCGGTCTCACTGGCGGCTGTACAGGGACCTGCTGCGCTGGAACTCCCGGTGCTTGCAGCGGTGGTCCCGTCAGCGGTTGAGCAGGCATCGGCGGCGCGGGAAGTCCCGGTGCAGGAGCAACTTGTTGCTGCGCGGCGTGTGCGTCAAGGAAATTAGCCATTCGAACGTCCATCATTCCCGGCAGACCTTCCATCACATCCTGGAATGCCCGCAACAAGTCTCTCACCGAGTCTTCCAGTTCTGCTAGTCGTTCCCCGGTGGTTTCTTCCGGGATGGGGTCCCGAGGGCGGTAGTCCGGGGGTGGGTCATAGTCCTCTTCCGTTGGGAAGACTCCGGTGCCCTCCTCATCTCCTGCGTGGCCCCGCGGTCCCGACGGCTCGAACATCCACTCCTCGAGGTCCCGCTCGGGGCTCCCCTTCTCCGAGGTAGCCCCCGGCTCCGGGAACAATCCCTTGTCAAATAGACTCTCACGTAATCCGCTCCCCCGACGGGAGTACACCTCACGGGTGCCCTGGGTGTTGTACATAGTCCAATCATCCTGCTGGTGAGTCTTCCGCGGACCCCATTGCGAAGGGGTCGGAGGCGGCCAAGACAGATGTGCAGGCAGGCGGGGAATCGCTCCCCCCACGGCACCCTCCAACGAGGCTGCAGTCGTGAACACCAAAGACGCGGAGGTTTGTGGGACCGATCCAGAGTCCCCCTCCGTGGTAGGTAGGTTTCCCTCAATTCCGCTCATGATCTCGCCAGATTCGGAACGATAGGAAAAAGAGAGTTCTAACAATATGTTGGATCCCCAAGCATCGAGAATAAATCCACGTTTTAAGAAAAGCAAAATTTATTTCAAAGCGTTGACGACATACTCAAACACGTTCTTTGTTAGAACTGGGGATACACAGTTAGATCAAGCATAATAAAGGAACTTCAAAGAGATACAGGTCCAATGAATAACTTTCCCGCTGGCGGGCTAATGGAACGGTTGCGCGCCCAGTCCATGGGAACCAGGCAGGATATTAGACATAACACAGGTGCAGTAGTCATGGGAAAAGCAATAGCCAAGCATTACAGCATCTTCTCCCCCACACAACCTCCAGCAGTTATCTTTTGCATTCCAACGCAGGAGTAGGATGATAGAAACCAAGCCGGGTGCAACAGGGAAAGAATATGTACACAGAGGTCACAGAAAACAGAATGGCAGCTTGCTGACAATAGTCTGCTTATCCAGGACTGCTAGCAACCACATTCCAAAACAATCAACATTTACATGCAGAAATATGCAGCTGACCAGAAATGTCAAGAACATTACCTACATGAAGAAACCTTTTATGGAGTCAGACAATTGGTGTGCATCAATATTGTCCACTCTGATAGCAGTAGGGATGGGCACGAACCTGCCCATGACTCTAAATTTGGCAGTAAAATTGTCTGGATCATGGTTCATGAACCAGGGTTCGTGCAATCTTCCCCCACACAGACACACAACCCTCCACGTGGTTTTTTGGAGGTTTATGCAGCTCATGGTAGGAAGTGGGGGGGGAGCAAAAAGAATTGCTGAAATGGCTTGCATCTATTTCAGCGTAACAGCTGACAGGCACACCAGCCCTGCTGTTAGTCTGAAATGGATGCAAGCCATTTCAGTGATCTCTCTCACTTTCAGACTAACAGCAAGCTGCAGCCGGGAGAAAGGGGGTGATTGTCTGGAGGAACGAGAGAGATCGCTGAAATGGCTTGCATCCATTTCAGACTAATGGCAGGGCATTTCAGACTAACAGCAAGCTGCAGCCGGGAGAAAGATGGCCCAAACTGGGCATTTTTTGCTTGGTTTGGTTTGGGGTTCAGTTCGGGCACACTCTGAACCCTGAACCAGAATTTTCTGGTCCATGCCCATCCCTAGTCAGCAGCTCTGCAGGGTGTCAGGCGGAGGTCTTTCATATCCCCTAATACCTAATCCGCTGAACTGGTAATGTTGGGAATTGAACCTGAGACCTCCTGCATACAAAGCATTCCAGCGTCTCAGGTCAAGAAGGGTCTCTCCCAAAAGCTGCTATGAAACATCCCTTAATTGGAGAAATCAAGGAGTGAAGCTTGGGAAATGCCTGTGGCTCAGTGGCTCAGCATCTATTTGGCATACAGAAGGTCCCAAGTTCAACCCCTGGTATTTCCAGTTAAAAAGACCACACAACAAGTGTTGTGAGAGAACTCCACCAGAGACCCTGGAAAGCAGCTGCCAGTCTGAGTATACAATACTGACCTTTATGAACCAAGGATCTGACGCTCTACCACTATACCATGCTGGCTCAAGTCTCTGCAGTTCAATACTCTAATCTCTATCACCATAGTGAGTTGGATTGGCCATTTTTGAATGCAAAGACTGTGACTTTCCTCCCCTTTCTGCCCCTCTTCCCAGCATCCCTTTCCAACCCCAGAGAACACTGATTTCCAGGATTACAGGTCTGATGTTGACTAACAGCCAAGTGAGCCAAGAGGCCATGGTGAGAAGAGAAAGGGGCAGAAATCACCCTCTCCTTCCCTTCCATTAGTGCAGCTACACTGCCAAAAGAGGTAGGAATGGTTCCAGCCCTCAATCTACATGACTGCTAATTGACACCAGTCACGTGACCTGAGGATCCACTTTCCTGAAGTCAGAAAGGAGGAAGAGTAGCAAGGGAAAGATCCACTGGATCCAACCACTGTCTGGTATATTCTTGGAGGTAGGACTATTCATGGAAGACAGCCTCCATTGGGTATGTTGATTCTTTGGATTTTTATAACCTACTTTTGTCTGCAATGGGGACCTAAAACAGTTTGTAACACCATTGTATCCTCATAACAACAACCCTATGAGGCAAATTAGGCTGAGAGAGAGTGAATGGACCAAGGGCACCCAGTGAGTTCATGGCCTGAGTAGGGATTCAACGCCAAGTCTCCCAAATCCTAGTCCAGGGGTCCCCAGCCTTTTTGAGCCTACAGGCACCTTTGGAATTCTCGCATTGCTTGGTAGGTGCAACCATAAAATGACTGCCACAAAATGGTTGCCACAGGAGGAGAAGGCAGTGACAAAATGGCTGCCACAGCTTTCCTTCAGTCACACAGTGAAGATTCTTGTGCTGAGGTGGCAGCGGCTGCCAAAGCAACATTTTTTTGGAAAATCTGCACAGCCAATGACATCTCCAATGGTCAATCAGAAGCCTTGCTGGGCAGAAGCCCCACTTTGCCCAGCCACTTTCTAAAAACAGTTGGCAGGCACCAGAAAAGATGTTGGCAGGTGACATGACACCCACGAGCACCACGTTGGAGACCCCTGCCCTAGTCCAACATGTCAACTGCTATGCCACTGGACTCGAATGCAGCAGTACCTCAACACTGTAACTACTCCACCACACTGTCCCTCTCAAATAAAGTGGCATCTTGTCCATCACGGCTGACAGGGCTATCCTTTATTACTTTTTTTTTTAACTCTTCTTGTAAGGCTGGAGTTATTTCAGCATTGGCAGTAAAGATCCAGTAGCCAGAGAACAGAAGCGACGTGACTTTCCATCATTCAAGTGAACACAACGAGAGAGGATTCCAAAGGCACTTTTAAGCCGACCACATGAACCTCTCTGTGTGTGTTTTGCTTTGGGAAACTAGTTCTGGGCCAAGCAGTGCAGCCTGCACATCAGTGGTGAAAGAACAAGTTGGGAACTGAGATTTTTCATAGCCCAGGAGGGGAGGGAATCAAACCATTACCTTGCCCGTATTTGCATAATCCAAAGCTCGCAGAGCCAATTACGGCCTGCCTGAACCCTCAATCCTCCACAAATTAGCACTCGGGCAAACGCTCGGCTGCTGTATCTGCTGGCGATTCTTCCTCATGTATATTTGATAGGGAACCGTTTAATTGCATTTTGCTGAGCCAAGGCAGGCAGCCCACTAAGCAAAACAGGAGAGATGAGGAGAGAAGGAAGGGGGCAACGGGGGATAAAGGGCTGGAGGCAGGGCAGCAGCTGAAGGACGCCACCACAGGTAGGAAGCCAAGCCTGGCTGTGCCACACAGGTTAACTGTTGCGTGCCGTATCTCCATCACCCCTTAATCAATGCCAAATTGCTTATTTAAAACTCTCCCCTCGGCATACGAAGTGACTCATGAAACAGAGCATTCCAGAATTGAAAACAAGAGCCCAAAGATAAAAACAAAGGACAAAGCATGCACAGGAGAGGAAGGGGTGATTTCTTCCCTGCTCCCTCCCTCACGGTAGCCCTCTGGCCTGCATGGCTGCTCGACACATTGCCTACTCTGACTGGCAGCTGCTTTCCTAGGTCCCAAGGAGGAGGAGGAGGAGATTGGATTTATACCCTGCCCTTCACTACCCAAAGGAGTCTCAGAGCAGCTTACAATCTCCTTTCCCTTCCCCTCCCACAACAGACACCCTGTAAGGTAGGTGGGGTTGAGAGAGCTCTTTTGAGAACTACTCTTGAGAGAACAGCTCTGAGAGAACAGTGACTGACCAAGGTCACACCAGCAGTTAATGTGGAGGAGTGGGGAATCAAACCTGGTTCTCCCAGATTAGAGTTTGCGTTCCTAACCGCTACACCAAACTGGCAGCTTCATGTCTTCACCTCCTCTCTAAAAGGGTGGTTCAGGCAAAGGCAGAGTGGCTACTACATCCTCCTTGCCTCTTCGGAAGAGGAGAAGGAGGAGGTCACTTCTCTCATGCTTGGACTACCATCCGAGAAGGAGATGGCAGCAGCCACTGTCACTCCTTCCCCTAAGGAAGGGGGTCCAGGCATGGCTGCAGTGAGGTCCTCCTCCTTACAATGAACATTTCTACCAAGCAACTGACCACTCCCTTGTTGAGGGTATACCCAGTGCTAACTTAGAACTGTGCAGGTGGATTGGATCATGTTGCCACCTGGGGACCCTATCTGGGTGGAAATAAAAACTTTTATTTGAATATTTTAAATGGAAAAAAAGAATAAACAGAGTTGGCTATGGTTTTATAACAACATGAGCTTTAAAACATCCTAGTGGTTGCTCTTGGACTTGCCTATTCCGATTGTCCTTCCCCATTTGTTTTTAAGAGTATTTATCCTTGGAATTACCTTGCTGAGTCACAGATGCTTGGGACTAGCGGAGTACATTGATATGCAACTAAGGGTGTGGATAGAATGCATGGCATCTGTTCTACATCTCAACTGAGATATCATGCCAAAAGATGGCTAAGGAAGTTTAATGGTGTACCATGGTTTGCAGTCAGCCAGAAAATCAGAATCCCTGGCTTGAAATGAGTTTTCAAACCAAGATTTACACTAATTATTTGGCATAAGGTCTGGATCAGTAAGTCATAGTTGTAGCATTGCACCACTTTTGAGAGCTATGGCACCAAAGGACGGGAGTGCTAACTGCTGGAAACCAAAAGGAGATAAATGTCCCTAAACCACAACTGAAGGTAAAACCATGGTTTTGGTATTATCTCTATATTTTTGTAATGTATTCAGCCTGACATGCCCGGACTTGCCCGGCCTGGCCAGGCACAATTCCTCAATAGCTTCAAGTCTAAAGACAATGGGTCCGTAGGATCCTAGCCGGCCCAATGAAAGGGCTAGGTCCCAAGCCGGGAGGCCAATGGGTCTCTCGGTTACTGTAAATAGCCTATCGGGAGTAGGGGGTGTGTTTAGGTGAGCTTGGTGGCGGGTTTTCTGAATGAATATAAACCGGCCTGCGAGCCGGTCAGTTGTCTTTGTTCTTAACTAAATAAAGGTATGCTTAGCTGAAATCACTCTCCACCTGCATACTTTTCACTGGCGACGAGGGTGGGATCTACGACCCCATGAACAGAGACCCGGACGCCAACAGGAGCACCGCATCGAGCTCCGATGCCGAGACCTCAGGGAACCGCTCCGCTTCGCATCCCGGCTCCCCGGCTACGGCTCATCGCTCTGCTCCCGGCTCCGCTTCGCACCCTGCTGACCCCGAGAACAGCAGCGCCCTTCGCAACGTCCC
>NW_015174284.1:898151-898307 GCF_001447785.1 Gekko japonicus | reverse complement strand
CACCTGGACTTCGCGGGGCCCTTCCAGGGCCAGCTTTTCTTCGTCTTGGTGGATGCGTACAGCAAGTGGCTGGAAGTGGATCCAGTGCCCTCCACATCTTCACAGGCAGCGATCCGGGCCATGTGGAGGATATTCAGCGCACAAGGGATCCCCGAC
>NW_015174284.1:896713-897786 GCF_001447785.1 Gekko japonicus | reverse complement strand
CCCACATGGATTCCAGCCCGAGTCATTAGGGTTAAAGGCCCTCGTTCGTACGAGGTCTCCTGCGAGGATGGCCAGATCCTCCATCGGCACATCGATCAGCTGCGCCGCCGCACGCTACCGGTGGATCCAGAGGATCTGGACAGGGACGAGGACCCGGAGCCTTCTCCACCGGCCCCACTTCTGGAACCAGACCCACAGCCGCCATTCCGGACTGAACCTGAGAGCCCTCGGGTCGAGGCACCAGCCACCCCGGCGACACCAGACCCCTCGCCGGGCCCGGTACACTCGGCTCCAAGAGCCCCCGAGGCAGAAACGATAGCCACCCCGGAACCTCGCCGCTCGACCTGCCCCAGGAAGCCACCAGCGCACCTGAAGGACTTCGTCTGCGGGTGCATTGCGAACCAAGGGGGGAGGGGTGTAATGTATTCAGCCTGACATGCCCGGACTTGCCCGGCCTGGCCAGGCACAATTCCTCAATAGCTTCAAGTCTAAAGACAATGGGTCCGTAGGATCCTAGCCGGCCCAATGAAAGGGCTAGGTCCCAAGCCGGGAGGCCAATGGGTCTCTCGGTTACTGTAAATAGCCTATCGGGAGTGGGGTGTGTGTTTAGGTGAGCTTGGTGGCGGGTTTTCTGAATGAATATAAACCGTCCTGCGAGCCGGTCAGTTGTCTTTGTTCTTAACTAAATAAAGTTATGCTTAGCTGAAATCACTCTCCGCCTGCATACTTTTCAATTTTATTAATTTATAACAAGCAAAAAAAAAGTGTATTTGATTCCCAGCAAAGAGAGAAAGCCAAAAAAGAGGAAGAATAAACACAGTGTTTATTCTTCCTCTTTTTTAGCATAGAGACAGAGACAGAGACAGAGAGGCAGACAGAGAGAGAGAGACCTGCCAGGCACTTGGAAGAGCTTTTTCTTCTACTCCTGTTTCTCTCTCTTCTCCTCCTGTTTCTCTCTATCTCTCCTTTATTATAAAGGAGTTTTGGGTGCCAGAATTCTAAAATGCGCCCCGTTAGTGTATGGGCGGAAAATATGCCACTCAGAAGAGCTGCCTCCAATGACTGGCTCCCTC
>NW_015174284.1:892821-896349 GCF_001447785.1 Gekko japonicus | reverse complement strand
CTCTGTCTCTCTCTCTCTACCTCCTCTTCTCCATTCCTCCCTTCCACTCGCCCTTCCTTCCTATCTAGGGCCCGTCGTCTACCGCCACGACGGGCTTTCCTTACTAGTATATAATAATTCTGTTTTGGTTATGGACTCTCCTGAAAATTCCACACACTCCCAAATCAGTTGGCTCCCTGAGCTGTCACTCAGAAGCTGTCCCTATCCACTGGCTGCATTCCCTGAGTCTTGCCTCCAGTATTCTAAAAAGTTTGCTGTTCCTCTCCCCCCAATAGCCAGTCAGAACACAGACGTAATTTGCATATGCTGCCTGATTGGCCTTTGCCTCTAACATTCTAAACAGTTTGCTGTTGCTGTTGGGAGTCATTCGTGTCCTGAGGTAAAATACATATCCCAATAGGGTTGCCAAGTCATGGTGGGGGATCGTAGGTCTTCACAGAATCCTTGCCGTGGGGACAGCAAGATGTGTTGCACCCGCCGTTGCCAGGATCTGACGCTACGTGTTGCTTTGGCAACAGGGCTCCAAACAGAGCGACGCAAAGACATGCAGATTCCCCGCCACAATTTGGTGAGATTTGGCAGGCCTATATCCCAATCTTCCTTTAAACGGTCACTGGAATTGCCAATCTCCTTGTGTGGCCTAGAGATCTCCCAGAAATCCTCAGCCACAGCACATCATTTCCCTTACAGAAAACTTCCCAGTTATTACAATGGGTGCTTTGGGCAGTGGACTCTATGGTATTATACCCTGCTGAGGTCCCTCTGCACCCCAAACCCTGCCCTCCCCAGGCTCTATTCCTCAAATCTACAGGTCTGGCCCTCCCCTTAGTATTGCCAGCCTCCAGGCAGCACCTGGAGTTCTCCAAGATCAGTTTTCCTGGAGAGAATGGCTGCTTTGGGCAATGGACTCTATGTAATTATACCCTGCTGAGGTCCCTCTGCACCCCAAACCCTGACCTCCCTAGGCTCTACCCCTCAAATCTACAGGTATTTCCCAACCCAGAGTTGGCAACCCTGTAACTGGCTGTGGAACCGCTTTCCAGACCCTTGGAACCCAGAAGACATGGCATAGGAGGAGGTGCTTTTCTACCTTAGCTGCCACTGTATAGCTCCAAATCAACATAAATCAGGGGTGGAGGGAAGCATACCTGTTACCATGAGGCTGTCCTCCCATACTACCCACTTGGGGCGGCAAAATGACTTGAGACAGCCCTGCCATATAGCTAAGCAGAAGGAATTTCTATTTTCCCCTTCCCTCTGCCGCCCCACCAGCCACAGCCGGGACACTCACCTGGAGCTTCCTTCTACAGCTTCGTTGTATTTCTTCCCACAACACGCCTTACTCCTAGTACATTTATTATGCTTTTTTGTATTGTAAACTGCTTAGCCTGAAAGGAAGATCAGCCAGCAGAGAGAGAGCTCTTTTCTTTCTCCTGTTTTCCTGTTTGTGTGTTTACAATGCATTTTTGTATTGTAAGCTGCTTGGGGGGGGGGGACTGCATATAAATGCTTAAATAAAAAAACTGAAGCTTTTGTTCTAGTAGAAAACTATTTCATTACTGACTCATTTGTCCATAGTTGCTGGAAGGCTCTTTAGAATGGGTGAAGGCTTCCAGCTTTGGTCAGCAAAAGCCATTCGACACAAACCTGTATTTCCAGTTTGGCTAACATGACCATAGCCATAAGTAGGCTTTTTAAACAGGATGTGTATGAGTGTGTGAGTGTGTGTGTGTGTGTGTGTGTGTGAAACATGCCATCAAGTTGTGGCCAACTTCCGGTGACTCCATAAGGGTTTTCAAGGCAAGTAATTAAGCAAAGGTGGTTTGCCATTGCTTTCCTCTGCAGAGTCTTCCTTGGTGGTCTCCCATCCAAGTACCAACTCTGCTTAGCTTCTGAGATCTGACCAGATCAGGCTATACTATACCATTCCAGGATGCTCTTTTCATATTAACCTATTTGCTGTCCCTTCTTTCAAACCTAACCCTGATGCTGTGCACAAGCAGCCAGTACCAGGCTTATACTAACTTCCCAAACCCTGGCAAGGAGGAGGGCCGGCTGCCCAGGCTGGGAGCTTTGACAACCAGCTGCTCCAACTCTGACTGACAGGTCCTTGTGTAAATATCTAATCTGTGAGCAATTTGGCTGGATTAGCGTGGCTGCACCATTCTCTCTAATTATCAACAACCTACAATAATAACAATGACAAAATCAACCACCAACATTGGCGACATAACTAGGATCAATATTCACTGATTTAGCACAGACTCCCCCCCTCTATTCCCGAATCTCAAGGTTGTCATTAGGGAGGAATGGAGCCGGCAATTGCTTTGCAAAGATCACTATTCATGAACAGCTTCATCCGCCACCAGCTTTAAAGCACCCTCTAATTTTAGGCAGAATTGAGCAATTATACAGTCTTTCTTAAAAAAAAAAAGAAGAAGAATCCAGCACTACCATCTGAACATGGAGACAGAGCTGACAAAGTAGCAGGAGGGAAAGGAAGCCCAAAGACATTATTTGCAACCATTAGGTACATGAAAATTTCCTTGGTGGAAATTGACTTTTTGGTTATAGGGATTATAACGTTTGCATTAAAACCATTAGTTGCTTCATCACTATCATAATAGTGCTGTCCGATTCTGAGGTCAAATTATTGAGGCTGAAGGTTTCTTGTCTTTCTACCAGGATGAACATTCCCTGAAAATGAGGTGTGCTTTTATTTAAAGAAGAAAATACTCCTTTTCTGGTCCAGATGTGCAGCTTTCACTGGCTCTGTTCCTTTACAGTTCCAGGATCCTTCTCTAGACTACTCCCGTGCTCCCTAACTCTGGTTCAGCTAGGAGGTTTTCTAAAATTAATTCTGACAGTGGAGCTTATATGCAGAGGTCGATTCGGGGGGAATCGCGGGGTTCGCCATTCCCCCGGGTGACGTGCGGGGGCGGGGCACACAACGAAGCCCCGCCCCTACTTCCGGCCGCCCCGTTTCCTGCCCTCGTTCAGCCAAAAGGAGGCAGGAGAAGAGGGAGGGTAAGTTGTTTCCTCCCCGCCTCTCCCCACCCCTGCCTGCCTGGGGCCAGGGAGGGCCTTGGCAGGGTTTCCTTGCACTCCCGCCGGCCTTGCAGGTCCACCGCCGGGCCCCTGATGGGGCTCGGCAGTGGAGCCGCAAGGCCGGCAGCGGCCAGGACCGTTGAGGGCCAGGGGGCCTTCGCGGGGCTACCTCGCACTTCTGCCGGCCTTGCAGGTCCACCGCCGGGCCCCTGATGGGGCTCGGCAGTGGAGCCGCAAGGCCAGCAGCAGCGGCCGGGACCGTTGGGGGCCAGGGGGCCTTTGCGGGGCTTCCTCGCACTCCTGCCAGCCTTGCAGGTCCACCGCTGGGCCCCTGATGGGGCTCGGCAGTGGAGCTGCAAGGCTGGCGGCGGTGACCGGGACCGTTGGGGGCTTGGCAGGGCTTCTCCGCACTCCCGCTGAGCTCAACGGGGGCTCGGCGACAGCTGAAACCAGGGCGGCCACCAGAATTGTCTGGGGGGA
>NW_015174284.1:801032-892754 GCF_001447785.1 Gekko japonicus | reverse complement strand
TCTTGTGAGCAACATTTCTACTTTGTGAGCCACTGGCATTAAAGCTGTGAGCAAATGATTTGGCTACTGCATCAGTTAGTTTGCCTCTGGAGCCCTCCTTCCTGAGTGAAGAGAAAAATATGTGAGCCAGAGGCTTAAAAGCTGTGAGCTAGCTCACACTAACTCAGCTTAGAGGGAACACTCTTGGTAACTGGAATGTGAATAGCTACATATTTTGTACTTCATCTATTACCAAACAACTTTCCTTTTTGGCACTTTGGTACTAGGTCTTCACTGATGTGCTTGTTGTTGCTTTTCTCTCAACAAACCAGTTACTGAAAATAGATAAAATTGTGTTGAACTTCTATCCTTTTTACCTGACATGGGTGGTTTGCTTGTTTTCCCCCACATGTGCCATCAGATAGGCTCGCCAGCTCTGAGTTGGCAATACCTTGGAGATTTTGGGGGTGGGGCCTGAGTGGTGGGTTTAGATTCAGAGGAATTAGCTGTGTTAGTCTGTTGCTGCAAAATAGTCCAAGAGTTCAAATAGCACCCTTAAGACTAACAAATAGCACCTTTAAGACTAACCTTTAAGACTAGGACTAACTGAGTGGTGGGTGTGGCCTTATGACACACTTCCGGTGATGGCAGGGGGTGTGGCCTTATGACACACTTCCGTTGATGGCAGGGGGTGTGGCATATGCTAATGAGTTATGCTAATGAGTCCCCCTAGTTCTTTTTCTACTAAATGACCCCTGCTTATATGATTTTACTGCTACTTTAATGCAAAGATCGATATCCACATTGCCTTCAAACTGTCCATTTTACATGCACATGGATTAGAACACTGCAAAAAAAGCAACCTGGATGTGATTGTAATTGTAATTGCATCTTTTTTCCCCCAATGGTGCACTGTTGATGGACACGTCACATGTTTCTGTGCACCGATAAAACACCTCATACAAAAAGAATCTTAGTATCAGCAAATATACTGGCCATATCAAGATTCCTTTTTTGTAGTGTTCTATAGATCATCATGCATGAACAAGTTAACAAAAGTGGTGAAGAAAAACATAACGTAATTGAAGGATCTGAAAATGGTGGCAAACTGTACATGCACAGTTCCCTGTACAAAATTTGGAAAGGAAAGGAAACAGTAGAAGATTCCTAATGCATCAGTTCTGCTTTGGAACTGATACCTTAGGAATTCAGAACTCCAAAATCTGGGAAGAGATGCACAGAGGAACTCCTGCTTCTATGCCAAGTTTTCAGTTCTTGTTTGGCGAAAAGACTGACCTGCACAAGCTAGTGGATTTCCCCATGCATTTTCAGTCTTTAAAAAAGGAGATGTGATGTGACCGGGGTTACAGTACTGTAGAAGGGGAGCGCTAACTCTGTCTCACCACTGCTCCAAACTACAACATCCTGCTTTGGGCTGCTTTTAGTGTTGGCAGGCCAAAACAGACAGACATAATACAAATGCCTGTCTTTTCCCCTTTTTCTTTTTTCCCATATAGTCTCAGCAGATTTATGGCAACCCTGTAGGGTTTTCAAGGCAAGAGACATTTATAGGTGATTTGTCATTGCCTGCCTCTGTGTAGCAAACTTGGAATTCTTTGGAAGTCTCCCATCCAGCTACTAACCAGGGCTGACTGCCTGGCTTCTGGGATCTGATGAGATCAGGCTAGCCTGGGCCATCCAGATCAATTACATCTTTTTCTCTAAAAGTAAACAGGTAAAGGTTTCCCTTGCTCAAAAGCTATTCGAATCCAACTCTAGGGGGTGGTGCTCATCTATGTTTTCAAGCCGAAGAGCCAGCACTGCCCAAAGACTTCTCTACCAACATTAGAAGCAGTTGGCGAGGAAGGAAGCAGCACTGGGCCATGGCCCCGATTCAGATTTCTGCCAGAAGCCTCTGCCAGCAGTCAAGAAAAAAAAATCACAGAACTACAGCACATGCATTAGCTCTGAGAAGAGTAGGCTTTCCACAGGTACAATGGTTTGAATTATTGGGTAGGCCAACTGTTCTGGCACTTTTAATGAAAATTATACTGTTGATAATATTGGCAAGAATGGGAGAAGAGTGAACAGAGAATCTAATTCCCAGATTATCAGCTGTGTACTGATTGCAGGGTTTTCTCCTTTGTCTTATGTACAAATGCCTGTCATTTGATAAAGGTACTCTAAATGTCCATAGCTAATTTTTGCAATGCTCAGATTCTATCATTTCATAAAGAATCACAGGGCAATCTAATCCACTTATTTTTAATATATATATATATATTGACTTGATTTACTGGCTAATTTAATCAGATACGAGGTGTTCTATACAAAACACTTATTGAATTATGAAAACCTCTGGGGCAGATATATGCATTTGCACCTGCCAACAGATGCATGGCCTTTGTCTGCACTTAGCAGTATGCAAATGTTGCATTTTATTACAAGCATTTGCAACACACCTGAGGTATCCAAACAGAGGGCATGAGGGACTCAATTTTTCTGGATATTTCGCTTTGTTTGCGTTACCCGTCGTGGAGAGCATGAAACAATTCATGCACTACTCCATTCTGGCAACTTTTCAGTGATGTTTTGCATTAAGCTTCACAAACTATACTGTGAAATCACCTCCTGCAGTGGAACCCTATGACTGTGGTTCCAGAAAACACGCAAATGTCTGTGATGGGTACAAATCACAGCTTGTTCCTGCACTCTCTTGTGCTTCCTATGACTATGACCACAGCTCGTTCCTCTGTTCCTGCACTCCTGCCTCCCACCTCCCCTGCTGCACGGAGCTCAATCAAAAGTTTCCTGGCTTGCAAAACATTCAGTCTTAAAATAATTAATTTCTTTATATCTCGCTTTTCTCCCCCGGGGGGGGGGGACCCAAAGCAGCTTACAACATTGTTCTCCCTTCTTCCATTTTATCTTCACAACAACCAGCCTGTGAGGTACATTAGTTTGAGAAAGACAGAGTGAATGGCCCAAGTTCACCTAATGAGCTTCCATGGCAGAATATGGATCTGAACCCCTTTCATCCAAATCCAGGTTGAACATTTTAACCACTATACCAAACGTTCTAACCATGAACCACTACCCCAAACTGTCATCAAACTTCAATATGAGCACCCGGGGAAACTGAAGTTTGCTTCCTCCCCACTAAATTGGGATTAAACTGTAAATTAGGGTCCCAGTTTGGAGAAAGGAAACAAATTCCAGTTTGCCCCAGCACCGGCATATAGATATTATAGCAAACCAAGCTTTAGAGGTTGATCAAACCAGACAGCTTTCAATCATGCTTCATGTGTAAGAACAACATGGGACAATGTGGCTGTGTATATTGATGACTACCAGTAAGTTTCCCCAGTGGGGCAAACTGGGGTTCACTGCGGTCATTTCAGGTCAGAAAAATAGTGCAGAGGAGAAGGCTTAAAGCTCCCTCTCCCAATATGCCACAATCCTCTTCAGAATCAAGCTGGGGGTGAAGTTCGGAGCATGGAACACCAAGCATACATTTGATCACAAGAGATACGAAGGCTTTGTAACATGTGACTGAGCCCTCAAAAATCAGTAGGGTTGCAAGCCAGTGCCTGGCAACCAGCGGGAGGGTTGTGAGGAGGACAGTGTCTCAGGAGAAAAATTAAAAAGAAAAATAAAGCCTTGGCTATTTACTGAAGGTTCCCACCATAGAATTTCTTGTGATTGCTAGAGCTACCTTTGTCACTTTGGGGTAGTTCTAGGAATCTTCAGAAACTCTATGCCCAGAACTTCCTGTAAGTACCCGAGGCCTTGTTTTTCTTTTACATTTTTTTCTACAGGAAGATCATGCCCCCTCTTCGGCCCCAGTTACTCCCCACCAATTAGCTGAGCATTGGCTGGCAAGGGCTGCCACTGTCTGGAATGGGCAAATGGGCACCACACTTCTGGACAACATGGAACACGTGGGAGTTTCAACGCAATCTTGGCCGGGACCACGTGCAGAGGCAGGCTGCTAAAACTCCATCAGAAGAGCATGTCACTTGCTGCAGGAAAGCTCCCATCTGTTTGGGAGGAGCCGCCCGGCCAGCCAAGGCCTCTCTGTTAATGAGCCATGCCATCTCCTAATGAAAAAGCTTCATTATTTAATGTTTTGGAACAACCTTTGAGGGATCAAATGACAGCTATACGGTCTTTTCTTCTCCATATCACTGATCTCCATAGGAAGTGAACTGAACGATGGGAAGGATTGGTCTTGGAACAACCCAAGCTTTTGAGCCTCTCTGCCAGTGCCAGGGAAAAAACTTTACACAGTTTCCCCCAGCTTGCTGCCAGTTTGATGATGAAAAAGGCAGCCAGACAAGGAGGTAAGCTCAGAGGATCTGTGTGTGTAGGAATAAAGGAAATGGCTTCACTAGCCCCCACCCCCAGCAGGGTCTCTAAAAGAGAAAATCTTCTTTGCTTTGCACTGTCAGCTGAGGGGGGTGCTTCTTTGCCGCCACACTGAAACATCGTGCCAGAGAATGAGGCCTCACAGATTCTGGAGGCCCCACCCAGCACCCCTACTTCCTGACACTCTAAAAGGGACCCCTGATTTGGAGCCATATTTTTGTATCCGCTTTCATACAATTTGACTCAGGGGATATTTTTAGCCCATGGCATTGGGAATGTTTAGCAAGTTCCCGGGGAACAAGGCTTTTGCTATCTTCCACCAGAGAGTTCTAATCCCAGACTAACTGAGAGGACAGAGGCTATTTATTTATTTATTTATTTATTTTATATCTATCGCGCCCTCCCCCGTGAGTCAGGGTGGTTCACAACAAGGACTCTATGGCCCTGTTCACACGGAGGATTTGCCACGCTAAAGGTACAAAAGGTAGGCGGATTTTCAGTGCGCGATCACACCGCAACATCTGGGAAGCGTAGTGCACCCGTAGCCAACCCATGGCATCCTGCCAAAGATGCACAGTAAAAAAATACCTCAGAAAGTGCAATAGTATCCGGGAAACACGCGCAGAGGCAGGCATCTGATCGCGGGAGCACTAGTATCCCGTGGCTTCCGGCGCCCATCCGAGCCCCGTCGCAAACCAGATGGTTTTCCTAAGTGCATGCGCACGAACACTAAACTGGAAGCAGTGCTGCTCCACAGAACTGCGCATGCGCACAAACACGGAACACTTGCTGCGCAGCTTCTTTGCCAGCTCCAGCATCGCCGTGTTATCGCGAGCTTCCTGCCACAGCACGAAGATTCGGGAGACTGTGTGATCGGGCTAGCGCGCTTTATTTTGCCCCGGGGCAAACAGCCTTACCTTACCCCCGCATTATCTGGCCTATGGTTCTCTTTCTAAAACACTGCCTTATACAACTGCCTTTAAGATTCTGCATTGACATAAGGGATAAGAAGCTGCCAGCATTTTCCTTTCCTTTCCTTTCATCTGATTAAAAGCTCCTTGAGTTCTGAGAAAGAGGAAGGGGGAGCATCCTGAGGGAAATGTTTTACATAAAATAAAATCACCACACAGTGCTGATTAACATTTGCAAAAATCAACACATGTGGCTAGTACGCACCTCAGACCTTGCCTCACAACCAGGAGCATGCCAAGCGGCATCATTTAGGCTTAGCTTGTGGTAGCTCCACATATGCTTGCCAGCACTGCCTCAGAGAATGCTAAGAGAATCTGAGGGAGGATGGAATTTGCGGAGGATATGATATTACTTCTGGGCAATGCTCTAGGAATTTCCTCTAATTGCTATGGTGAAATTCCTAAAGTGTCACTATGGAGGCCATTTTCTGGCCATTTTTTCCCCTCACTCATCAGTTTCTCAAAGGAGGGCAACTAAGGCTCTATATGTACTTTAAAAAGGAAGGACTGTCAGAGGTAATCACATGCTTTCTGTGTAGAAGCTCTTGAAGTTCAACCTCTGGCCCTACAGGTTTGGAGCTGGGGTAAGGAGTTGTCAGGAAAGACCCTTCTGGAGAGACACTGCTAGTCATAATAGAGAACACTAGGGCAAAGGAAGAAACAGCCACTTGGTATACAATCATATGTACAAATATATATTTTTGCCAAGGAGGTACAGTCTAAGAGGGAAGAGACTTTGCTCTGTACCTCCACTATCCAACACACATGTATACGATATGCAATTATTTCGCTGTCCAGAAAGACACCTTTTCTAATGTTTGAAGGACATTCACTGGCTCGAACAGGACACAGTAAAAAATGCCCCTGGGATCTGTAATTGGTCATATCTCCTAGGTGCATTTTGTTTCAACCATGCATGTGGTCCTTTGACTTTCGCTACAAAGAGGAGGTCAATCGACGTTGGAAAACTAGCAGTATTTCATTTCCTGTAAAGTGTCAATCGGCCTTTATTCTCCCAGAATTGTACAGACACAAGAGAGACAGCCAACAGCACTGAACTAATTTGGTTGCTGAAGTCTCTCAACACTAGAGCATTATAATTTTAAGGCTGATAGTTAGTTAAAAAAAATACTCCAAGAGACATTTCTGCTTACCCATTAAGAATCCTAATTATACTTAAAATCACAGGCATTTTAACAGTCTTCCCCCCCCTTTCACATCAAAACTACTTTTCTGCCTGATTGTTTTTAACATGAAAAAAGATTTAACAAACCCACAAAAAAAACCCACCCCCACCCCAATTTCTAATGAACACTCCAGGACAATAGCAGTATATCAGAAATAGAGCTTCATAAAGCCATCCCAGGCAAGCTCCAGATAGCCACATTAAATAAATTGGATAGGCAGATAATTGAAACAGACATGTACAATTTACAGTATCGCCCTGCTCAGACAAAGATGTATCGATCCCCCGAGAAGCATAGACAGCACACTATATTAGACATCATATTCAACTCAAAGGGTACAAAGAGAGCCTTGTTAATCAGAAAAACAGCTGGAGCACTTGCAGTGCAGCCAAAGCACAGCTGGAGCTACTGTATGAGGGTACAAGCAGAAAACAGCTGCAGCAATTACAGTGTGGTTAAAAACAGTGGGAAAAATTACACGTAGAGGGGCAAACAGGTTAGGAAAGCAAGGTCAGATGCATGGAAACTGGACAGAGCCAACTTTTGGGACCTGAAGAAAGGAGATCTTTAACTTTAGTTCATGCAGACCAAAAGAAGAATGGCAGCACAGTACCACCCAGACCTGTCTGATCTCAGAAGCTATGCAGGATTGGATCTTGGTAGGAGACTACCAAGGAAGACTGTAGAGGAAGGCAATGGTTAACCACTGCTGCTTCTCACTTGCCTTGAGAGCTCCTTGCTGGGGTTGCCCTAAGCTGATTGTGACTTGACGGCACTTCTGCATGCAGGCAGACCAAAATGACTGATCACTCACACATGCAGGGTCACCAAGACACTCATTAAACATGGATCCTCCCACATCACTGAGCAAAGTTGGATGTCTTTCTCCAGCCTAAGAAGCATTCTTGCAAGTCAAGGGGCTCATCCTCCAGTGGAATAGCAAGTTGAAGGCAGCACCCTTATGCTTAAGGAACTTCCTCCAGCCGACTTCTGGTTTCGGCGACTGAATGGCAGGTGTGCTCCTTCGGATCTCCGAGAGGAGCGGCCCATAACATGGTGGTAGGGAGGGGTGCCGGATGATTCTGGACCCCCCCCCAAAGCACTGGGCAGGGGGCTCCCAGCCTGGGGCGTAAGGAGTGCCTCTCCCAAGGCTGTGGCCGAGGGATTGAGGCTCCCCTCTGCCCCATAAGGTCCCGCCACCATGGCACCATCATGGCTATGAGAGGCACATACCGGTAGAGCGAGCAAAAGATCCAGCGCATACGAAAAGTTGCCCTACCTTCAGCAAGTGAAGATGAAGCATGAGTCCTTGCATGTATGATCCAGACAAGCATTTAAGTGGGCGATCCCCCCCCTGAAAACCTCTAATTCTCTAGCGGAGGGGGTGGAGCTGGTCTCACCCCATAGCAGAATAAAAACAAACTCAAAGAGGCAGAAGGTGGGAAACCTATTAAAAAGCACCATGTAGTTCAAATAAAGTGGAAAACGGCCCTAGAATACAAACTACTAAGCTCTCTGAGACTTATTCAAACTTTTCACTATAGTAAACAAAATCATTGTGGGCTGGAAAATGGCGCCAAAGGTAAGACCTTCTTCAGGAAGTGTGAGTTGAATCTTCCGGTTTGCGGATCAGCGATGGTGGTCGTTCTCCCCAGACCTCAGGAGAATGACTCGCACATCAGTGGTATGGAGGGGTGCTACCTCAAGTAGCACACGGAAACTTTGCAATAGGCTCCAGGCCATAGGGCTTTTGAGGGGCAGCCTCTTCGATGGCTAAATGCCAGAGAATTGAGGCTTCCCTCCGCCCTGACGGTCCTGCTGCTGTGTGGCCCTCGGGCACAAGCTGATTCGACTGGGACAAGCGCAGGAGATCAAGCGGAATATCGTTTAGTGTGAGCGAGGTCAGAGAAATGACTGACAATGAACATGAGTTCAAAATAAATGGAATATTTTAAAAGCGAACTACCCCCCCCCCCGTGGGAAAAGCGGAGTGCAGAGGGACGCCTCTTATGCAAACGGACAGATAAGTGTAACGAAGGGGGCAGGGGGGGGGGAACAAGCAGTGATTTTGTTTTGAGAGACTTACTTGAGCGCTGACATTGAGGTGACGATTTTTCAAGTCCGTGAGAAGCGGTTTGAAACTGTAAACAAACTGTAAACAATCGTATAAAATGGCGGCCTCGCAAAGAGTTTAAAGCGAAACCGGCGGGTAGTCAGAGCCCAAAACTGGAAGAGGGAGCAGACATCATGAAAATGTTAGTGGATATGCTCAAACCGGTGATGGAGCAACTTGATGGTATTAACCAGCAACTGACCTCACTGAATCAAAACTTCGCATCCCAGCAGCTACAACTGGCAGAAACGGTGAAGAAGGTGGAAAATATGACTGAGAGAATTAAAGAGATAGACACCACAAACAAGAAAATGAAGAAAATGGGGGAAGTTGAAGCAAAACAAAATTTCCAAGAAAACCGTTTGTTACAGCTACAAATGGAAAAAGCCAACATGATTCTCAGATTCTAGGGAGTTCCTGAATTGCAAACGGAGAATCTGAGGACAGAGATGATATTTTAAAAGCAACTTCAGCAACTCCACTGAAAATGGGGGATATAAAAATTAAAACTTTAAAAGACATTGCATTTGAAATTCACCAAAAGAGGAAAAGCTATAAGGACTTAATTTCCTTTCTTCAAACCAATGGAATTTCATAAAGATGGGCGATCCCAGAGGGTGTCATCTTTAAAATCAACGACAAAAGAGAAAATATTGACTCCGTTTTTAAAGCCAAAGAATTTTTGAGATGCCAGTTGGGAATGGAAGAAGAATCCAAAGATGAAGGATCAAAATCAAGTGACTCTGCTACCTCTGGAACGGAAGAGGACTCTGTTGTAGAAACAGGTGCAGGTGCAACGAAAGTTACATATGATTTCAGAGACAGAAAACCGAAGTTAACGCAGAAGGACTCTGAAAATTGCATTTTGAAGCAACTAACAAGAAGATGCTCAGAAAGTTCTCTCACATGATAAACTGATAAAGAAATTTTGGTAGAGGATTTGTTGTGAGATGAAACAGTTAAGCAAAAATAAGACAGGTACATTTTTTCATATGTGGTGGCTTTGTGATGTAACATACTGGAGATGGGTCCACAAGATATTGAGAACTAGAATACCATTTTTGCCTGAAATATTATTAAAGCGGCTATGCCAGGGCAAAATCTATTGTTTTCCAACGCCTCAGAGATATTGAGCTACAAACATCTTATGCTGCACTTCCGCCTCTTTTCAAATCTCTGAATTCCAAAAATTTTATGTCTGCCCCTTTATACTTAGCTAATATATCCAACCCGAATCACAGATGGGCCTTTTCCAGAGCCAGATTTGATACTTTTCCATCTGCAGTTCTTTTTGGAAGGTTTCAACGCATCCCCAGGCATTTGAGACTATGCTCATGCCCCTCGGAGTCAATAGAGACCCTTTCCCATATATTATTTCATTGCTCCTATTATGCAGAAGAGAGAGCCCTTTTAATTATGCCCTTGATAAGGTCATTTAGGTTCCAAGGACAACCAGTAATCCAGTCTGAGGAACTTTTGCTGAAATACTTACTGGAGGACAAATCCATGGCAATATCAAGGAAGGTTGCTAAATTTCTTTTTATTGCAATTATAAAGCGTAAGCACCTCCTTAATACTCCTCATGATGTCTCTTCTCTGTAACACTTCTCTTGAATGAATGAATTTTATTGTTACGGCGCTTAGCCAGCAATTGTAACACTTCTCGATAACCTGGAGATTGTTTTTGATTTTGTATGCTGTTTGACGGGTCTTTGACCGTAATAAACTGATTGATTGATTGATTGATTGATTGATAAGAGTACACAGAAACTTAAGCAAACTTATAGAAATTCTTTATATATGGTAACAGAGTTATAAGATAATATACTGATCTCTTAGTATGTTTTATGTGTGTAAGTGGATGTATGTTATGTAGTATGTTTGTTTGTTGGTGAATAATATGAAAAATAATAAAAGTGTACCTTATGGGTACTTAAAAACAAAAAGTTCTCTCACAACAACTAACATACTAACATTGAAGCCGAGACAAACAAGAACTCTACAAGTATATTGTTGTACTAACACTTTCATTAATAACACTTAGGCTAACATGGATATGATCTCCTCCTCTTGGGTTTTTAGTGTAGTGTGGTTATCTATCCATTATTTTTAGATGTTATCCCCCTCCATCTTCTTTGTAGTTTTGTAGTCTTACAAAAAAATAATAAAAAATATCCCTCCGGGGATTTAAAAAAAAAAAAAGGAAGTGCGAGTTCAGCTGCTGCCTCTTCCAAACAGGAAGCTAGTGTAGACTTCCCAAACATGTTGAATGCTGCACTGCACCCTCTGCTGGACCAGATGACTCAATTTAACAGCAACTTTGAATCTCTCCAAAAACAGCTTCAGGAAACTAATATGAAAACTGAAAAAACAGCAAAAGCGCTAGAAAAAGTTGATGATAAGACAAAACATTTGACGCAGAGACTAGAGGCAGTGGAAAAAGCAAAAGACTCTAAAAAGCAACAGCTATTATTACTACATCCTGAGATTTCAGGGGGCTCCAGAGCAGAAAGGTGAAAATCTCAGAGATTTTAAGTGAAGCATTGCCATCGGGGGTGGATTACAAGGCAGAGTTGTTACAAAGCGAGATGGATGTGGCTTACCAGATGTATTCAGACTACGTCAAGAAAAATAATCTACCTGGGGAAATATTTGTGAAATTCGCCAAGAGGTCTACCCAAGATGTGATACTTATAGCGACTAATGGGATTACCTTGAAAATCAAAGGAGAAGATATAAAAATTATGAAAGACATTCCATTTGAGATAAGAAAGAAAAGACAGCAACATAAAAAACTGACAACCTTTCTGCAGAAAAATTCCACTTCCTACAGATGGATGATACCAGAAGAACTTGTATTTAGCTTTAAGGACTCAAAACAAAAGGCCTTTTTGGAGGAACACCAAAAAAAAAGAGAAAGCAGAAAAGAAAGCAGAGGACGACAAGACAGAAGATGATGAAAGCGTATATGGACTGGGAACTACTACCAACTTATCGAGCAGTTCTTCAGAAGAAGGTTCAGAATCGGACTTAGGAGAAGCTGCCACAAAATCTCCAAATGCAAAGGAAAGAAGAACAAGAAGAAATAAACGTAGATGTTGAAAGTTTAACATGGTTAATCGTAAAATGCCATACATAATCCACTTATTTGAACTAAGAGTATACACAATGTTTGTACTGAATCATATTGAAATAGTTTAACCGTCATCTATATTTTTAAATAGATAGGGAAATTTTGTAATGAACCACTTTATTGTATCAGATCTTCGTTAGCTTTCTAGTTTTAGTTGTTATCCCTTGTCCCATCCCTGTAGGCTCTAGTGGGAAAAAAAGGAACTTCCTCCAGCCAAGGGTATTATTAGGGTTGCCAAGTCCCACCTGGCTGCTGGGGGAGGGGCTCCTGATTCCTCCTGTAGTTCTTCTGACACATGCTCTAGGTTTTGGGCAAAACTCTGTGTGTTTTTTGGGCCTCAAAACCATAGAGTTTTGCCCATATCCTAGAGCATCACCCCTGATGTCAGAAACGCAATGACATCATTCCTGGGTAACGTCATCGCACTGATGCAAGGGGTGCCAGGAGGGGGCTTCTTGGGGTGGGGCTTCCCCCACCAGCCAGCTGGGCCTTGGCAGATTGCCCCCCCCCCAAAAAAAATTGGGGGATCCCCTGGCCCCACGGGAGGAATGGCAACCCTAGCTATTATTTAGTTTCTTGGCCACTATGCCACTAGAATAATATATGAATGAATAAATAGGCTATTGGCTAGGCCACAGTCATAGTAAACACTTACAAAAACACAAACATGCAGCCTGGACCTGGATAGTCAAGCCCATCTAAGCAGGGCTGACCCTGGCAAGTATTTGGAAGGGAGACCTCCAAGGAATACCAGGGCTGGGACACAGGCAGGAAATATCAAGCCACCTCTGAAATGTCCTAGCCCCACTAGGGGTTGCCAGAAGTCACCATGACTTACAGGCACACAAACAGACACACACACTCACACACACACACACACACACACACAAATACTCACCAAAACAAAAACAAAAAAATAACACAGACATGCAAAACATGTTACAACACAACCAGGGAGGGGAGCCAATAAGAGTTATTGGGAACACACCAAAGAAAACAAAAAAGACTTCACTCACTACCAGAAGCCAACAAAAATGGACTGAGGAATCTCCCCAGGGCAGGAGTTCCAAAATTTCGATGCCATGACTGAGAAGGTCCTTTGTCACATTGCCACCTGTCTAGTCTCAGAGAGCAGGGGCACCTGAAGCGCAGCCTCTGAAAATGACCTGAGTGGATGACAGGTTCACATAGGAGAAGGCAATTCTTTAGGTATGCTGACCCCAAGCCATTTAGGGCTTTAAAGGTTCATAACAGCAGCTTGAATTGAGCCTGGAAGCAGATTGTGAGCCAATGTAGATGGAACAAGACTGGAGTGATACAGTCCCTACAACCCACTCCAGTCAACATTCTGGCTGCAACAATCTGTACCAATTGTAGCTTCTGGAAGGTTTCAAGGGCAGGCACATATACAGCACGTTGCAGTAATCTAGTTTCCTGGTAAGATGGTGAGATCTTTCCCACTCAGGAAGGGCCAAAGCTTGCTCACCATCCCTGGCCGCCACTGCCACCTTTTTATTCAACACAAACCCTGATTAGCACCAAGGGCTTTACAGGGCATAGATCTGCTTAGAAATTCACATGAATATCCAAGTAGACATGGCTTGTTATTTCTGTGGCAAAAGCAAATGGAGCCACGTTCTCCATAGCTGAGTTCTTCCCACTTGAAAGTAATAAAAACTCAATTTTCTGTAAATTACACAGAAATCAAAATGAGGAGGAAGCTGGGGAGAGGAAATTGACTCCTGCCACCTTTACAGATAGAACATTGGAATGAATAATGAGGACAATCCTCAACAACACCCACATCACAGATACAGTGTCTTGAACCGTATGGGCTATTCCTGCAACAGATGTCTGGGTTACTTACTGAAACTGAACACGGGCTCCCCTCAACAGAACTTCTGAGAACTGAGAAAGAACTCCCATAGATCAATTTCATCATGCAGTACCAAGAAACAGTTCTTAAATTTGCCAGAAAGGACACGTCCTGCTGCAGGAATACATCCCTCAATCTGTTTTTAAATTGTGCTTTAGCAGATGCTGCCTTTTTTCCTGAGATGCATCCCAGCAACTTTGATATTCAGGAGAATCTGTGGAGCTGCCTCAGAGCTGGGCCATAAGCAGCCAAAGAGAAAGAACCATGGGCAAAGGCCCTGGACGCAATGCTCTGACTGCCCAAGCAAGACTCATCTTGGTGATATTGTAGTCCAAAGGGAGGAGCTGCAATTCAATGGTCAAGCATTGCAGAAGGTCCCAGGTCCACTTCTTGGAAACCTCAGGAGTAAGTGACGGAGCACAGCACACCACAACCTGTGAACCTGAAAATCTGCTGCCAGTCAAAGCAGACAATTCCGACCTTGACTGACCAAAGGTCTGGCTCAGGATAATGCAGCTTCATGTGTTCCTGTTAAGAGGAGAGGCAATGGCTCAGGGGTACAGTATCTGCTTTGCGAGCAGAAGGTCCCAGGTTCAATCCCTGGCACCTCCAGTTAAAAAATTAGATAGGCAGTGATGAGTGAAAGACCTCTGCCTGAGCTCCTAGAGAGTTGTTGCTGGTCAGAGGAGACAGTTCTGACCTTGACAGATCAAGAGTCTGGCTCAAGGTAAGGCAACTTCAAGTGTTCAAGGACAGAAAGAGTCAATGAGAAGGTGGTCCGTCAGCTATTCCAAGGGAGTCGTTACTGGCTAAATATCAGGAGAAACTTCTTAACTGTAAGAGTGGTTGAGCAGTGGAACAGTCTGCCTCGGGAGGTGGTGGATGCTCCTTTGCTGGACATTTTCAAGTGGAGGCTGGACGACCATCTTTCGGGTATGTTGTAGGTATGTAGGGCTATTTTTCAGTATACTCCTTCAGAGTGCAGGGGGTTGGACTAGATGACCTGCTAGGTCCCTTCCACTCTAACATTCTATGATTCTATGATTCTGTTCCATCTCAGAACCCTTTATCTGCAGCTCTTGTGGTTCATCACACAGGGCAGCAACTAACAGACTGGTGACATCTCTGACAGTCAGATACAAAACTTCCCAATTCTCAGTTTTGTATTGACTTAAATCCACAAGCCCTGACCTAGATAGGCCCAGGCTACCCTGATCTCATAAGATCTCAGAAGCGAAGCAGGGTCCTGGACAGAATTTGGATGGGAGACCACCTAGGAAGTCCAAGACTGCTACACAGAGGCAGGCAATGGCAAACCACCCCTATAGTTCTCTTGCCTTGAAACCCTTACAGAGCCACCAAAAGCTGGCTGCAACTTGATGGCACTTTCCACTACCAACTATCCATGGAGCCCGAGCCATTGCATAGAGATTTGGTGGCACTTAAATTAAGCCCACCAATATCCACTACCCAACTGAGTCTTTAGCAATAAAAACTCCTCCAGGTTAATTGCTAATACTTGAAGCTTTAAAAGAGAGAGAGAGAGAGATTAATTACAGGATGTAACCCGAGCTGTAAAGTCTTATGATAAGGCTCTGGAAGAGACATCAAAACAATTCCCCCATGATTAATGTAGGTATTTACTCTGAACTTGTAAAGGGGTGTTAATTGCCCATTCATGGGTTAAACACACAAGGTCCGTGCTCATGCTTTGCCCTGGAGCCTACGGGCAATGCTGTCAGAGTATTTGTTCACCGTGTATACAAGGTCTTCGTGTAAAGAGCTTGAGTTCAGCATCATTGTTTCCCATTGTAAGAAGGGAAGAGAGGATGGGCTCAGGTAATGTACTGTTAGCAAGGAAGAATGGGAATTCCCCCCTCTGCAGAGATGTTCTAAGTCCATCTTCCCCCATTTTATGCGTGAAAGCAATAGGGTGTACTCAGGGATGCTGCCAGGTTAGGCTCGGCCTATCCTTGGAGTGCTTGGGTGTGGGGAGCTGGATTTGTCCAGCCCTCCACTTAAGATCTGCCTCACAAGCCCCACTCTCTGTGACTCTGCGTTTAGAGGTCAGGTGGGCGGCAGCCAGAAACATGGCTTTTTTAGTAGTGGCACCGCGCCCATGTAGGCTTACCAAGTGCCGGCGGGGGATCTGCGTGTCTTGGCAGGATCCCTGCCGCGGGGACGGCGACACGCGTTGCACCCGCCGTCGCCAGGAAGTGACGCTACGTGGGGCGGGTGCAACACGTGTTGCCGACGGCGCTACGCGACGGCGGGTGCAACGCGTGTTGCCGTCCCCGCGGCAGGGATCCTGCCAAGACACGCAGATCCCCCGCCGGCACTTGGTAAGCCTAAGCCCATGGCATGCTGCATTGCTTTCTTTTTCAGCAGCAGGCCAAAACATCTTTATTTACCCAGGCCTTCAAGTAAGGGTTTGATCTTTTAAAAAAAATTCCTAGTTTGCTTTTAGTCTAAAAATTGTCAAATCCATTTTAAACTGTTCAATTTTAAAAAAAATTATCTGGCTCAGCTTTTTTGATGCTGGTTTTTAATATATACATATTTTAATTCCTACGCTTTATTATGCTGTTTTGTAAGTTTCCCCAGACAGGTGGCATAAAAAAACAACCCCTAATTAAATAATTTATTTGCCTTTCTTCCAGCAGCCTATCTGACTGCAGTACAGTCACCCAGTCTATGCAGCTGAGAAAGTGATTTCTGACTCAAAAAAGTTAATGCTGGAATGAATTCCGTCTAATTTCCATCCATTAGTTTGGTCTCACAGAACTAAGATGACCCTCATCTACATCGCTTCATCTCATCAGCTTCCTGGTTTTTGGTTTCCACACAAACATTCCCCCTGAACCTCTTCCCTGACACCCCATTTTGGGCCCCACCACTTTCAAAAGAAAGTAAGAGGGACCACGGTTCAGTGGCAGAGCAACTGCTTTGTATGCAGAAGGTTCCAGGTTCAATCCTTGGCATCTCAATTTCAGAGGATCAGGTGATGGGAAAGACCTCCACCTGAGATCCTTGTGACCTCCTGTCAGTCATAGCAGATAACACTGACTTTGATAAACTAGTGGTCTGACTAGGGTTGTCATTCTCCAGCTCGGGGCCCTAACCCCCCCCCCAACAGTGACATTGCTGGAAATAGACACAACATGCCTACTTCACCCAGATGTGATGTGGAGATGTCGGGGGGGGGACTCTCTGGTTTTGGGGCAAAACTCTATGGTTTGAGGCTGATTTTACCATAAAGTTTTGCCCCAAAACCAGAGCGTTGCCCCCGATGTCACTGGTGTGCCCACATCACTTCCGGGTGATGTAGGCACGTCGTGCAACATCACTTCTGGCTCCCAGAACATCCCCCCATCCCCCCACAGGCATTTCCGATGGACCCGGCAACCCTACGTCTGACTCAGTATAAGGCAGCTTCGTGTGTCTTGCCTTGAAGATGCGTGTTTAGAACAGACATGTGGCTTCTATTCCTCAGCAACACTTTGCTTGGCTCCTCAGGGTAATCCAGGACCTGGAGTTTGGTACCCCTAATCTTCCCCCCCCCCCCAGCAGTCCAGAAACAACCTTAACAGGGCTCAAGTAACATCACTGACTCTTTGCTTCACTCCCTCTCTCCTTGTTGTGACTGCTGCCCTTTTCTGTGCCCACCAACTTCTCTTTGTAAGTAGGCTCTCTGTTTACCTGTGCAGGGTGCGGAATTACTGTTCCCCATCCCGTTTCCCCTAGTAGAGATGGGGGGGGAGCCAAGAGCATCACTCAGAAGAGACACCACATCCAAAACTCTGCCCTCCTCAGGCACTGCTCCCAAAATCTTCCAACATTTGCAGAGGCAATTTTGGGAAGTCTATTTACGAGGGGTTCTCAGGCTTGAACTGGGAACCTTACAGCCTGCAGATGGGGCTTAACCTACCAAGAATCTATATATATTATTGGCTATTGTACCTACTGCATTCATTCCCCAACCAGATTTTTAGAAGAGGTGAAAGATCATAATAGCTCAATATCCGTCGCCATGTGGATCTCCTGCTAGTGAGCTTCCTAGGACAGCATGTACTCTACTCCCTTGTGCCCCCTTCAGGCACAAAAGGCTTTTAAGACATGCAACAAGGATGTGTGACACAGGTAATATGAGGCCGTCAGACTGACCGACTGAAGTTGAAATACTAGGGACAGGATTTTTTTCAGAGTTTCTGCACTTTCATTAGAATGTAGGAAAAGACCACCAAACCACTGAGCTGCTTCCCCCACTGAATTTCTCCCAGCAAGATTGGTTCCCATTGGTCCTCAGTTTTTCCTAGTTTTATGGCTTCCTCCAACATGCCCCTTCTCCATGCCAGTCCTCGATGCATTGGTGACAGCTTTACTTTTAGACCTTCTGCTACTGTTCTCTCTTGTTCCTCTATCCATCCTTGGTTCTCGCTGTTCCCTTTCTGAGAGAGAGAGAAAAACGAGCCTTTGTGTTCCAGCATTAAATTTAGAAAACCTCTCATTGACTTTCCCTGTCAGGCTTTGGTGGATGCATCGCCCATCTCTCCCTCTCCTCATCTGAAAGGGAAGGGGCAGAATGTGGTCAGTTTTATCAAGGATACTGCTGGGTTTATTGCTTGCATCCTTCTTGTTGGTGCCACTTCAAACCCTCCAGGGCTGGTTGGTTTACTTCCTTGCTAAGTGGTAAGCTCAGTGCCCAGAAGCGGCATCAATCCTGACCAGCCAGCCAGAGAGAGAGAAGAAGGTGGACCTGACCCTGCTTTGTCATATAGCATTGCTGAGACTGTCCATTAACCTCTGATGCAACATTACCTGGTTAAAGAACTCTTAGTCCCCATTTGAATGTGATGCTTGGCAAATAAAGAGGCACCTAGCATGTCCTTGAGACTCAACCCTCTGTCACAAGTGTCAGCATCCCAGGGAGTCCCCAATGTTCCCTCTAAGCTGAGTTAGTATGAGCTAGCTCACAGTTTTTTAACCTCCGGCTCACACATTTTTGTCTTTGCTCAGGGAGGATGGCTCCAGAGCAAACTGATTTATGCAGCAGCCAAATCGCTCGCTCACAACTTTAATGCCAGCAGCTCACAAAGTAGAATTTTTGCTCACAAGACTCCACAGCTTAGAGGGAGCATTGCCAGGGACTAATTATTTAGAAAATGTGCATGACGCCTCTCCAGAGAATCTGCCTGAGGTGGCTCACGCAATAAAACATGATTTAAAAAGCATAAAAATCATAAAAATTAAAACCCCTGCCAGAGCATCAATAGAACACAAAACACTGACCAGACTAATATGGTCTTAATAAAACAGCCTAATTTTAAAAGATCAAACCCTGTAGTTAAAAGCCTGGGGTGAAAAGAAATGTTTTCTCCGCCTACATAAATGTGGATAGGGTCAAAACCAGGTGAGCCTCAAGACCTGACAGATGTCTAGTTCAGGCTGGTGCTGTGCCAGAATGCGCATGGAAGCACCCAGTTTACAATCGGCAAATGTATGTAACACCACATGGGTATTTCTTTGTTTTCTCCCCACCATCACATTTAAATCAGGCAGTCAGTTAAAAGCAATGAGCTTTTTAGTCAATGAATTAATCAGCTGAATGTGCGAAAAAAATGCATCTAAGAAAAACAATAGCTTGGGTCTTAAGCAGCATGAGCTACAGGAGCCTTGCTGGAGCCTTCTCCCCCCCCCCCCTTGTTCTTCTGCAGTTGAGTGGACCTCAAGGAATCGTGTGGAGAGCAGTGTTCCCTCTAAGCTGAGTTAGTGTGAGCTAGCTCACAGGTTTTTAGCCTCTGGCTCACACATTTTTGTCTTGGCTCAGGAAGGAGGGCTCCAGAGCAAATTAATTTATGAAGTAGCCAAATTGCTCACTCACAACTTTAATACCAGCGGCTCCCAAAGTAGAATTTTTGCTCACAAGACTCCACAGCTTAGAGGGAGCGTTGGTTGGGAGTGTGCTGGGAGTCTGCTGCAGGAGGGGGGAAATCAGCAGAAATCTTCCTCCTCTAACTGTGCCGATAGTATAGTGCTTTAGGAACTGAGCCAATAGTCCTTGAGCAAAAAAGACACAATTCCTTTCATGATAGATGATGCATACAGGTGATGTAGCAGGAACAGAAGACATAGTCCCATTTTTGTGGCACATGGAAAGGAACGCCTGAAATGCTGTGTGCTATATCTATATCTAGATATCTACCTTTATCTTTAGCTAGATATAGCTATCAATGTGCTGCCTGGTCAATCAAGTGACCATTTTAGTTTATCAATTTTTTTTCCTCATCAGTTATACCTAACCAATTAAACACTGCACCCCTAATTTATAGATAGTTAACAGTTATATTATACCCCACAAGGACTGAAACAATAATGTGCTACTCAGTGTGAGCCATTGCTTACTCAAAAATAAGTCCCACTGTGTTCAAGGAGTCGTGTGACGCCTTAAAGACTATCCAATTTATTGTGCCATAAGCTTTCATGGGCTGGATTCCACTTCAACTACTTCACAAAAGCTTAGTCTCCCATTCGTTAGTCTTCAAAGTGCCACAAGATTCCTTTCTTGTTTCCGCTGCAACAGACTAACTCAACTACCACCCAGGAACTGCAACTATGCTCAGTGGGAGTGACTCCCAGGTAAGGTTGCCAACCTCCAGGTAGGTCCTAGAAATCTCCCAGGATTATAGCTGATCTCCAAATTACAGACATCAATTCCCCTGCAGGAAATGGAAAGCTCTGGACTCTGTGGTATTACTTTCACCCTGACCACAATCCCCAAACTATGCATTCCACAGGTACCACCCTCACAACACCAGGATTTTCCCTAGCTGGAGTTGGCAATCCTGCTCCTGGGAAAGCGTGTATAGAATTTGAGGGTCAGTTTTCAAGAGACGGGGTTCACGAGGCAAGAGAGTGAGGACCCCAGACCCAGTGTGTGCTGCTCCCACTCTGGATTGGGGCACACACGCCAAAGGAGAATCCGCCTCTCACCTCAGTGCTGCTACCCCAAGCAGCAATGGTCCAAGAGGAGTTATTTGCCCTACTGAAGACCACATATTGTTCTGCAGCACCCCAAATAGTTCCTGTCATGGAACTTCATCCTATGAAAATCAACCTCAGCCTCTAAGTGGATAACTAGCCCACGGGGACTGCATTCAGAAGTCACAACTGAACTTGATTTTGTTGAGTGAGTACAATCCTGGTTTATTTTCAGGTTTACATGCTCCATCCACCCCCTTCATTTGTGAAGCCAAAATGGAAACAAAATGTGATAGATAAATTGGGATGCTTGAACAAACTGTGGTTAGATTCCTGCACGGTGGTGGTGGAAAGTGCTATCAAGTCGCAGCTGACTTATGGTGACCTTGTAGGGTTTTCAAGGCAAGAGACGAACAGAGACAAGTTGCCATTGCCTGCCTCTGCATAGCAACCTGGACTTCCTCGGTGGTCACCCATCCAAGTCCTAACCAGTGCTGACCCTGCTTAACTTCTGAGATCTGATAAGACTGGGCTAGCCTGGGCCACCCAGGGTCAGGTTGGTTTTTTGCATACTACCCCGGTTTAGAATCCCCATTTGTAGGCTTAAAAAAAATGGTGACTTTTTCAAGCCTCCTCCTCCTCCGATGTCTTTCAACCTAGAAAAATCTTCCTTCTTAGTTCTGTGCCTGATGGGAGGAGGGAGAATGCAAACCTGAGAATTTCTTGGTTCATTAGGAACCTGCAGCAAGGATATCACAGGTGATGCTTCCTTCCCCCTCAGTTGAGAGAGAAATGCACCACGGAGACCAACTTCATTCCCAGTCTAATTGCATTGATTACAGTGTGATAGGTGGTTAGCATCGAAAAAGCTTCTGTGAGGTTATAGAAATGTGCATGACAAAAAGACCCAAATTTTGCTAAGAGATGATGAAAAGACAAGGCATGAATACAGTGAAAAGCTTCGCTCATTGTAGCCATGGTGGAAATTTCAAACAAGGCTTTTCAATCATGACGCAAAAAAACCTATGATGTTCAATCTGCCCTTAGCTGCAATTTAATATAGCCTAAGCTAACCTCACATTTCAACATCGCTCTGAGCTGGAAAGCCTGGCATCTGCACAGCAAGGCACCTGGGAGTGCTCTCCCGCCCTTCTGCGTCACTGCTGTTTGCGATGGGGGCTTCACATCTGCAAGCTCTGATGGAACCGACCGTCATTAATGTGGGGCCATTTTCAGAACTGGAAATTGTTCTGGGCGTGTGTGCGGCGAGATAATTGGATGGTGGAAACGGAGTTTGCTAGATTACAGGCATAAGAAGTCGTTAGCAAAACGATAGTTTCCCGGAGCTCCCCTGGGAATTCAGCACATCGCTTACAACAACCACCTTTCAAACTCCACCGGTTCCACCTCATTAGAATACGGCAGATTTCTTCATATTACCGAGAACTCGTGTTCCTTCATGAGGCCGATCCTCCACAAAGCAAGGAGAACAAGTCTGAACATCAGGAAGTCTCTCAAAAAAACATTAGCGAGAGAGTGAGGAAGTGGATGAGAAAGAACCGATTTCACAGTTTAGTAACTTCTTCATCTTCCCTTGCTATTCTTATATGTCAGGGTACTAGGGCTCAGCCTAGGATAGGGTTGCCAGCTCTGGGTTGGGAAATACCTGGAGATTTGGGGAGCAGATACTAATGAAGGGTGCCGTATGGGGGGGGGAGGGGAGGGGATGGACCTCAGCAGGGTACAGTGCCACATAGTCCACCCTCCAAAGCAGCTAGGGGAACTGATCTCTGTAGCCTGTAGATCACTTATAAAAACACGAGATCCCCACGTCCCACCTGCAGGCTGGCAACCCCAGCCTAGGAGCTCCAGAGGCCCAGAGCAAGATATGAGTGGTCAGGGCTGTGGTGGTCAGACTGTGGTCAAAAGCAAGGTGTTGGTCAGATTTTCTGAGGAGTCAGATCAGAGTCCCAGATCCAGAGGCAAGGCCCAATACCCAGGGTGAACGGGAAGGAGCCATTTTAAACTTTTAACAACGTGACAAGATGTTTAGACTGAAGACTGAGCCACGGAACCTGAGGCATCCTGATTGATCCCGGATCTCATGTGTTGAGGCCCAGTCACATGATGCCTAAGCGGGGAGTGGAGACTGCAGCCTAGGTGGTACTATTGGGCAGTACAGGGTCCAGATCCTCTGTCTCTCCTCCTACACTGCAGCTAGCCCTGTGGTACAAGTTGTGGGGGTCAGTGCGAAAAAAGAAACCCTCAACAGAAGCAGTTTCCTCAAATCTCTCCCCATTGTTCAGGGCTTCACACCCCCATGAAGATAGCTTCATGCCTCTGAAGAACCTAATTTTGTAACAATTAAATTCCAGGCGGTAGTAGGGTTGCCATTCCTCCAGCAGCCCTGGAGAAAAATCCAATTTTGGGGGCTTCAGCCGGCCACTGGCTAGCTGGCCGGTGGGGGAAGCCCCACCCCCCAACACGGATGTTGCTGCATGACGACCCCTACACAGTGATGTCACCCGTAAGTGACGACATTGTGCGAGGGACATCATGCAGGGATTCTTTGGTATTTGGGCAAACTCTATCGGTTTGAGGCCGAAAAAACCATAGAGTTTGCCCAAATACCAGAGCGTCCTATGTGATCTCCCCAGTGCAATGAAATCACTTCCAGGTGACGTCATCACATCAGGGGTATCATGCGATGTCCCCTCCCACCCCCGGAATGCCCCCCAAAGTCCCCCACTCCAGCCAAGGTAAGACTGTGTTAGTCCAAATCGGCAAATAGAGGCCAGGAGCATTTTCGAGACTAACAGAATGTATTTATTTATTTGACCACTAACCTCTTCCTTCAAAGTCCAAATCTTTGAGACTAACAGAATGTATGAACATATAACAGAATGTATTTATTTATTCAACCTCCCTTCACTTCTCCCTTTAAAGTCCAAGGATGCGGATGCATTCAACAATTTTTTGGAAACTGTGCTGTACGTGTCATTCACAACTGCATTTTTCAGGTATGTGTTACGACAGAGCCAGGGGGCCGCAGAGAGGGAGAGTTTACAGTTCAGTCCGTGAGTCAAAGCCAGAAAGATCAAAAACAAGCAGAGCCAGCGTCCCAATTCACAAGCCGTAGTCAGAGCGTTACCAAGGGTCAGAGTCCAGAGAAGCAAGTGTCAAATGTCAGGGTGCAGAGCTGAGGATCAAGAGCCAGAGAGTTGTCAAAACGCAGACTGGATTCAGGAACCAGGAAGTCAGTCAGTACGGGATCTCAGGAACAGCGTCAGAGGTGCAGAGCTTCTGGTCCGAAGGACTAGTTTGCCAGCACAATTTGCCAGCAGTCAGCGACCTGTTCAAATAATGTGCTGGGTCATTAACTCATTAGCACTGCTGTGTGAAGTCCTTGAGTCTGCTAGAACTCTGGAGACTCATTGTTCTCCTACCGCGCAAGCATGCCTCCTTGCGTCTGGTTGCCAAGTCCCGGCGTCTCTGATTCCTCAGCCGGTTGACAGATGGCGGAGAATCAGGTGGCGTGCTGCTAGAGCCAGGCACAGTCTGATCGGCTTCAGGTGCAAGCTGTCCTGGGGTTTGGTATTCATCCTCTGCGGCACTTAGGTTTGGCAAGAACTCTCATGCCTCTGATGATGTTAAAGGCATGGAGTTCTCAGTTTCAGAGCTCCCAGGTGCTGGATCGGGGGCAGACATGACACTATCCCCCCCTCAGACCCCCCCCATCCTGAGGACCAGGTTTGTCAGGGTAGGAGGCGTGGAATTGCCGGACTAAGTCAGGGGCATGAAGATTGGGGGCAGGTTCCCAAGATCTATAATCAGGCCCATAGCCTTTCCAATCCACGAGGTATTGAAGCATACCTTGTTGAAGACGGGAATCGAGGATCTGCTGTACCTCATATTCCTCATCACCATCAACCAAGACAGGCGGTGGTTGCGCAGGTGGCATGCCCCGGTTTGGATCAGGAGGGGACGGAGGTGGATCTGGAGGTGGTCAGGAAGTTGCAGGTGGAAGGCGACAGGTTTGATCTGGGCGGTAATTCTGTAGGGGCCGATGAAATGGGCCTCCAATTTGCGAGAGCAACCAGGAGTATGGCGATACCGAGTAGACAACCAGACTAGATCGCCTACCTGTAAAGGCGGTCCTTCCTGCCACTTGCAGTCAGCTGCGAGTCTGTAGGCGTCTTTAGCTTGTTGTAGATGCTCTCGGAGAAGATCATGCAGGGCTTGTAGTTCTTGTATGCGGTCATCCGTGGCTGGGATGTTGGAGGAGGGACTGATAGTGGAGAAGAACCGCAGATGATGTCCATAGTTCGCCGCGAATGGTGTTGTCTGGGTGGAGGTGTGCACTGCATTATTGTATGCAAATTCGGCTAGCGGCAGTAACGATTACCAGTTACTGGTAGCTGGTGTAGCACCAGAGATATTGCTCCAAGGTGGCGTTGGTTCTCTCTGTCCATTGGTTTGGGGGTGATAGGCGGAAAAGATAGAGCCACAGGAATTGTGTAAAGTGCGCTCAATGAGAGCAATTAAAACTCGCATAATAGAACATAAATCCAAAATTAAACATGCACACTTGGAAGCTCCCCTCGTAGACCATTTTGTTTCCAAAGGACATAGATATGATGACTTTAAATTTGTAGTTCTAGAAGTCATTAAATCTAGCAAATATGATAGGAAGGATATACGACAGGTCCTTTTGAAAAGAGAAGCATTCTGGATATACAGACTAAACACCATATATCCACATGGTCTGAATGCATCTTTAGATCTGAGTTGTTTCCTATAACTCTTTTTCCCTAATGTTTCAATGTCAGGACACCCAGCCATTGTTCAGTTTGTATGTAAATTGATTCTGGAGCAATCCATGATGGTGTGAACTCAGTATAAGTTAGGAACCACCAACACCTGGTTAACACATAAGCTTTATTTCGTCTGAGAGAAATTTTCTCCATTACTTGTGCAATGAAATAGGTGGTAAGTAGGTTTGAACATTTTTGTTTTTGTATAAGCTTTGGCTTTATATAATTATGCGTAGTTAGCCTGTCTGGTTTCACTGCTTTGCTATGTTTTTTCTAGAAACTGTTATTGAACTCCATGTGAATCGGGTAGCTTTTCTATTGAAGTGCAATTTTCCACACATCATCTAGTAAGGTTTTGTACCAAGTTTATTTTAAATTTTGTTGTACAATTACCTAAGATGTAAGTACTAATGTTCATATGTATTATATCATGTATAAGCTTATAGATTCTTGGTCAGAAGAAGACGCTTGTCGAAACGGCATCACATTCCGGAGACCACCGTCCCACCGTCATTGTTATCTTCTATCTTATGTAACTGGATTTACAACTTGAATGTATTAGTATCATTTTTGTAATTTTCATATTTATAACATTATTGCTATCATTATAGAAACATTGAGCGCATTTTACACAGTTCCTGTGGCTCTATCTTTTCATGTCTACGGACTGTGACCATATTTGTCTTTGTACATGGTGCTAGGCGGAAGACAGATGGATCTCGGTTCCCAAGCCGGTGTGTAAGGCCTGCCAGAAACAGGAGGAGAATTGTGTGCCACGGTCGGAGACGACACTGGTCGGGATTCCATGTAATCGGAAGACATTGTGCAGGTACAGGAGGGTGGTTTCAGCCCCAGTCAGAATTTTAGCACATGGAACGAAGTGTGCCATTTTGGAAAATAAATCCACTACCACAAAGATGCAAGTGTGTCCTTGGGACCGAGGAAGGTCGACAATAAAGTCCATTGACACAATGTCCCAAGGACTGGACAGAGTAGGTAAGGGATGTAGTAATCTGGAAGGTTTGGTGGGGATGTCTTTGGCATGGCGGCAGGTCTCACAGGAGCTTACATAGCAATCGATGTCTGCCCGAACTCGAGGCCACCAGAGTTCCCTAGTTAACAGGTGAGCGGTCTTATGGTGCCCAAAATGTCCAGCAGGAGGAGCATCATGGATGAGATGGAGAACGCGAGCCGTGAGAGGCCCCGGGGGAACATAAAGTCGGTCATGGTGAAGCAGGAGTCCATCTCGGGTGGTTAGGTCTCCTGTAGCACCTTGCTGAAGCTCTTGGAGGCGCTGTTGTGCTCATGCATCGGTGGCTTGGCTGGTCCTGATGTCATCGGCTAGAGATCGTGGACAGGTAGTGGCGACGAAGACCGTGAGCGGCAGAATAGTGGTCTCTGGAGGTTCTTCTCCTATAGCAGGTGCATATTCTGGTTTTCGTGATAAGGCATCCGCCTTTTGGTTTTGGATATAAGGGATGTAGGATATCTTGAAATTAAAATGAGAAAAGAACAAAGACCAGCAGATCTGGTGTTGATTTAACCGGCGTGTGGATTGTAAGTGTTCTAGATTTCTATGGTCGGTGAGGACTTGGATCGGGTGACGAGCCCCTTAAAGATGGTGTCGCCAGACTTCGAATGTGGCTTTGATAGCTAGTAACTCCCTCTCCCATAGGGTATAGTTGCATTCTGCTGGCGTGAGCTGGTGGGAGTAGTAGGTACAAGGTTGTAAAGGTTGGGTGGGGTTGTCTCACTGAGAGAGAATGGCCCCTATGGCGACACTGGATGCGTCTGATTCCACTGTGAAGGGGAGTTGGGGGTCTGGGTAGTGGAGCAATGGATCACAGGCAAAGTGGGTTTTTAAGATGGTGAAGGCATGTTCTGCCTCAGGTGTCCATTGGAATGGTTCTTTGGGCCAAAATAGACGTGTCAAGGGTGTGGTCAATGCTGCATAGGATGGAATGAATTGGTGGTAATAATTGGCAAAGCCGAGTAGGTGTTGACATCCTTTCTATTCTGAGGGACTTGCCACGGAAGAATGGCTTCCACTTTCTTTGGGTCCATGAGGATTCCTTGTGGTGATACGATGTGGCCCAAGAATTCGACAGATTTCAGGTGAAAGGCACATTTGTCAAGTTTAGCGTATAGTCCATGTGCTCGAAGGCATTAAAGCACTTGTTGTACATGATCAGTATGTTGAGTCAAAGAGGTAGAGTATACCAAGATGTCTTCTAGGTAACAAAACGGTCCAATAGATCTTGGAACACGTCATTCATGAAGCACTGGAAGACTGCTGGAGCGTTGGTGAAGCCGAATGGCATGATGTTCACATTGACCATATCTGGTGCCAAATGCTGTTTTCCATTCATCGCAGGCCCTAATATGCACTAAATTGTATGCACCTCGAAGGTCAAGTTTGGTGTAGATCTGTGCTTTTTTCAGACGATCAAGCAGTTCAGGGATCAATGAAAGCGGGTAGCGATCTCAGATCGCGGAGATCCCCTGTTTTCTTTTTAATAAATAAGACAGGAGACGACAAGGGGGATGTGGAAGGCCAATAAATCCACGTGCCAGGTTTTTCTCGAGGTAATCTCAAAGGGCTGCCAGTTCAGGTTCTGTCATGGGATATAAGCGGCCCATGGATAGCATCTGGTCAGAGTCCAGAGAAGCGAGTGTCGAATGTCAGGGTGCAGAGCCGAGGATCAAGAGCCAGAGAGTCGTCAAAACGCGGACTGGATTCAGGAACCGGGAAGTCAGTCAGTACGGGATCTCAGGGACAGTGTCAGAGGTGCAGAGCTTCTGGTCCGAAGGACTAGTTTGCCAGCACAATTTGCCAGCAGTCAGTGACCTGTTCAAATAGTGTGCTGGGTCCTCCAAAGAAAATTGCAAATATGAACCAGAATATGTCAAATAAATGTTGGAAATGTAAGAACCATGAGGGCTCATTTTACCATATGTGGTGGACTTGTGAGAAAGCTGTAGACTTTTGGACAAAAGTCCACATTGAAATGCAAAAAATACTGAAATGCTCTTTCAAAAAAGCACCGGAAATTCTGCTTTTGGGACTTAAAATGGAAGAAGTCAATACGACTAAAAAGACTTTACTCTGGTACTTAATAACAACAGCGAGAATGATTTATGCACAATGCTGGAAAACAGAGAAAGTACCAGAGATTGAAGACTGGATACAAAAAGTTCTGTTCATGGCTGAAATGGATAAAATCACAAAAAAGTTGAATAACAAAGAAGACGACGTGTTTTTTGAAGAATGGAGTGACCTTAAAATATATCTGGAAAAGAACTGGGATGTGAAACAAAATTTATTATGTTTAGATCAATATTAAGTTAAATGATGTTATCTTGAGATTGTAATGATAAGAAAATGATATAATGGATGAAGTATAGCAAGGTGGAGTTGGGGGGGAAGCATTGCGGGAAGCCACAGAGGGGAAGGGAGGAAATGGGAATGGGGTAAACAATGGAAAAGTGTAAATGATTGAATGTTAAATGTCGAATTCCTATGAAAACAAAAACTTTGTTTACCGAAAAACAAATAGTGTGCTGGGTCGTTAACTCATTAGCATTGCTGTGTGAAGTCCTTGAGTCTGCTAGAACTCCGGAGGCTCACTGTTCTCCTACCACGTAAGCATGCCTCCTTGCATCTGGTTGCCAAGTCCCGGCGTCTCTGATTCCTCAGCTGGTCGACAGGTGGCGGAGAATCAGGTGCTAGGGCCAGGCACAGCCTGATCGGCTTCAGGTGCAAGCTGTCCTGGGGTTTGGTATTCATCCTCTCCGGCACTTAGGTTTGGCAAGGACTCTCGTGCCTCTGATGATGTTAAAGGCACGGAGTCCTCCGTTTCAGAGCTCCCAGGTGCAGGATCAGGGGCAGGCATGACTGTGTGGGTGGGGTTGCCAACCTCCAGGTGGGGGGTGGAAATCTCCCAGAATTACAATTGATCTACTGACAGTCAAGATCAGGTGCTCTGGAGGAAATGGCTGCTTTGGAGGATGGACTCTACAGCATTATACTTTGCCAAGGCCCCTCCCATTCCCCTTCCTAAGATCCACCCCCAAATCCTCAGGGATTTCCTAACGTGGAGCTGGCAACCCTAGTTGAAGACAAGCCAGTCCAAGAGGTGACTGATAGCTATAGTGCAACCATAACACAATATTCAAAAATGAGTGGCTGTAACCCAACACAGCACCCCACTGTGGTTCTCCTTCAGAGTTATGAGTCAGGCCTGTGAAGAGCCTCTGCAGAGAACAGTAGGAGGGGGATCATACACGCAGGCACACAGAGAGAACTTTACTCAGTAGAGACCCACCGATCACACACTGTGCCCCAGTTATCATCAGAAGAATCAGGAAATGATCCTTAACGATATGAAGCAGGACTTATTCGGGTCAGACAAGAGCAAACATTCCAAACAGACCAGGCATCAGAAACAGGCTGACCTCGGAGTCCTTTATTACCATTAATATATACCTCGCTGAGGTGTTGTGAGTCTTAATTAATTGGTGTTTGAGATCCACAGATGAAAGGCGCTGGCTGAGAACAAGGTGGTAATTATCATAATTGTTGTTATTGTTATTAGGCTTTGATATGTTTAACAAAAAAACATGAAAGGAAAACATTCTGCTCCAGCAGAGAAGACTGCATAATAGAATACAAATCTCTCCCAAAGTGGAAGAGCTGGGGTGTGTGGAATTTAGCCACAATGGTTCCGATGAAACAACCAAACCCTGGTTTGGCTGTTGTGGGACAAAAAAGCCATGTAGAACAAGGCTGCAGTGAGGAAGGTAATCTGGCTAGATTGCCCCCTCTTCTCTCTTGCACCAATTGAAAAGCTGGTTGGAATTAACCCACTAGTCTGCCATGATGTCCCAGTTAGGGTTGCCAGATCCTCCCTGGCCACTGGTGGGGGATGAGGGGGTTAGGGTTGCCAGATCCAGGTTGGGAAACTCCTGGAGCTTTGGCAGTGGAGCCTGGGGAGGGGAGGGACCTCAATGGCACACAATAACATAGACTCCACCCTCCAAAGCATCCATTTTCTCCATAGGTCTGTAGTCTGGAGATGAGCTATAATTCTGGGGGGTCCCCAGGTCACACCAGGATGCTGACATTCCTATTCCTAATTGGCAATCTCGGGTTTGTGGTTACCTTTCAAACTAGAACTGGAACCCCAGTGATCTGCAATTCTGGTTTGGAAGGCAAGCTCAAACTAGATGTACGACACGACCACAATTAGGACCTTCCACTTTTCTGCAGCTGGCAAAAAGGGGTTGATCGTCATCTGAACTAGTAGTTTTATTAGTGTATTGTGATAATTTTATTATGTTGATTGTATTTTAACTGCTTTAAGGCTTTAAATCGCCCAGAGCCCACTTGCAGGGTTGGACGATTCATAAATCTAATTACACAAACAAACAAACAGTACTAAACAGGTCTTATGAAAACTGGGGAAGGGCTATTGGGGGGGGGGGAATGATTCACCCTTTCTTCTCCTGCCTCTTCCATAATTGAAATAGCCTCTTCCAAGCCACATTTAGCTCTATGTTCAGGACACAACATGTCCCGAGTGTTTGTATTTGTCTTTTCCCCCACCGCAGACATAAATGCTTTTTCAGAGGGACTTTTAAATCCTCGGAGAAGCAGGGGAGGAAAGAGTCAACCATCCTCTGCCCTTTCCTGCTTTTCAAAGCCACCATTGGGGGCAGCTAATTAGCTTTTAGCAGAACGTGAGTCTATTGAATTTGCTGAATCATATGTAAAAGAAAATTATGCTAAAGGAATAAGGAAATCAAAATCTGGAAGTCAGAGAATCCAGTTCTGGCAGTCCAGGAAGTAAGGAAATCCAAACGAGGAAGTCTGAGAAAGGGATTTGAAGGATCAGGAATGTTACCTCTGTGCCAAGCCACAATGTTGCTTAGAACGGAACAGATGACTACCTTAGTTTATGCCAGAGGTCCCCAATGTGGTGACCATGGGTGCCATGGCATCCACCAACACCTTTCCTGGTGCTTGCCAAGTGTTTTTAGTAAAGAGGGGGCAGGTGGGGCTTTTGTCCTGTAGGGCTTTTGATTGGCTACTGGAGAGTTGATTGGCTGTGCAGATATTTTAAAATGTTGCATCCACCACAGCAGAAGGATCTTCACTGTGTGACTGAAGATAAGCTGTGGCAGCCATTTTGTGGCAGGCATGGCCTCTTGTGGCAGCCAACTTCTGTCAGCCATTTTGTGACTACTCCCACCATGTTGGGTCAGAATTTCAAAGGAGCCTGCAGGATGAAAAAGTTTGGGGACCCTGGTTTATGCCCATCCTATTCAAACCCTTTTCCTGCAGCCCACTATGTCCAGCTCCTTAAGCTCCCTCTTCTTCATCTCTGAATTGACATCTGCACCAGTCAAGGTAGATTCTCAGTTATTGGATAAAACACAAGAAGATGCAGACACTTGTGAACACAAGAAGAGCCCTGCTGGTTCAGACCAATGGTCCATCTATTCCAGCATCCTGTCTCACACAGTGGCCAACCAGTTCCTCTGGAGGGCCAACAACAGGGCATAGAGGCCGAGGCCTTCCCCCAATATTGCCTCTTGGCACTGGTATTCTCTTCCATCCTTGTCTCCCTCATTCACATCCTGTTCATCCACCAGGTTCTTGTCTCCATAAAGATTCTTGCATCCTATCTCTAGTTTTGACTTCAGGTACCCAGCTGACTTTAAAGTCTGAGATAAGAGAAAAGAGACGAAGCAGGAGAGGGAGAAGAAAAGAACACTAATTGGCTGGTCTCACGCATGTATATATAAGTCCTCTTTTGTAACCATAGTAACAGTATTGAATGGCTGTCCTGCGCCACAATATCAGCCTATGTTCCTCCTGTTTCTCGGCAATGGAGTCAGCTCTCCATGAATGCACAGATTTACTAAATGGAGACAATGCAACCCTAAACAGAGTTACACCTTTGTAAATCCATTGTAGCCAATTGCCTTGAAAGGGTATAATTCTGTGCAAGACTCTACCACAAAATTTCAAAAGATTTAAACCCTCAACAGTGGCCTGCAACCAGGACAAAACCACTCTGCCCTGAAATTGCTCATGCAAGCACACTTTCCCCCCAGAAGGTTTACCAGGGGAGGGGGAGAGTGCTATGTAATGCTCAGTGTCAGGCTAGGATCAGCAACAACCAGTTTCAATTCTCACTTTGCCACAACATTTGCTGGGTGACCTAGAGCTTGTCTCACTCTCATAGCACGTACCTCACAAGATTTGGGTGATAAAATGGAGGAGGGGAGATGTATACCACCCTAAGGGGGAAGAAGAAAGTAGTGTGGAACAATGCTCCTTCTAAGCTGTGGATTCTTGCGAACAAAAATTCTACTTTGTGAGCTACAGGTATTAAAGTTCTGAGCGAGCAATTTGGCTACTGCATAAATTAATTTGCTCTGGAGCCATCCTTCCTGAGCTAAGACAAAAATGTGTGAGCCAGAGGCTAAAAAACTGTGAGCTAGCTCACACTAATTCAGCTTAGAGGGAACACTGGGAACTATTTTGTAAGTGCGTCACCCTAAGTACAGTAAGTTTAGGAGTGGCTCTCATTTTTCAAGAATTGAAAAACTACTGCGTGAGGGAAAATCATAGAGTTTTCCCTCGGATGACCGCAGCCCCGCCCCCGGCGTGCCCGGCGTGGCTGCGTCACTTCCGGGTGATGTGCTGACGCTGGGCACGTCCTGTGCTTTGGGGGTGGGGTTCCCCCTGGGGCCCAATCTGCCGGCGGCGGGAACGGGCCTCTGGGGCGGGGGTTTCCCCGTCCCCCTGGGGGGACTTGGCAAGCCTAGTGTATGTGCCATCAAGTTGCAGCCAACATACGGTGACCCCAGTTCGGGACTTTCGAGGCAAGTTAGAAGCAGAGGTTGTTTGCCATCGTCTTCCTCTGCAGAGCCTTCCTTGGTGGTCTCCCTTCCAAATACTGACCCTGATTAGCTTCCGAGATCTGATGAGCTTGTGCTATACCTTACAATTCCACTGCACCACTAAGTATATCCCTTTGCTGTTCTCTATGTAGGGGAATTGTTGCTGTTCCTTCTAATAGAGAACTGTCAAGGACTTGGACTTGGGGGACAGTTTCAGTAAGACAAAGCCCTCCCTGGTAATGCCTTTGTTTATATATGTGTGTTTGTGTAACATCCAGGGCTTGCAAAGATGCACACCACCCTCACAGCAGTCCTCTCAGGCTTCATAACAACATGTTTTGGCATTAATTCTGTAAGTGCCAATCCATTGTATTTGAAAATACAGAAACTCTTGACTTACACAAAACCCTGGGACATTTTGAACCTAACAGATCACATCTGCAGGGTGGCTTTTGAATGCAATGGGTGCCATTCATGTGCAAATGTCTTGAGCGACTCGGTGATACATGTCACTTCAAAGGGCAGACTGCAATGGTCCTGTTTAGGAATTGACCCTTGGCTCCCAAGTCATATTTTCTGAATTGGCACATTTGTACAACCCATTTTTCAGAATAGGTCTCCATAAAAATGCTGCAAATTCCAGATAGGGCAAAAAGTACTAGCATTAAACAGCACATCAATTCATTATTTCCAATGCCAGCCTTTCTAAGTAGTTCCCTCCTATAAATCTTGCTGCCAAGGCTAGATTTGCCAACTCTGAGCTGGAAAATTCCTAGAGATTTGAGGGGTGAAGCCTGGGGAAGAACCTCAGTGGGGTACAATGCCAACCTCCAAAGCAGCCATTTTCTCCAGGGGAACTGATCTTTGTCATATGGAGAGCGTCTGTAATTCTGGGAGATCTCCAGGCCCCACCTGGAGGTTGGCAACCTTAATGTGGTGTTTCGCTATGAAAATATTTTGTGTGTTTCATTTCTGTGATTTAATGTGAGGTTTTATATGTAGGTTGCTGTGGTTTAAAATGCTGAGCTCTAAAGAAAGAGGGTGGCTGGATGGGTGATTGAAGTGCATTATGATTGCATTATGATTGGACGATGGGGGCGGAGTTGACTGGTTTGTGGAGGGGGCCTGTGTGTTAGAGAGGAAGGAGATGTTGAGTGGGTGAAGAGATTGAGTGAAGTGCTGTGGAAAGTGAGAGAAATCTGTGTTCTTTGAGGAAAGTTGTTAGCCTAAGTGGCAAGTGAGAAAAATAAGCCTTTGTGTCTAAGTATATTTAAGGAACTTTAAAGAAAGGAGAACTGTACCTGAAACTATTACACCGATACGCTTCTAAATAAACTCTATTCATGCTTAAGCAAAAACTACAGCTGTTCTATTTAAAGGATCTCTTTTTACCTCAGAGACATTCCCATGCACTGACCATTCAGTGATTCTACTAAATACGACTATCCTGTTCTTTGTGTTCAGCTGAGAAGTCTAAGGTGTGAGCCTTAGGTAGCAGTGAAAATAAGTAGGAAACACTAAGGAAGGCAAGGAGGCAGCATATGGTTGCCAGGTCTGAGCTGGGAAATACCTGGATATTTTTTTGGGGGGGAGCCTGAGGAGGGCGGGTTTGGGGGAGGGGAGGGACATCAATGAGCTGTAATTCCTTAGAGTTCCAAAGCAGCCATTTTCTCCAGATGATCTCTGTCGCCTGAAGATCAGTTGTAATCCCAGGAGATATCCAGCTACCACCTGGAGGTTAGCACCCCGAAGGCAACATACCACACCATCTCAGAATGGTACAGAGAGGTGCTATACATAAGGAGTCACAGAGAAGAAGCAAAATGTTACACCTAGCTAAGGATGGGACTTCATCCTTGACCATATTTTTATCCCCTTCTATAAATACCAACAGAAAGATGAGAGCAATGAGAGAATGTGAATAAGTCCTATCCTACTAGGGAAAGCTTTTAGGTCAAACGCCACAATCCTGTAATGGAATGATCACCAGCCCTCCATTGCTTCCTCTCATACATACTGCTGCAGTGATTCCAAATGTGATGGTCATAGGCAACATGGTGTGTCCACTGCTGACATTTCTGGTGCCCACTAGCTTTCTTGTGCAAAGCAACTCTTCTCCAAAGCACAGAACAAATTCCGGCACTCCTCTGCCTCACTGAAGCTTTAGAATATACCAGCAGGCTTCAACTGTGGTTCCACTCAGCAATACCTACTTGCATCTTAGGAAGATGCTTAACTTGGGGCCTTCCAAAATTCTGTAATTGCCCCCCTCAGGTTGTGATTGTTTCTGACACCTGTAGCAGCATTTTGCAGTGGCACCCACTACACTTTCTCAAAACTCTGAAAGTGCCCACAAGGTTGAATACTCCACATCAAGGCTGGGTACTCCAGGACAATGCTGAGACATGCACCCAAGTGGTTTGCCCTCAGTTACATTCAGAGACTGGCTGAAGAGGTTATTCTGTGGCCACCCTATTGGCCAGCTCCATTCACTCCATACACAAGACCCTGTTAGAACAAACTGTCCCTCTGCCACACACAAACACCCCCTAGGTAAGTCGCCAACACTCACCATCTTCGTCAGTCTGGAAGATCATCTCTTTGCCTTCTTTCCGCCCTTCGGGATTGGAGAGGATGAGTTTGACGTGGACGTTTTTGTAAGGCTGCAGGTTCTTGATGGTGTAGTGGTTGACATTGCGCTCCATCTTCACACATTCCCGGAAGGTCTGGTTGTGGCCCGTCCCCAAGGCGTAGCGATAGCAGAGGGTGACAGTGTATGTGTGACACCTTGTCAGGTTGTAGCCCAGGGGCTCCCACTGCAGCGTCAGTTGCCGAGACTGGATGTCAGCAAAGGCGAGGCCTTTGGGGGCCCTCATTGGCTCTGCCGAAGGAAGGGAGAGAACCAATGAGTGACACAAGGAGAGGCCCTACTTATTTCATTTCCTTACTTCATTTGTAGTCCGCCTTTCTCACTGAGGTTTGAGGTAGATTACTGAGTTAGAAAAAACAACAACAATGCAGTAAAGACCAGTAGAATAGATATAACGAACAGTGCAATAAAACTGAATTACAATTGAAAACAAGAAAACAAAGAGTTTAATCCATTCAATAAACAATACGGGCGTGTCTAAATGTTTCATACATTAAAACTACAATCCTATCTAAATGAGTAGATAAAACCCATGAACAATGATAAATCAAAAGTTCAGGAATGAGTCAAGCACCAGCTGCTCAGCCTAGGAGTGTAACCGGAACACAATCCTATCCCTTTTCTGAACATTTCACTGTCACTTGAGAGCCAGCGTGGTGTAGTGGTTAAGAGCGGCAGACTCTAATCTGGAGAACCAGGTTTGATTCCCCACTCCTCCACATGCAACCAGCTGGGTGACCTTGGGTCAGTCACGGTTCTCTCAGAGCTGTTCTCTCAAGAGCATTTATCTCAGAGCTCTCTGAGCCCTACCTACCTCATGGGGTGTCTGTTGTGGGGAGAGAAAGGGAAGGAGATTGTAAGCCACTTTGAGACACATAAGGCCTGCTAGGTGACCATGGGCCAGTCACAGTTCTCTCAGAGCTCTCTCAGCCCCACCAACCTCACAGGGTGTCTCTTATGGAGAGAGGAAGGGAAGGCGATTGTAAGCTGCTCCAAGACTCCTTCGGGTAGTGAAGGGTAGGGTATAAAAACCAACTCTTATTATTATTATTTTTAAAAATGCAATCCCATCCAGGAGATGCCTCTCTTTATTGATTGATACCCTGCTTTTCTCCCCAAAATAGCATATGACTTCATTCTCCCCACTTTCATTGTACCTTCACAACATGAGGTGAGTGAGAAAAGGAGAGTGACTAAGATCACCCATCGAGCTTCCACGGCAGAGTAGAGATTCAGACATGGGTCTCCCAGATCCTGTTCCCAAAGTCTAACCTGGGGTCCCCAATATAGTGCCTGAGGGTGCCATAGCGCCTGCCAATGCTTTCCTGGTGCCCACCAAGTGGCTTTTTGGAAATGGGTGGGATCAGGCAGGGCTTTCCCCTAGCAAAGCTTCTGACTGGCCTTTGGATATTTGATTGGCTTAGGGTTGCCAAGTTCTTTTTCTTACGCGGTGGGGGGCTCCCGGACGGTGACTTGAGTGCGCGCGTGCGCGTCGCATGCACGTCAGCCGGAGGTGACGTGATGACGCCGGGCACGCTGGGGGCGGGGCCACAGCCATCTGAGGGGAAAACTCAGATGGCCTCAGATGGCCGTGGCCCCGCCCCCAGCGTGCCCGGCGTCATCACGTCACCTCCGGCTGACGTGCATGCCGCGGCGGTGGAAATCGGGCCTCCAAAGCAGGGGAAAATCCGCCCCCCGGGGGGACTTGGCAGCCCTAGATTGGCTGTACAGATTTTTAAATTGTTGCCTTCGTAGCAGCTGCCACTATATCACAAGGATCTTCACTGTGGGATCGAAGGGAAGCTGTAACAGCCATTTTCTGGCCAGTTCCACCACCTGCGGCAGCCATTTTGTGGCAGCTATACTGTGCTATGCTCACCATGCTGCGTCAGAATTCCAAAAGTGCTCACAGGCTGAAAAAGGTTGGGGACCCCGGTCTAATCACTGCACACCTCTATAGAAGCAAAATGTCTTCCTCACATGATGAATGGGACCTTTGGAACTGAGGAAATCATGTTTGTCCCAGGGGCAATCCCAGGGCCTAAATTTGCCAACCCATATATTAAGCAGTCCAAGTGTATTGTTAGGGTAGGTCAAAAGGGAAGGCTGGGCAAAAGGGAAGGCAAAAGAGCAACAATGGGGGGCTTGGAACTGCATCAGAGCCTCAGGTGGGAAACACACCAAATGCTGACCTAGCTCAGTGCCCCTTCTTCTTGGACTGCATCAGGATTGCTCCTCCCAATGGCAGCAGCCCAGGAGCCTTTGGGTCAGGCACAGCTATGGAAGGGGCTCCATCTCAGTAGCTGACCATCAGCTATGTATGAAGACGTTCCACTGTTAGCTGCAGTTCCTAGCATCCCCAGTTCAAAGGCCCTCAGACAAGAGCAAGCCTGGTGTTTTGCTCAGAGTGGTACACTAGGACCTGGGAGACCTGAGTCCAAATCCCCACTCAACCATGAAGCTCATCGGGTGACCTTGGGCCAGTTGCTTTCTCACAGATTAACCTACCACACAGGTTTGCTGTGGGGGCAATATGGAAGAAGGGAGAAGAACATACACCATATCCTGAGTTCCCTGGAGGAAGGGTAGGGTTAAAGCGTGGTCAATAGATGGCAGAGCCAAGAACAAGCCCCGCTTGACAGCTTGGAGAGCAACTGCCAGTCCTAATAAACAATACTGGGCTTACGGACGATTGTTCTGTCTCAGGTTAAGGCCATTCCACAGTTCACACGCACACAATAAGGCTCCACTTCAGACATCTACCTAACATTCTGTTCTGTGGACAGTCCACAGGGGACTTTAACAGCTGTCACCTTATACTGAATTGCAAAGTTTTTTCCCCAGACTTCCAAAACATAATTTCCATTCATGTTTTTTGACACTGCATGCTATTCTTGAATACTGATGCAAGGTTACTTTGACATACTTCTACTGCATGATGCAAATCCTTCCCCAAGTAGTCTTGACGGGGCCAGTTTCTTTTGGAGTAGACAATCCTGAAGACTCTTCAGAGTCTTTGTGATCTTAATGGTGTCTTGGTTCTTATTTGCTTCTTAAAAGGTAAAGGTTCCCTTGCTCGAAAGCCAGTCGAATCCGACTCTAGGGTTGCGGTGCTCATCTCCGTTTCAAAGCCGAAGAGCCAGCGCTGTCCGAAGACGTTTCCGTGGTCATGTGGCCGGCATGACTAAACACCAAGGCGCACGGAACGCTGTTACCTTCCCACCGAAGTGGTCCCTATTTATCTACTTGCAATTTCTTGCTTTCGAACTGCTAGGTTGGCAGGAGCTGGAACTAGAGACAGGAGCTCACCCTGTCTTGCGGCACCCGGGTCTTGAACCGCTGAACTACTGACCTTCCACAGCCTGCAGTTCAGCGTCTTAACCACTTGAGCCACCGAAGCTCCATTATTTGCTTCTTGCTGCAGCCTGAATAGCCTGGATTAGCCTGAGCCTTTCAGAATTTGGAAGCTAATCAGGGTTGGTCATAGTTCATATTTGGATGGGTGACCACCAAGGAAGTTGAGGGTTACTATGCAGAGACATGCCATGGCAAACAGTGTTCCCTCTAGGCTGAATTAATGTGAGCTAGCTCACAGTTTTTTAGCCTCTGGCTCACACATTTTTGTCTTAGCTCAGGAAGGATGGCTCCAGAGCAAACTAATTTATATAGTAGCCAAATCACTCACTCACAACTTTAATGCCAGTAGCTCACAAAGTAGAATTTTTGCTCACAACAATCCACAGCTGAGAAGGAGCATTGATAGCAAACCACTTCCGTTTGTCTCTTGCCTTGAAAACCCCATCAGGGGTCACCATAAGTCATTTGCAACTTGATAGCACTTCATTATTATTCATTGTTTGTTTATTAATATGTAGGCTGGGGAGATACCAGCTTGTACCCTACCACTCTGTTCACTGAAGTTTGCAGAAGGTCCCAGGTTCAGTCCCTGACTTCCGCAGTTAAAAGGATCAGGAGAGCCAGTATGGTGTAGTGGTTAAGAACAGCGGACTCTAATATGGAGAACTAGGTTTGATTCCCCACTCCTCCGCATGAAGCCTGCTGGGTGACCTTGGGCCAGTCACAGTTCTCTCAGAATTCTCTCAACCTCACCTACCTCACAAGCAGTGTTCCCTCTAAGATGAGTTAGTGTGAGCCAGCTCACAGTTTTTGAGCTTCCGGCTCACACATTTTTGTCTCCGCTCAGAAAGGAGGGATCCAGAGCAAACTAATTTATGCAACAGCCGAATTGCTTGCTCACAACTTTAATGCTAGTAGCTCACAAAGTAGAATTTTTGCTCACAAGACTCCACAGCTTAGAGGGAACATTGCTCACAAGGCGCCTGTTGTGGGGAGAGGAAGGGAAGGCAATTGTAAGCCACTTTGAGACTACTTAGGGTAAAGAAAAGCAGGGTATGAAAACCAATTCGTCTAGTAGGTGATGTGAAAGACCTAAGACCCTGGATAGCCACTGACAGTCAGAGTAGACAATCCTAACACTGACGGACCAAAAGTCTGATTCAGTAAAAGGCTAATTAAATTATTTATTATTTATTAAATTAGACTTATTTGGCCACCCTTCCCTGCGAGCAGGGCTCCAGGTGGCTTATATCAATAAAAATACAATAACACTAGACTTAAAACAGCATTAAATTCAACAACCACAGTAAAACAGTACAATCCAAGATGGAGATAAATGTCCAATACCTGCTCACTTCCCTGGTTAAGTAAAATGCAGAGCAGTGGGAGGGGGAGCAGGAGGTGAAAGTGCCAGGCCATCGCTATCCTCAACTGAATGCCTGGTGGAACATCTCTGCCTTGCAAGCCCTACAGAATGGTAGCAGATTCTGTGGGGTGCAGATGTCATCAGGCAGAGAGTTCCACCAGGTAGGGGCCAGGGCTGAAAAGGCCCTGGCCCTGGTCAAGGACAGCTGGATCTCTCTCGGGCCCGGGACCACTAGGAGGTTCTTATTCCCAGATCATAATGCTCTTCCCAGGGCATATTCAGTTTCATAGTCTCCTTCAAACCTGCAAGGTGAGTGTAGCATACTATTTGCCAAGCAGGCCTGTCCAAAGAACAGCCATATTGCCCATCCATGAGCACTCTCACTGACTCACAATGGTCACAATGACAAAACTGCTGTCTACAGAAAAGAGTTCCCGCCCATGGTTGAAGAGAGCTGCTTGGGAGAGAAGCTTTTAACTGGCTCCAGTTTCAACACCAACATAATCAGAAGACTGCCGCTCTGTGCATGGAGCCACAACTTGGGAAATGTTGGTGGTCATTCTCATAATCACTAGCAATTTTGATTGCTAGATTACTAGATTGCAGCATCCGAGATGGAACGAGAAACTGGAATGCCATGAAACTCACTCCATACTGCAGGCAATGACAGCTCCCTTGTGTCTGCCGAATATTTGCTTCCCGTTAAATATCTGGGATTTTTCATAAACATCATTGAAAAAAAACGACAGCTCTAAGTGGAAAAAACTAGGCAGCACAAACTTCAGCATTTGCTGTCCCACAGGTCTTTGGCGACCATACCCAGACCAATCAATCTAATCGCTCTGTCTCTTCCTCTCCTATAATAATAAAATCTATCAATTTTATGAGAGTTGTTTTTCTGTGGCTGTTATTTTAAAGGTATTTTAGTTGTCCACATAGAGCCCGAATTTACACAGCTGTGGCAACATGTAAGTAGGGATACATTTCAATAAGATTACAATTTCTATCACGGCTTTAAAGGGGGGGGGCACAATACCACACTGGATTTTATCTCTTTTTTCCTCCAAAAGCTGTTTTGTAGAAATCATTGTGTGAATATTCTCAGAACACCAGGGCAGCACTAGAAAGAACTTCTCAAGGTCTTTCGAGAGCTGTTTTAAAGGCCTTTCCCTTGGATTCATTGTACTTTCTCAAATGTTTCTTGAAGTGCCATCCTAAGCACATAAACTCTGAAATAAATCCCACTGAGTTCAATGGTGCTTACACCTACCCTAGTAAACATGTTTAAGAGCCCAGTTTTGTTCTAAGATGCCATGGGGGCAGCGGGGTAATTCCTAAAGAAGTTTGGGGCAAATGGAAACCTAGGAGCAGAAAGAAACAGAAACTAAAATTTGTGAAGGCTGAAGTTTCTGAGGAAGCAGTGGCCATTTTGTTTGCTGACATTATTAAAGGATCAATCATAAAATGCAGGCTGGGAGTAGCGTTTCCAACTCTGGGTTGGGAATTTCTGGGAGATTTGGGTTGAAGCCTAGGGAGATCAGGGTTTGGAGAGGAGAGGGGTGGGGAGAGACCTCAGCCGGGTATAATGTCACAGAGTCCACCCTCTAGAGTAGCCATTTTCTACAAGGGAACTGATCTCTGTGGTCTGTAGATTAATTATAATTCCAGGAGATCTCCAAACTCCACCTGGAGGCTGGCAATCCTAGGTGGGAAACTAATTTTAAAATGAAACAAACAGAAGTGTGAGGGAAGCTAAATTTACCCCTTTACCATCTTGCCTGCCTTGGTCCTTTACTCTAGTCACCTTTCTCTCCTCCCAGTTCATATACTGTGCCTTCTTCTTGGCACATTGGAAAGTCCCAACTCACAGAACACCTTTCCTGACAAAGCCGGGAAGGTGTCCACTTTGTTAAAATTCAAGCAATTACACAAGGTTGAATGGCTTAAGAGGGCTTTTAAACAATAGTTTGTTCTACTTGGCAGGTGTCAACAGATTATATGGTTGTACAATGTTTGTGCTCTGTATTTGCCTGTTTTAATTTTTTTTTAAAATCTGCCATGATTTTAAATTTGTATAAGCCTCCTGCTATCTGCTTGTAAAGGAAGATCACATAAAAACACCACAAATACAGTATTTAATAACATTCCCATATAAGAGAAAAAATATTGCATACCAACAGACTGTGGGGACCTGCTGTTTAGTTGTGGAGACAGGGAGGGGGTTTCAGCTTTCTTTCACTCACATGCCACTTCTGATCTCAACATTAGATATCTGTGCACAATATCGCCCTGAGTTACTGATTTGTTTGGTACTATTTATCCTTCTCTTTCTCCAGGGAGCTCGGGACACTGTGCCTTGTTCTGCACTCCTCCATTTTATCCTCATAACAACCAATGTTCCCTCTAAGCTGAGTTACTGTGAGCTAGCTTACAGTTTTTTAGCCTCTGGCTCACACATTTTTGTCTTAGCTCAGGAAGGATGGCTCCAGAGCAAACTAATTTATGCAGTAACCAAATCGCTCACTCACAACTTTAATACCAGTAGCTCACAAAGTAGAATTTTTGCTCACAAGATCCCACAGTTTAGAGAAAGCGTTGACAACAACCCTGTGAGGTAGGCAATGTTCCCTCTAAGCTGTGGAGTCTTGTGAGCAAAAATTCTACTTTATGAGCTACTGGCATTAAAGTTGTGAGCAGGTGATTTGCTTACTGCATAAATTAGTTTGCACTGGAGCCACCCTTCCTGAGCTAAGACAAAAATGGTTGAGCCCGAAGCTAAAAAACTGTGAGCTAGCTCACACTAACTCAGCTTAGAGGGAACACTGGAGGTAGGTTAGGCTGAGAGAGAGAGTAACTGGTCAAAGGTTGGGAAGGGAGTGTGGCTTGGTGGTACAATATCTGCTTGGCATGCAGGAGGTCCCAGGCTCAATCCCCGGCATCTCCAGTTAAAAGGTATCAGACCCTATAGAGCCACTGCCAGTCTGGGTGAACAATACTGACCTTGATAGACCAGTGGTCTGATTCCATATAAGTCATCATGGGTCTGCCTGCCAACGCCTCCTTGGATGAGGAAGGGATGGAGGCAGCTGGTCCTAGTCTTGGATGCTGCAGGAAGACCCAGCAGGCAAGGTGAAGACTCTGTCAGGTTCAGAGGGGGAGCCTCAGGCTGAAATCAGTGTTCCACGCCCTCAGTCCTGCAGCCTGGGAGCTGAAGCTGAAGCAGAGGCCCTGCAGCAGCTAGCTTCATCCCCCCCCCCCCCCGGGTCACTAGAGCCCTTGGAACGCCAGAGAAGGTAGTCCCAGAGGGAGGTGCAGAAGCAGCGCTGTACTGCACAGCTGGCATCCCAGCACTAGTCGGCCTCTGCCTGTGAGCTGGAGTCACTGCAGGATCAGGGCTGACCACCCTGTAGGCTGCTCTGTCATTGATGACTCACACTTGTCCCCAGATGACTCAGCAGGTTGGTAAGTGGCACCTGGCCCTGAATGACTCCTCATAAACACTGCCAGAAAAGGGTGAGCCGGCGTGGAAACAGCTTGTCTACAACCCTTTTCATACAATGACAGAGTTGGAAGGGGCCATACAGGCCATCTAGTCCAACCCCCTGCTCAATTCAGGATCAACCTAGGGCATCTGACAAGTGTTTGTCCAGCTGCTGCTTAAAGACTGCCAGTGAGGGGGAGCTCACCACCTCCCTAGGCAGCTGATTCCACTGTTGCACAACTCTTACTGTAAAAAAATGTTTTCCGAATATCCAGCCGGTACCTTCCCGTCCTTAATTTAAACCAAGTCCTATTATCCTCTGCTGCCAACAGGAAAAGCTCCCTGCCCTCCTCTAAGTGACAGCCCTTCAAACACTTAAAGAGAGCAATCATGTCCCCCCTCAACCTCCTCTTCTCCAGACTGAACATTCCCAAGTCCCTCAGCCTTTCCTCACAGGGTTTGGTCTCCAGGCTCCTGATCATCCTTGTTGCTGTCCTCTGCACCTGCTCCATTCTGTCCACATCCTTTTTGAAGTGAGGCCTCCAGAACTGCACACAATATGATTTTGTGGGGTTGTATTGTGCCTCAGAGTGTTTGTGACACCTTCTGGACTATGACCTGGCTTGTGCTCTTTGGATTTGCCCTTCTGGTTTGATGCATGGACTTTTGAATATCTGTGCTTTGACCGTGGACTGTGTTTAGACTATGCTTGCTGCCTCTTGCTCCAGGTGTCTGCCTGAACCTGGACACCTGATCGCTTGGCTTAGATAGGAATAGGGTAATAGCTTTTTATTGCCCTGACTGAGGACACCACGATCACAGTTTAACTCTGTAACTGTGGAGCTCAGCAGAGTTATAAATTTCAATTCCCCTCAGCCAATTTTTCCTCCCTGAAGGCACTGTCCAAGTTATAAAGTGGTGGGGGAGGGTGACTGTGGACAGAGAGAGATTCAGTTTCCAATGATGTCAGGAGAGTACACTAAATGATTCTGCTGCCCTCTCCCACTTAAATTCTAGCCCAATTTTCCAGTCCACGGAAATACAGACAGATATGGTCATGCTTTAATTTCTCATCCAAGGCAGGGCCCAAATATTTGGCCAGTGCGCACAAATCCATTAGAATTTACCAGGCTGTGAAGCCACACAAGGAGCCAGTGGGGGAGGTCCATGCCCTATGGGAGCAAGCCACCTGTCTTCAGAATAAATCAGACTCCAAAGAAGGTCCAACACTCCTTTCCTCTTGATACCAGAATGGACATCACTCTGATGTAGGCTTTCCAAGTCCCCCTGGAGGGCGGGGAAACCCCCGCCCCAGAGGCCCGTTCCCCGCCGTCGGCAGATCAGGCCCCGGGGGGAACTCCACCCCCAAAGCACCCGACGTGCACGGCACCCGGAAGTGACGTGACCACGCCGGGCACGCTGGGGGTGGGGCCACGGTCATCCGAGGGAAAACCCCAGCATGCCCGGCGTGGCTGCGTCACTTCCAGGTGACGTGGTCGCAGCGCGTGCGTGCTTCGTGTGCACTCCAGGAAGAAGCCGGGAGTCCCCCACTCCAACAGCAGGTAAGACTTGGCAACACTAATCTGATGACTTCCCTCGGAATGTGACAATTACATTTCTTAGGCTAAGATGAAGGCAAGAAGCAGCCTAGGGGCTGGACATGTGGAAGCCAAGATCCATGGTGTGTGTGTAGGGTTGCCAGACCCAGGTTCCGGCGGGGGTTCTTTGCCTGCCGCCAGCTGGGAAACCTCACCCCCAAACAGCAATATCAATGTGCGATGTCCCCAATGTTCCCCTCCCCACAACAGACACCCTGTGAGGTAGGCGGGACTGAGAGAGCTCTTTCGAGAACTGCTCTTTCGAGGACAGCTCTGATAGAACAATGGCTTGCCCAAGGTCATCCAGCAGCTGCAAGTGGAGAAGTGGGGAATCAAATCCGGTTCTCTCAGATTAGAGTCCGCGCATTAACCACTACACCAAACTGGCTCTCAATGTACCCTTATTGATCATATTCATGGATGCTCTCAATAAGTGACAAAAGACTTGGGGCTGCATTTGGATATTGCCACTTAGCAGTCATTCGCCTCCTGGATTGTCTTGTTCACTCAGGGGGAAAAAATCTAAATTATTGCTATAGTGCAGTTTTGCCTGTGCGACCCAAGTCTCCTGCCGAGGTGTTCCCAGGATCCCACTTCCTTCTTCCCCAAAGTATTGCCAAATGAAAGCACTGGCTGTCTTCCACTTCACAGGAGAAGGCGTCCCTTCAGGAGAGCCCAGGAGGCCTCACCTATGTGTATGCAAGGAGTAAGGTAAAGGTAAAGGTTCCCTTGCTCGAAAGCCAGTCGAATCCGACTCTAGAGTTGCGGTGCTCATCTCCGTTTCAAAGCCGAAGAGCCAGCGCTGTCCGAAGACGTTTCCGTGGTCATGTGGCCGGCATGACTAAACGCCAAGGCGCACGGAACGCTGTTACCTTCCCACCGAAGTGGTACCTATTTATCTACTTGCAATTTCTTGCTTTCGAACTGCTAGGAGTACCCATTTGGAAACAGCTGTCTCCATGATGGGAGGGCAGTTGGCTTACAATCTGCTAACATTATGTGGATCTTCCCAATGTTTTGTGATTGGATCAAACCCCTGACAGCCATTTTGAGATTGGTCCCACTTAGGGTTACCAACTCTGGGTTGAGAAATGTCTGGACATTTGGGGGTAGAACCTGAGGAAGGCAGGGTTTGGGGATAGAAAGGACCTCAGTGAGGTATAACGCCATAGAGTCTACCCTCCAGGAAAGCCATTTTCTACAGGAGGACTGATCCGTGTAGTCTTGAGATCCACTGTCATTCTGGGAGATCTTCAGGACCCACCTGGAGGTTGGCAACCCCAGTCCCACTCCCCTATGACAGTCATTTTGTTGTGACACTACCCTCCTCTTCTCAAAATTCCAAAAGTGCCACACAGTTCAGCAAAGCTGGAGGCCTCTGCTATGCATATAATAGTACCATATCCACAGTGTATGGATGCAGCCTTTGACTCATTTGGCAAGACTTGCAGCAGCTTTGGATATGTACAGAATTACTGTCAAGGAGTGAGGGATAAGGCCTCTGGGGTCTGTTACCTGTGATCAGGGAAATAAGCAAAGCATGATATGTGCTTTATGCAGTGCAACAAGACCAGGTGCACCAAAGCCCCTGGGAAGAGACAGGAAGGGGGATGAGTCAACTCTCGACATTGTTATTAATGAGAATCATTAATGCAAATATTAATGAGAATCATTAATACTATCCATTTGGGGGAGGGCTCAGCACCAAGAGCGCTTTCAACTGCTGTGATTCATGTACAAATTTTGAATTCTCTGTGCTGTAAACACTTGAAAATGCAGAAGCGCACTAAACGGGAATTACTCATGGCCTAACAAGCACTAACGAAACAGTGACATAGATGGCAGCCACCATTTGCGTCAGCACAGGAGTAATCCGGAACCCTCCAGAGGTAAAGGGAGAACGAGCTTTAACTGCTGGACTTAAAGAAGGAAGCTTAGGATGGGATTTTGTATAACATCTTTTGAGCAGGGTCCAACAGAAGTGACCTAGTAGGATCGGCAGGTAGCATGATGCAGTGGTCAAAGCACTGGACTAGGATCTGGTAGACCACAGGATCTAACTTCTCCTTTGCAACAAAGTTCATTGGGTGTGCTTGGGCCAGTCATTCTCAAACAGCCTAGTTTATTAAGTGATATCACACATCTAAAACGGACAATGGGAGAACAATGTACATTGTCCTTAGCCTCTTGAAGAAAAGGGGTGATAAAAAGGGGTCCTCAATCGTGTTCAATGCATGGGCACAGGTAGCGGGTGCTTCAACAGACTAGCTGCCATGGGGGCTGGCTCTAAACACAAAACAGGAAGTAAGGCAGTTCCAAGCAAAGCTTCCTCCTATGAGGAAGGCAGTTGTTACCAAATTGATGGTCCCCCAGATACGGGGGATACTTCCTGGGCTTTTCAGAAGATGAAGAGTGGGGGGGGGGGTTATACCTTGTTTTTCTCTACTTTAAGGAGTCTCAGAGCAGCTTACAATCACCTTCCCTTCCCCTTCCTTAAACAGGCACCTTGTGAAATAGGTGGAAGAGTTCTGAGAGAATTGTGACTGGCCCAAGGTCACCCAGCAGGCTTCATGTGGAGGACGAGTGGGGAATCGAACCCAGGTCTCCAGATTAGAGTGTACTGCTCTTAACCACAACCCCGTGCCGGCTTTCTTTTTCAGAAGTACCTCCTATACCACTGAAGTGGAGGAAAACCAGGACTGACTGCTTGCTTTGAGGGAAGAAGCCAGTGAGCAGCAGGCAACACACTGGTGTTGCAGCACCCACGGGCACCATGTTGACTATACTAGACAGATTCATGGCTGAACATGAAATCTATTGGTGAGAGGAACATCAAGAATGGGGTTTTTATTACCGCATCTTTGATTAAGGAACTCCTGATAGTCAACTAAAGTCAAGCTCGTCGCAGGGGTGGTTAGCCACAGCCCAAGGAAAACAACACAAACAGAATCAATGCTCCTTCCATGTTGGAATCAACTAGAGACGCTGCACCAAAAACTGAGAGAAGCAGGATCCAAGATGAAACATGGTAGTGTAGAAGGAGTACAGATGACCTGAGGCTTTTCACCCCATCAGTACTGATGTCTTTTGTCTTTGAAGCGCCTCTGTAGTCCCAGTCAGCCTAAACAAAAATTCAGAGTATTGATGCCTGCATTGTGTCAGTTGCTTGCTGATTTTCTATATGGGATCCCCTTATTTCACTACCACTCAATGCCCCACACACCCCCAGATACTAGGAGAAGAGCTTTCATTGGGGTGGGGGGAGCTGTGGGGAAGAAGGACAAGCTTCTAAGAGGGAGACATCCGTAGCTGTGCCCATGAAGATGTTTCAGACTCTCCCATCCTGGAGCCAGTCCCATAATTGAGAACCAAGAATGTGAGCTTTCTACTGAGCTACTAGCACTAGTGGTGGTGCTGAATGTAACATTTGGGTCCACGCGCTAAGAGTGGGGTTCCTGGAGCTGTCAGACTCCCTATGGGGATCCGACTTGGCTGCTTAGCTTGAGAGATGGAACTAAACGGATATCTTTGGATCATGATTCTAGGCCCAACCGATGGTGTATAACGGGGCTGAATATCTCCTCAACCTCCTACGGCAGCCGTCCCCCAACCTGGTATCCATGCATGTCACAGAGCACACCAACAAGTTTTGCACACCAACAAGTTTTGTGGTGTCCACTGGCTTCTCCAACAATGTGTCTTTTCTCCCAAACTTAATAGCCCGTTCTGGTTTTCCTCCACCATGCTTTGGAAGAGCTCAGGAGGCATCATCCCCTTTGTACCTGCAGCAAGACCCCATTTGGAAACAGCTCCTGTCGTGGTAGGAAGATGCTTTCTCTGTAACCTCCCATTATTTTCCAGTTGGCCCCAGGACCCCATGACAGCCATTTGGTGGCAGCATCCACTCTGCCCTCTTCAAAATTCCTAAGGATTGACAAGATGGAGTACCCCTGAACTACACATATCAATTTTTTTGGGGGGTGCACTGTCTCAAGCCACAATACGTGATGTGATGGTGCTCCCAGCTTAAGCAGTCACCTTACAACCATGGAAGAGATGGTCTCCCGAGCAAATGGAGAAGAAGAGGTCAATTCACAAGCCTTCCCAGGGCTAAAAAGAAATTGGCGTCCTCCATCTGACAGCGTAAGGCTGTTCCCATCCTTCATCTGCAGCCCTTCAAATCGAACCACTCAGAGGTCTCCCGGGAGCAGAGCAAGACAGAACGGGGAAAGCGTCGGGCTTGAAGCTTCAATCTCCCTTTAATTTTCAGCGTTATTTAAATGATCAGTGGCAAACAGACAGACTGGCACCCCTGGGCCAACGTAAGCAGACTCACGAGTGCTTCAGTCAGAGATCAACTAACAAGGATGTCTGAAAGCATTAATATTGCTGAATATATCCATACAATTAGTGCCAGTACAAAGCTGACTCTGCTTCTAGTTGCTAATACAGCTGTGATGTGCCCAGGTACCGCAGCAGTTCTATCACTGTCAATCAAAGCCCGGAAGAGAACCCAGAACTGAGACTCTTCCTGCCCCCATGTAAAAAAAAGAAGAAGTAAGAAGCAGGCTACGCAGACATGAGAAAAAAGGCTGGGGAAACACAAGACACCTCTCTCGTGGCACAGCCCTAGCACAAGCAGCTAGGAGGTAATTTGGATAGGTATGACCCCCTCGGTGGGGGGCAGTTCATTGGTCAAGTATCTGCTTTGTATGCAGAAGGTCCCAGGTTCAGGTCCAAGCACTGCCAGTTTAAAAAGAAAAAAAGAAAGACTGGGTAGAAGGTGACATGAAAGATCTCTGACCAATACCCTGGAGAACTGCTGCAAGTCCGAGTTGACACTATTGACCCTGATGGACCAATGGTCTGACTCATGAGAAGGCAGCTTTGTGTGTTCTTGTTAAGGGGATGGGCCATGGCTTGGGTAGAGTATCTGCTTTGTATCCAGAAGCTCCCAGGTTCAGTCCCAGGCATCGCCAGTTTACAAAAAGGATCAGGTAGGAGGTGATGTGAAAGGCCTCTGACTGAGACCCTGGAGAGCCACCGCAAGTCAGAGTAGACATGACTTGACCCAGTTAGCCCTGTTCAGACAACCCATCTGCACATTGACCATGTGGGGATGGGAGTGCAAACATGAGCAGGATGGTCCAATTCCCTGCGGCCACGTGATTGTCATGCCAGCTGCGTGGTGCAAACATGTGGAGGAAGTGTCTACGTTTGCACTACCACCCCGTGATCAGCAATGCTGTTTTCCAAATGCTGCTGGTCACGGGGACGGACTGTACACCTGGAGACAGGGCCAGTTCATGCCCAGGCCCCCTCCCTGCACATTCAGTCAATACGGAAATAGGTTTTCTGTACAGGGCCATTGGGTCATCTGTGTCTACTCTGACTTGTGGCAGAACAAGGGTTAGTATAAGATATCTTCCTGTGTTCAACACCAGCTACCTCTGTACACATTCTCCTGTTGCGTTCATTGGCAATCACAAATGGCAACTTCCTTTTAAAATGCACACTTCTCCCTGCTACCCAACCTGCAGTGGGTCTGTAGAGAAGGGGGACAGCAGGACTCCCATCTTGCACAACACTGAACCGTGATACATGGAAGAAGTGGCCTAATGGGGTCATGGGCTGCCCAGGACCACCAGGCAGAAGTCTGCACGTGTTGCAAGCAGTGCTCCTTACAGTCAAAGAAGTGGCATTCCCAGCCACACACTCCACCCACTGCCATTGAGGAAAGGGTATGCAGGTGGCTGTGAGCATGGGAGATAGAAGAGCAGGCAGGGGAAGATGCACAAGGAGATGTGGGGAACCTTGGTGGGGGAAGAAAGGGAGGTGTGACTGGGGATCCAGGTGGTGGGGAGAGGAAGGGGGGGTGATCACTCTCTCCTCAGGGACCCTCAAAAACTGAGACTGGCCCTGGGTCCCAATTCAGAGAGAATCGATGTGCAAGAGAATGAGCCCTTAGGGAATAGACGTATTTGCACTGCAGGGAGGGACTCTCCTGTAAGCCGCTCAACAAGAATGGGCACAGAGTGGGATATAAATCTGATAAATCAATAAATGCTTGAGCATGAATTGAATTGTGTCCTCTTTTTGGAGCTATAATTAAGAGCTACTTTCACAAAAGGAGAGGCAAGAAAGAGAAGACCGCTGGCTCTGTACATGAGGAGGCTCCCCTAAGAGGTGCATGCCATGCCATCCTGTGATGAAGGCACCGCCACAGAAAACTGGGGATGGTGGCTTGACCATGCCCCACATCACCCTTCAGTAACAGCTGACTCCTGCCACGGTTCAAGGGTACAGCATCTGCTTAGCATGCAGAAGGTCCCAGGTTCAATTCCTTCCATCTCCAGTCAAAAGGGTCAGGGAGTAGGTAATGTAAAAGACCTCAGTTTGAGACCCTGAAGAGTTGCTGCCCGTCAGAGTAGACATTACTGATGGGTCAATGGTCTGATTCAATATAAGACAGCTTCATGTGTTCACAGCTGCACCATGATGCAGAAAAAGGCAGGCTCAAGGTGGGAGTGCTTCAGTTAGGTATTGATCCCCCCCCCCCTTCTGAGGCTTGCAAGGAAGAAGAAAAAGCACCTTTCGGCTCCTCTCATCACTTCTTCAAGCTCCACAAAAGAATGTGAGTGTGCATGGAGACACACACATGTACATTTCAAAATGCAGAGTCCTCAACCTCCAAAGAGCCAATCAGGGTAACCTTGGGGACACCAGAGGCTGTCACAGTAGTGCCCTCACCCTTCACCCAGGACCACTGCCTGTGGGGCAACTTGTCATGTCAAAGAATGCCCCATGCTGAACAAAAGGGCATGGCAATTCAGGCGGGAAGTGCTAAAAGGGCCTCTCTCGCTTCCATGTGTGCACACTCTCCATCAAGAGCAAACAAACAGGAGGAGGGCAAGCAGACCCAATTCCAATCACCACCCCAGGTGCCATTCTGGTCCCCCTGTCCAGCATCCTCTTGAAAGCTGGGAGCTGCCACTCTTCGCTCTCAGCCACTAGGAGAGTCCCCTCCAAGGAGCAATTCCCTATCGGTACCTCTGACGACTCTGCCTGTCCATCAGTTTTCTCCCCTTCAGTGTGCAGGGCAATGTGGAGAAGGCACAGAGGGAAAAGCCCCAGTAGCACCCTCTCCTTTTGCCGCCAGAGGTGGTCACAGGCTTCCATCAGAAGAAAGAGTGACAGGCAGGAGGCAGCCCATGAACTATGCAGGGGGTCAGTGAGTCTGTGACAAGGAGCTGCCCACTAAAATGAAAGCGACCGACAAGGGGAGCCAAAGGGGAAGAGAACATGGGGGGGGGAGGGCTTCAGTGATGACAGGACGAGAATTGGAGGACAGATTGAGAAGGAACGGCAGTTTTATACTGAGCTACTTGGAATGCACAACCAGAAGCAGGGGCTGAATCACTTTCCCCTCCTTCCTGAATCCTCCAGTATCATGTAGTGGTTAGACTGTCAAACTAGGTCCGGGGAGATACAGATTCAAGTCCCCGCTCAACCATGAAGCTCACTCGCCTTTGGCCAGCCATTCCCTCTCACACTAACCTATCCCACAGGGTTGTTGTGAAGACAAAATGGGGTGGTGGGGGGAGAAATCTATGTCTCCCTGAGATCCTCAGAGGAAGGAGGAGAAAAATAGATCTCAATGTCATTTGCCTGCTAGCTCAGTAAGAAGATACTGAAAGATAAAGAGCAGGACCAGAGAAAGCCACCCTGAGCCTGCTTCGGCGGGGAGGGCGGGGTATAAATAGAACAAATAAATAAATAAAGTGACAGAAGGGGAAATGTTGAACATTGTGCAAAGAGACCAACTATATTTGCAGAGAAAGAGACAGCCAGTGCCCATGGCATCTGACAAAGGTACTTGCCATCTGACGAACAGAGCTTTGGTCCTCAAAAGCTTATATCCTGGAAATCTTGGTGGTGGTCTTTAAGGTGCTACTGGACTCGAATTTTGCTCTTCCACTACATGCCAGCTTGGGCTGTCCACCTGAAACTGGCTACTGTGCTGTGATTTAGCTGACTGCAATCCCTCTGCTGAAAATAATATGTCTTTATTAATGAGGAACCATCAAATCGGCTCGGCATTTGGAACAAGAGGACAAAGAGGTGAAGAAGGGATGGCTTGCTAACAAAGGGAATCCCAACCGAGATACCTGGAAGGGTACGGCTCACCCCTCAGCCACGGAGGTCTAGTTAATTTGTGCCCCACGTCACCTCAAGAGGAAACCAGGCTGGCGGGTCCAGGAAACCATATAACAGAGTAAACTGCTGCAGGGAGTGGATGCTGGGAAAAGTCAATTAGAAGCAGAGTCGTGCACTTATCCTGACACAGTTTGAGGCAGTTAACGTTCTGAAGCCCTTTGCCATTTCCCTGGCGAGTGCAGCAAAAGGTTTCCAGGCTCCCACTGACAGAGCTTCCTACACTGAGGCCGCTTTTCACTTAAAAGCAATCATAATGTGCGGCCGGAGGAAAGAAGGGAGCATGCCTATCATGCTCGACTCAAGAGACTCCATTGTTAATCACCCGAGAAACACTTCCGTCCTACAGCTGCAAAATCCAGGACAGCTCCGAGTTGTAGGGTTAGTGCCACTGAGGCTGATTCTGCATTGGCTTTTCCCTCCGTTGTTTTACGAAACCCACGTTGGAACAGAAATTCCCTTCTGCATTGCATGCTGCTTTCACTTCCTTTGATCATCGGATTTTATGGTAGCCTCCACACTCCGTGCTACTTTTGCTTCCTTTGATCATCGGATTTTATGGTACCTTCTGCATAGATTTGTGGCCATTTTATGGCCATTCAGAGGTGACTTTGCAGTCAATACAGCGTTGGCCCGGGGTATTTCAATGTGGTTTTGAGCTGCACTTGTTCCTCCCACCTGAGAAAATGTGGAGCAAATGCTAGATGCAGAATCGCCCACAGTGGGAAAGTCTTGAATTCGAAAAGGAAAAGAGAAGAAATAGATGTGCATTCTCCACTGCTCTACTTTGCCTTTAAAACAACCCTGTAAAGTAGAGGGGCTGTGGCTTAGATAACTGTGACTCTGATGGGTCCAGGGATTCTTCACCTGACTTGACCAACTTCATAGTCCTAAACTATGGGGCTTCTGCCCAGCATGCAAAAGGTCCCAGATTCAGTCCCTGGCATCTCCCGTCAAAAGGATCAGGCAGTAGGTGATGTGAAAGGGCTCTGCCTGAGATCCTGCGGAGCCGCCGCTACTCAGAATAGACAGTACTGACCTTCATAGACCATGGGTCTGACTTAGTATAATGCAACGAGGAAAGGGCTGTGGCTCCGTGATAAAGCATCTGCTTGGCATGCGGAAGATCCCATGTTCAGTCTCCACAGCATCTCCATTACAAGATTCAGGTAACGGGTGATGGGAAAGACCCAAGAAAAGCTGCTGCCAGCCCAAGTAGACAGTACTTATCAATGGCCTGAAAGTATAAGGCAGCTTCGTGTGTGATCAAGGACAGAAAGTGGCCCAACACTACCAAGTGCTTGTGGCTGAGATGAGATCTGAACCCAGATTTACTTGCTGTGGTCAGTTTTGTACATTTATATTTCATATATTAAATATTAATACCCTGCCTTTCCCTTTTGACTCAAGGCATCTTGCATTTCCAAGATTAAAAATATACAAAATATAATAGAACCCCATTAAACTGCCTCCCCAAGAAAATACCTGCAACATATACCCCAGCAAATATTTGGGGGGGAGGTGGTGTTACAGTGGTTCCTAAAGACAAGAAGCTGCCGCCCTCCCTTCCTCTAGGTGCTCAGTCTACAAGGTAGGAATCCGTACAGAGAAGGAATGCCATTCGGCTTTGGTAGATGCCAAGCAGACCACCGTTCAGTGAATGCACGATGTACAGGCTTTACAAACACTTTGGTTGTGGAAAGTGCCATCTAGTCGCAGCTGACTTATGGTGGCCCCATAGGGTTTGGAAGGTAAGAGACATTCAGAGATGGTTTGCCATTGCCTGCCTCCCTGTCACAACCCTGGTATTCCTTGGTGGTCTCCCATCCAAATGCTAGACAGCATATATAAAATGCTGATTCACCAATGCCTAAATAACAAGGAAAACATTTGACTTTTTAAGGGGGGAAAATTCACAGTGAAGGGACAGCAAACAGTGCAAAAATCAAAGAACACAGATTTGATTTGCATCAGCGGGAAGTTAAAGGTGAAGCAGGGATTTTGAGGACAAGACAGCAGGAGATGAGAAATTTGAGATTGTCCCTGTACGGTGTTCTCCACATGAGGAACTTGCTTTACTCCCTTGAGCTCCTCCAGAAAAAGGGCTGGGCTGTGAAAAACAGGTACGTTTTTTTCTCAAGATCCCTCCTCTGTTCTTTTAACCTGAAGCACCCTCTCCCATCTTCCACATCCCCTTCTCAAATTTAAACTTGAGTGCTCTCAGCAGTGAATTATACATCATGGGAAGAGGTGGCTGCTAAACCACATTGTCCCCAGCCTTTTATTAATCCACCTGCTGCCAAGATGCTTTGACTGTTCCTGTACTCAGTTGCTGAAGCAATGATCATTTATCAGTTTAATGTGGCCCCTGTTGGTGAACAAAACCGTAAATCTGGATCACAAAGGCTGGCTTCTGTCTGCAAAAAAACCCAGGTATTTCTCTGGAAATGGATTGTTTCCCATTCCCACTGTTCTGTCTCAAGCTGGTCATTAGCACTTGTCTAATTGTGAGCCTGGATGACAGTAAACACACATCCGCCTCAGAGACAGCTCAAGGACTTAAGAACATTCATAATACCAGCTCAAACGAGGCAGCGATAAGGGCACTCCACTAGCTCTCCCGAGTCTCCAGGACAGGTGAAACCACTCAAATCGTTCCAGCCATTGACTTCTGGGCAGAGCTGTTTTGCTGAGACCCATCTCTTGCAAATGTCTGAATCTCTGAACAGTGAATCCTCAGAACATTAAGCCAGCAGGCCACCCCTGGAATATACGTTGGGGTTGCCAAGCCAGCAGGCCACCCCTGGAATATACGTTGGGGTTGCCAAGACCAGCTTGGGAAATTCCTGGAGATTTGGGGGGTGAAGTTTGGGAAGGCAGAGTTTGGGGAGGGAAGGTGTAATGTATTCAATAAGCTGCCATTGAATGCAAAATGTGTGATGAAAACATCTAATTGAAATGCTATGTTAAGCTTCGTCCTGGGCTAGGATCCAAATACATCCAATCACATTACTAGCCCAGGAAGCACCTAACCAATCACTTTTCAGCAAGCTCCCTGAGCGGGAACGTCCATGATTGGTCCTTATGTATGCAACCTTATTGGTTGGCAAATGTACAGTAGGCGTGGCTACATTAGCCGGGAGAGTTTAAAAGCAGGATAGCTGCAATGTAAAAGCTGTTCTGGCTATCAGATGTTGATCCGTGTTGGAGTTGTGTTCGAGTTGAAGAATAAAGCTGTGTTCTTGCTGAATCACTCTCCGACTTCTTTGTTAAGCGAGCAACTTAACAGGAGGGACCTCAGCAGGGCATGATGCCATAGGGTCCACCCTCCAAAGCAACCAGTTTCTCCAGGGGACCTGATCTCTGAGGTCTGGAGATCAGTTATAATTCTGGGAGATCTCCAGGCCCCACCTGGATGTTGGCAGTCCTAATATATGCTATTACCTGTTGTCCCTAGAATGGGCCTTGTTCAGGTAAGCAAAGTGGAGAATATCCTAGCCTCTTACTCAAAGGGGACACGGGGACCAAATGAGATGCTGCAAGTCCCATGTGAGTCCACAGTTTTCCTTTTTGGGGGGGGGGCAGGAGGTACACACCATGGTACAAAGGGGTGAAGGAGTTTATGCTGAGACCAGACACAACACTGTGAGTTTTGTATATTTATCTCTGGGTAGTTTCTGTTTTAAAGAGATGACGCCTGGGAGCCTGATTCAGATGGGAGCTGGAGTACAGGGGGTGCAAGAGTTAATGCCAGCACCAGAAGACACCAACAGAGACCCACACATAGGACTTTCCATGTACGGAGTTTCCGGTGGGTTTTGTTTGTTTAAATAGGATATGCACAAGGTCCTGATTCGGATTTGGACCAGAGTACAGCAGGAAAGGGAGTTTAGGTCCCCCACACCCCAATGCTTCCCTGACCCAAAACAACCCCACTGACCTCCAGGATTCCAGATTTCCCATACAGCTGCAGCAAACTCCAGCCCTACTGGGATGCTTCAGGTTCAAAAAAGATAGCAAACGAGGAAAGCTTAACTCCACCTTGCACTACATTCCCAGTCCAAATCATCATTCCATGTCTATTTAAAAAGGGGGGTGGGGTGGAATTGGCTGCAAACTCCACACACAGAACTCCTACGTAAGTGTTCCACCTCAATTGCCCCTAAGTGTAACTTAAGGGATTCTGTTCCACATCACTCATTTGTCCACAGTTAATTAGCCAAAAAGTCATTGGTACAACCCATCAGCAGAAGGCTGGTCAATACATTAGGCAGCGTTTACGGAGTTGTTCAGCCTGACTTCATCACCACTGCCCTGTGTGGCTTGGTGGTAGAATAGTTGCTTTGCCAGCAGAAGGTCTCAGGTCGAGTCCAAAGCATCTTCAGTGAGAAGAATCTCAGGGAGCAGGGGCTGGGAATGATCTCTGCCTGAAAGCTTGGAGGGCTAATTTAATTCACAGGATAAAGGAGTGGGCTAGATCAGGGGTCCCCAATCTTCTAGAGCCCATGGACAGTTTTGGAATTCTGACACAGGGAGGTGGGCACAACCTCAAAATGGCTGCCACAAGAGGTGGAGCCAACCACAAAATAGCTGCCAAAGGAGGCAGAGCCAAACAGACAGAGGAAACCCAATCGCAAGGGAGAAGAGGGGTGATTTAAAATATACACTGGAGAACAGGAGTGAGAGAGAATTAAGAAAAACTTTGGGGGCAGCTGCTGCCCAAAAATTATTATTTTAATCCGCATAGCCGATTTGATTTTCAGTGGCCAATCAGGAATTCTGCTCGGCCAGAGCCCCAGTCTAGGCCCACCCACCTTCTCAAAACATGGGCACCATTTTGGGGACCCCTGAGTTAGATGCTCTGGTTTGGAGAAATGCAGCTCTGTAGGTTCCCTCTTCTCTTTGACCTTTGATCTGACTTCTCAGTGGACCATTCCAGGAGAGTGGTCCCAGCCGCTTTGGCTGTCTGTTAGCGCAGTCTGGATGAAGACTCAGAGCTCTGTCTCCTTAAGCTTCTTATTTCTCAAGTTAAATGGCTTTAAGTATTGCCTAGAGGCTTGGGGCTTTCTAATGACCCCTACGTGGAGCAAATCAGTGAAGCAGTTATCGAATTGTACTACAGGAACAGGCTTACAACTGACAAAGGCAGCTGTTCATGCTAGTCGCTACTGAGCTAGATCAATGTGCATACTGCTCTTCGCTTCGAGCTCTTTGCTTCCCAGAGGTCTCCGCCACAGGCAACTTAAGTAAAGCTGCCGTTCTGCTTTTCCTTTTAAGCGGCACTGCTCATTGGCAGCTTCCAACGTTAATGTTTACATGACTTCAGCCCTTAAAAAAGAAATGCAGAAAGCAGCAATGCAAAAAAAGTCAGACAGAAGTCAAAACACTGGGATTTTTGCACAGCTGCATTACTGCTCTACCAAGGCATGTGCTGTGCCATCATGTCACGACCAACTGATGTTGACCTCAACAAGGGGCTTTCAAGGCAAGAGAAAAGCAGAAGTGGGTTGCCATTGTTTTCCTCTGCAGAGTCTCCTTTGGTGATCTCCCATCGAAGTACCAACCATGCTTATCTCCTGAGATTTGATGAGATCAGGCTATACTGGCCAGGGACCTGCATATCTTCAAGACCACCTCTCCCCTTATGAGCCCCGTAGAACATTGCGTTCTATGAACCAGCATCTCCTGGTAATCCCTGGTCCTCGGGATGTCTGCCTTGCCTCAACTAGGGCCAGGGCTTTTTGGACTTGGCCCCCACCTGGTGGAATGAGCTACTTTATTAGATCAGGGCCCTGTGGGACCTGTTACAGTTCCACAGGGCCTGCAAGATGGAGCTCTTCTGTCGGGCTTTTAGTTGAGGCAGTGGGCATCCATTTCGATCTGCCCCCCCCCCCCATCAGTGACCGCAGATCCTAGAAGTTGACGGGAACTATAACATTGCTGGAATTAATATCATCTATTGAGGCACACTGTATGTTTTTAGCATTTTACTGATTTTAATGGTTTAATTAATGCTGTATTGATGAATATGTTTTAATTGTAAATCTGCATTATTGCAGACTAGGAATAAAGCCCATTGTGGAAATAAATGCAATGAGCTCTAGAAAGAGGCTCTAGGAGAGTGCCAAGGCCTTGGACACTCAGCGTCAATGTGCTGTGGCGACCTCAGCAGGGTATAATGACACAGAGTCCACCATGTTCTCCGAGGAACTGATCTCTTCTACCTGAAGAGCAGTTGTAATTTTCAGTGATCTCCAACCCTCACCTGGAGATTGGCAACAATGGTCTACCAGGAGGAAACGTAGTCTTTCTCTGCAATGGGGACCAAAGCAGCTGACATCATTCTCCTCTCCCCCTTTTGACTTGCACAACAACCCTGTGAGGTAGATTAGGCTGAAAGTTTGTGACTGGTCCAAAATCACCCACTCAGCTTCTACAGCAAGAACCTGGATCTAGCACACCCTGCTCTGAAGCACTGACTGCTACGTCTAGGGCAGCCAACCTCCAGGTGGAGCCTGAAGATCACCAGGTATCACAATTGAACTCCAGAAACCAAGCTTGGTTGCCTACCATGGCAAAACGGGCTCCAGTTTACAACTCAACTGTTTGCCTCCCACCCTCGTCCTGTAGGCGTATCTCACTCCTTAAATTTGCTGCCACCGCTCATGGAATTGTCACTGCCTTTTTAGAGGGACAGTGAGACCCTTCTGGCCGAATCTCCCTATTTGGAGATGGAATCCCCAATCTTTGGGGGATCCCTGGAAAGTTGGCAACCCAAGGATCTGGCCTTTCCTTGCTTTCCTGGGCTACCTTCTTTCTTTGGTATTGTGCCGAGCAGGGGAGAATATGTGGTCAGAGCACAACACAGATTATTAGCCCGAATAAAAGAATTTATTTAACAATTGACATAGTTATGGAGCACACACACACTGTAGGTAAGTAAGCACACACTATGAACCAACAGAACATAAATCAACAGGGGTTAAATGTAATCCTCCTCTACCTCTGGAGGTTTTGGGCTCAGGATAGGATTATTCCTTGGACCGGCCTCTGGCTGTACTTCAGCCTCTCTCTCTTGCCCAAGACAGCAGGGAAACTTCCATTCATTCCCCAGTCCAGCCGACTGTGGGGTGGCTGAATTTCTGCTGCCTCCCAGGGACAAAGACTGCCTTGGGACAGTCCCTGTTTTCCCGCACTTTTTGGCCTTGGGGCAGCTGGGAACTATAGGCCAGCAGATGAGGAAGCCCCATTCAACCCAGTGAGTGATACCCCTGCAGGCCCCTCTCTGGAACTACAGCTCAATTAAACCTTATGGGGGAACATTTTGAACAAAGAACCACAGCCATCTTACAAACACAGGTAACTGCCATTTTGTGACACCTACCAACAGCCACTGAGGGAACAACTAGTCCCACACAGGAGGCAAGTAGGAAAAGCATCTTCGTCAAGAGAGAAAGCCATTTGCCAGTAATTCTGACAGGGCACAGTGGCTGAAGGGGAAGTGGGGAGGGAAGAGGAGCAGACCCAGCACCCGGCCAATGGCACGCGAGTACTCTTGAGTGGCGGCTTATGGGCCAATGGCTGAGGGAGTGCAAGGAATGTTGCCACTCCAAAACAGAATTATTATAGAGAGAGATCTGTATGCCTGCAACCTGCCCTGAGCCTGCTATGTGGGGAGGGTGGGATACAAATCCAATAAAATAAATAAATAATTTTTTTAAAAATACCATGGACTTATGGCTACCCTAACCAAGGGCTGTCACATCAAGTGAGAAGCGGGGGTGGTTTGCCATTGCTTTCCTCTGCAGAGCCTTCCTTAGTGGCCTCCCATCCAACTTCTGATATCTGATGAGATCAGGCTATGACATGGACTTATGGTGACCCCAGCAGGGGGCTTTCAAGGCAAGTGAGAAGCAATCTGCCATTGCCTTCCTCTGCAGAGCCTTCCTTGGTGGTCCCCCATCCAAGTCGGTACCTTGCTTAGCTTCCAAGATCTGACAAGCTCAGGATGTACCATACTTCCTTCCTTCCAGTTACCACCTTAATCCTCGGGGAAAGGAACGTATACTGCTTGGCAAATCAACCTTGTTCTATTTCAGACTTGTCCCAGATCACTGGTTTTTCCCATCAGAAGGAAGATAGTTTTTTCTAAAGAGTGATGCTGGCAATGAGAGCTCCTCCTACCTGCACACTTGGTCCTGCTGATGAGCGGAGGCCCAGGTCTGCCCGTCCCCCCATCCCCTGGTCGGGTGAGCAGGACGCTGATCTCATACTCGGTGTCAGGATCCAGGTGCCACAGCTTGTAGGTCTGCATGTTCACAGCGTGCACTTCTGACCACGGGCCCGAGGTCATGCGGTACTCGATTTCTTTCCTTACAATGGGACCATCCCCGATTATGGAGTTGGTGTTGAGCTGGATGATCAGGTAGGTAGAACCGGCTCTTAGCAGCTGCGGGGGTGCGATGGGGGTGGGAGGCTCTGTTAAGAAGGAGGGACATATGGTTAGTGGGCCACAACTTGCTTTCTTTCTGGACCAGGGGTCCCCAACATAGCACCCATGGGCACCATGGCACCCACTGACACCTTTCCTGGTGCCCACAGGTGCCTACTAAGTGTTTTTTAGAAAGTATGTGAGGCTTCTGATTGGCTATGCATTACTGCATTACTGAAAGTCAGCTGTGTGAATGCAAGAAAATATTTTTATATTTTAAAGGTATCTGCCTGAAATGTTGTCAAGTTATTATGAGAGTTGTTCTCTGACATTTTGTGGTTGGCTCTACTTCCTGCTGTCGCCATTTTCTGGTTGTGCCCACCACCCTGGATCATAATAACAAAAGGGCCCTCAGGCTGTAAAAGGTTGGGGACCCCTGTTCTAGACTCTTAGGGTCAAAACATAGCAGATACCAGAACAGATACCATCTTACAGGTGTGTTTAAAAGCTACATTTCAGGAGTGTACGACCCCAGCTGCACAAGGGGAGGAGAAAGGATTTAATGATTCCATCTACCAAAACTGGCTTCCCTGTATCCCAATCACAATGCAATCCTAAGCAGAGTTACACCATTCTAAGTTAGTTGAAGTCAATAGGCTTAGAAGGATAAAACTCTGTATAGGACTGCACTTTTGTCTGCCTCAAAGAGAACTAAAAGATAGATGTCCACCTTTGCTTCCTTCTGAAGCTAACGGGAGTGCAGGGAGACCAATATCAATGGGCAAAATGGTATGGAGACAATAGGGCTAAACCCTTGCTTCCCCTCCTCGGATGTCCGTTACCAAATTGGAAACCTTGTGCGGCAGAAATTTAGCTTTTGATGATTCTACAATCATGAGAGTAGACACCAAACAAAGTCAAGTGGCCATCAGAAGATTTGCTTCCTGAAGATTAGGATTCTCCTGCACAAGAAATCCAGTCATAATATTGGATTCTCCTGAAAATTACAGCTATCCTCACACATATATCTGTGTCACAGCTGACTTAGGGCTATCCCAACACAGGTTCCAAAGCAAATGATTAAGCAGAGGCGGTTTGCCATTGCCTTCCTCTGCACAGTCTCCCTTCAGAGCCGCCCATTCAAGTACCGATCCTGCTTAGCTTCCAAGATCTGAAGAGATCAGGCTATACCACACCACACCACTCCACATCCCATTCTCTCACATACTAATTCCTTATCAACACCAGAGAGGCAAATCAGGATCCTTCCCAGGCCCAAGCCTTTCAGCCATACTGCAGTGCAGACACTACGTAAAGCTGCTGCAGTGTTTCATCAGAAATAATTAAGGCTCTGGTGACATCTGTCAAAATACCTGAAAAAAGTACTAGGTGACAAGCGTTACCCGTGCTATTTTTCTCCCCTTCTCTGTTTATGTTCATTGACTCACAAAAACCACTCCTCCCTGATAATTAGCAAGTGTTCTGGCACTTTGGGACCAGAGAGACACTAAACCCTCATACCTGTCGGTTCCCAGATTCAAATCACCTTTCTCCATGCTTTAGTTCTGTAATGCATCACAGGACTTGGTTTGTCCACTGTGTGCAATGTTTGACTTCCATGATCAAAACTATTACCCACATGTAGCTGGGCTCTTGCAAAACCACCTTGCTGTTTAGAGAAAAACAGCTTGGCACTCAATTCCTTCAGCCCTACCTCTCCCTCTCCCGGAATGATAGTCATCCAATCAGCCTCAAGCATCGCCTCATACCTTTCACAATCAATTCAGCAAAGTTGGAGACGCCAGCACCCCTGCTGGATTGGGTAACGCAGCGGTAAAAATCCTGCTCCTGCTTGGAAACCTTGTCCAACTGAAAGGTCGCCAAGAATCTCCGGTGGCTGATGTGTTTCACGGAGGCAGCCGGTACAATCGCTCCATTCTGCCTCTGCCATTTGGAAAGCCAAAGGAGAAAAAGAGATTGAAAGGTAGCTGGCATCCCCTTTTCCCATCTTCGCCCCTTGCCCCCTTGCGCCTTTCCAGTTTGGGGTCCAGTACTGCATCCCTGTAGGACCAAATTTGGCACAAGGGGGTCTGTCATTCCTGTTTCTGCCCCAGTTGCTGTCAGCTATGCTGCCATGGGGGTTGGGGAGTTCATTCTGTGTCTTGCTAATTACTATTGCATTCCTGTCTCTGCTGTTTTGCTTGTGCCACAATGCTTATCTCTACAGATGTGCAGGAGGTTGTTATGTTGGAAGTTGTATTGTCTGGAAGTCTCCTATTCACCGTGAGAGACTATTGCTTCCCAGCTGTCGCCATCTAACGGTTTTCTTGCTGGTCCCCCGTGCAGGAGGATTCCAAATTGGCCCATGCCATGGGGGGGGGGTGCATATGAATACCCTATATCCTATTATGCTCAATGGGTTGCCGCCATTCTCAACAGTGTCTATGTTACTGCATCTATAGCTTTGCAATAAATGTATAACCATTCCTGAATGCGTGCACTTCGTTGTGAGCTGTGGGTCCTGACATTTGCATATAAAACAAGAATGGAAGTTTTGCTTTAACAGTGCTGGAAAGCACCATCAAGTTGCAAACAACTTATGGAGATCCCTTAGGGTTTTCAAGGCAAGAGATGAACAGAGGTAGTTTGCCAGTGCCTGATTTTGTGTAGCAACCCTGGACTTCCTTGGTGGCCGCCCATCCAAGTACTAACCATGGCCGACCCTGCTTAGTTTCTGAGATCTAGCTAGCTTTGGCCATCCAGGTCAAGAGAGCAGAACTCAGCCCCAGATGCCTCAACAGCAGTACCACCAACAAAGCACCGGGGCAAGGTCTACGATTTGGAGAGTCAGGGCACCATTTTCACAGATGCCTTACAAGGCATTGGGAAGTGCAGACAGGAAACCATCATTTCTTCAAGAAGATGGTGCTCCCAGCTGTCTATGGGGACAAGGATGCTGGAGATGACTGACAGGAGGTTTCCAGAAGAGCCTGTTTAGAACTCCTCCGCTTTACCCAATTTCTACAGCTCCATGTCTCCATACAGAACCCTAGACGATCACTCTCTTTAGGTGTTTTTTCCACAGAAGAAGCCAAATCCTCGCAAGACAATTTGCATGGGTGAGGGAAACAGTCATACCAAAGCTGGAAGGATCCAGCCCCAACGCGGAAGAAGTTGGCAATTCCTGCTTAATTATCCCCTGTACTTTGTCATGTTCATGTTCATATTAGCTCAAGCAGCTCCAGTTTGGTGCCTACAGACACCATGATGTTCAGCACCACCTTCTCTGGCACCCACCAAGTGTTTTTAGAAAGTGGCCAGGGCTGATTGGCTACTGGAGACTTTATTGGCTGCACAGATTCTTAGAAATGTTGCTTTAGTAGCAGCTGCCACCACAGCACAAGTATCTTCTGTGACTGAAGACAAGCTGTGGCAGCCATTTTGTAGCTGTGCCCGCCATACTATGTGAGAACTGTAAAGGTACCCACAGACAGACTGCGGACCACACAATTAGCTAAAAAGGGAATCTTCTAAAAAAATTTAAAAACCAGGAATTGTGGTATTCTAAAACCAAGTTCCCATCATGCCATGCCACAGTCTCATAAATACTAGTTTTATTGATACTTAACATGTTTAAAGCTAAAATATATCTACCGTTTGGATACAGCAAACTGCTGGCATTACCAAGCCAAAAGGGCAGATATATTACAAGTATTTTGGAATCACCCCATAATTGACCCCTTTTGGGAACACTTCTGGGTAATTAAGAGGATGATAGGTTATGAAATGCCAACAAAGCCCAAGGTGGTGCTGTTCCACTTTTAAATTAATTGTCTCGGGGTTAACGATACAGAATTGGTTACAGCTCTCATAACAGCAGAGAAAATGTTCACCACTGCAGAGTGGAGATCTGTTAATCCACCACTGAAGATGGATTAGTATAGGAGATTCAGTATGTAGTCGTCTTAATGAAATTGACTTATTCCAAGAGGGAAGGAGCCTGATTTTCTTTTAAAGAAATCTTAGGTAGGGCACAGCTGTGTTCCAAGTGGGATGGTGAAACTACTGGCCTTGCCCTGGCTAAAGCTCAGGTGGCTGATGCTTCCTCCAAAAGACAAGCCTTTGTAGTTTAAAGGGAAGCCATAATCCCAGAGTCAATTAATTTTAAAAGACAGGTGATTGTATCAATGTTCTTAGCGGGGCGGTATATCCACTGGTCCCTACTGGCCCTTAGACCTTTCAAGAAATGATGTGTCAGAAGGAACAGGTTGAGGGCACGATCCAAATCGCAAGAACCCAAACCACAGGGACCTGGCTGGTGGACCCTGAGGAATAATCCCGGTAATCTTTGACTTACCTGCATGAGAAACCTCTCTGCTTCGGAGGCCTTCCCAGCAGCTACACATTGAAAAGTAGCATTCTGACCCGCGTTCACTTCCACGTCACCCAGGCGGGAAAAATGAGGTGCTTTGGCTGCCAGAACAGGGAGAGAGGAGGGAATCAATCCTTAGTCATCCCTGAACTAGCACTTCTTTGTTACTCTTCTCTTAATCATACTCAATAGGATATATCTTTCTTGGGGAGGGGGGATCTGGCCCCCAGGCTTTTACCTGAGAGCCCAAATCTTCTCCAGTTCAATGGGCCAGACGGGACTGGCTGGACACCAAGTCTCAGTGGGCAAGAGAAAAAGACACAAGCTTGCACTAAATTCTATTTTATTGATCCTTAAGCGGATTAACAGAAAAGCTTAGAGCATTTACCAAAAGGGTAGCGTACACAATTACCCAAATAGGGAAGACATATCTCTCAAATGGGAGGCAGTGTCATACCTTGAAATGTCACCAATATGTATACATTTTTGCAATCAATAGAATGCAGGGTGGACAATAATACAAACATAACAATAACTAGGCCCTTCCCTATAATGGCATCATGAACTTTACCCATCTCAGGGTTATCTAGCAGGTCAAGAGTCCTTAAACAGAGCAGGAGACATACATGACCTTAATCTATATACATTTTGTCTTGAAGATGGTACGCTTTGGCTCAGGGAATGTAAACTATGTATGAAACAGAATTCAGCTCCCAGACACTGCCTGTGTTTCAGGAGACAACATTAACCATGCCACAATGCTTTCTGGGATCTACTCTTGCTGTATTCTATTCAATGTACCTTATACATAAATGTCAAAGGCTCCCTAAGCATCCAATTCTGCCACAATCTTAATGGTGCACCCATTGTCCAACCATTCCTCCAAGGAGCTCAGGGCACCAAATACGGCTTTCCCTTCCCCATGCTGTCCACATGTGCAGGCTATATGCTCACATGCTCCATTCAGGCAATTTAATGAATGTGCAGGGAATGGGATCCATCAAGCATGATCACCATACCCCCAAAACGTATGAACACCCTCAATGTAGGGTTGCCAGGCTGCAGTTGGTAACCACCAGGAAAAATTGAGGAGTGGAGAATGGTGTGACAGCACTGAGCCAGCATACTTACTTCACTTCAAGTCAAAACTGGAAACCATAGAGTTTTTGCAAAATGCTAGAGTGTTCCCTGTATCAGCTAGTTTTAATTGGAAGTGACATAAGTGCAATTCTCTCTCACTCAATGGCAGTCTTTAAGCAGTGGCTGGACAAACACTTGTCAGGGATGCTTTAGGCTGATCTTGCATTGAGCAAGGGCCTGGACTAGATGGCTTGTATGGCCCCTTCCAACTCTATGATTGTCTTATTCCATGCACCAGCAGGATGCCATCACACATTCTCTCCCCCCCCCCCACATTTCCTTCTGCCAGAAACCAAGGAGCTAACAGGCAACAAAAGGGATTTCCAGGAGGCTTCCTGCTATAGTATCCCTAACTCTATGGGTTGACTGTGTCCAATGAACTACTGTATAAAAAGAGTTGACTTTGTACCTTTGTAAGTATCAGAAATCGTTGCCAATAAAATTTGACTTTCTTGAATATTACCAAGTTTCCAAGGGGCTACCAAGGTCAATGACTCAATTTAAGATCCTCTCGATTTGGTCTCCACACATCCATATACTAATCATTCTCTTGTCTATAATTAAGACACTATTCCCCATTATAAATCACTAGGGCTGCTTGCTAATTAAAGGTGGTTTATTTTAGCTGATCAATCATCCAGCTTTTTTAATTGATGAAACTGAAATAAATCTACATGTTACCAAAGCCCCTTTTTGTAGATAGTGAAGGATGTCGGGAAGCTAACTTGTCAATTAACAAAAAGCTAGCACTCTCCGTGACAAGGACAGATTGTCTTTAATATTGTTTAGCAAGCCTATGGGCAGACACCCATGTATTTTTGTTTACAGGCATCGCTTCAGATAGTTGAGGTACTTTTATAAATAATAAATGGGGATGGCAAAAACATCTTATTGTTCATTCCTTATTAAAGTAACTCGACAAAGCCAAAATGGCTGCCAGAATCAGCAACCAGACGAGCGACAGTTGGGGAAAGACTCTCTGTCATCTGTCATGCGTTGGCTTGGTTCCTGCATTTCCACACACACAAAGGGAGGGAAGTTCTTTGCCACCATCCCCCCACAACAGCCTAGCCCCCGCCCTACCCTCAAAATGGTGCTCCAGGGAGATGAGGGACTCCCAGGAATAGTCTCCCTCAGGAAAGCTGATTAGGTAAATACCAGCCTCCATTTTGCCTACAAAAATTCTAGGCTGGATCCAAGCCACTGCATACAGACATGATTCTGTAGCCAGACAATTTGCCCAGATGAAGCACTCAGTGGCTGCGGTCACACACACTAAATAATCCACTTTCCGTCTACATTCAGGGCACTCTCCAACTGGATTTTCACTGTGTGAACTGGCAAGATCCAGTTGGAAAGTGCATTGAAAGTGGACTGAATGTGGATTATTTAGTGTATGTGACTGCAGCCAGTGTGTCACCCCAGGCAGAAAGGTACCAAGGACTTCCAGAAACTCAAAGATAAGATCCACGGCTCAAATTGTCTGGGAGCCCTAGTAAGTCAGGAGATGCACTGATATTCGGCCTGCTCACAATTGCAGTGTTGAGATACATAATCTTGTACCTGGTACAGCAGTTGAAGTCCTCACTAGTGACAAGGCAAGTCCCTGTGGTTCACTTTGGAACTGGCTCAGAGATCTCTTGTCACTAAGTCTATAGATACAGGGTTGTATCTGATAAGGCTCAAAAATGAGTAGCAAGGTATCTTTCTCTAGTTCTGTTTGATCTCTTCCCAATCCCCCCCACACACACACACACAGTTCTGGCTGACTAACATGTCCCTGCTCCTTTCAGTCCCCTTCCTCATCCCTTTCTATTTATGGTGTTAACTATATTGAGTCTCCTCCAAGGAGGTCAGGACCGCATAGAATGTCATAGACGGTTCTCCCCTCCTCCATATTCACCTCACAACAGCCCAGCATGGAAGCCACTGCACTGTAGTGTTGGACTGAGATCTGGGGGACCCTGGTTCAAATCCCCATGCTGCCATGGCAACTTGCTGACCTTGGGCCATTCACATACACACAGCCTGACCTACCCTCACAGGGTTGTTATGAGGATAAAATGGAGGAGAGGAGAGCAATGTAAGTGAATTTGAGTGCCCACTGAGGGGGAAGGTGGGGTATAAATGAAGTAAATAAATTAATTTAATTAACTGTGTGAAATAGACTAGGCTTTAGAAAGACTACGGCCCCTGCCACACGGCAGGGGAAAAGCCTCTTAAGGCGCGGCTTTTAAAAGCCGCGCCAACATTGAGGCGCCGCGGCGGGATCCCATGGATCCCCTGGCCGCGGCGCCTTTTCTCCCCGGCGCGATCAAACGCCGGGGAGAAAACACGGCCCGAACGGGAGCCGGCCGAACTGCGCATGTCCGGGCATGCGCAGTTCGGATCCGGGCCGGGGTTGAGCCGGCGCAAGGAAGCGCCGGCGATCAAACGCCCCGGTTGCCGCGCTGCTTCCCTTTAAACCACCTAGGTAGGTGGTTCAGTTTGTGGCGGCGTTTCCTGGGAATGGGACAGTTCAGCCACGGAAGCAAGACGCTTCCAAAATGCTGTGGTGTGATCGCGCCGGTTTGATCCGGCCCCGAACTGTCCCGCTCCCGGACCAAATCGCCGCGTGTGAACGGGACCTGATACTGGTCCCAGGTGGCACAGTCAGCCTTGTGGCTAGATGCAGTTTTGAACGCTGGCCTATACAAGTTCTAGACTGACAGCTTTACCCTGCCAGCACTCCCACGCCTTGCTAAATAATTCCATGTTGTTTGAAAACTGGTACCTCTGAGGCTTAACTGTGCCAAACAGGCAAGCTTCTGCAAATGTGCTTCATTTGTAGGATTCTCCTCCTATGACACAATTCAGGTTTGCTTGATTCCCCCCCCCCCCCTTGAGATGCAGAAGATCGGTATTTTTCTGTATGAGCACCCTCAACCTGCTTTTCTCTGCCTGAGGCAGACTCACAGTAGCTTACAATGTCAAAAGATAACAACAGAAAATGATCCACTACCAGATACACCACAAACCCAGATTACTTAACACCCCCCAAAAAAAACCCAGACTTTCTTTGGATGGAATCTGTTATAACAAATGATGTGTGTTTCAGTATTTAATTCAAATAATGTCCACAACAGACTAATCCACAGGGTGGGGAGGAGGCCAAGCAGGTGGTCACAGTTCTACTCTTGATGACAACAGCCTTTTCTTGGGCTCTTCCTTCCTTCCCAGGGCCAACCACACTTCCATGGGCAGGAGGAAGATGCAGATAGGGTTGCCAGCTTCAGGTTAGGAAATTCCTTAAGATTTGGGGGCAGATCTCAGGAAGGTAGAGTTTGGAGAGGGAGAGAATCTCAGTAGGATATAATGTCATAGAGTCCACCCTCCAAATCAGCCATTTTCTCCAGGGGAACTGATCTCTGTAGTGTAGGAAACTCCAGGCTCCACCTGGAGGCTGGCAACCCCAGGGGCAGAGCAGGTAGACATGCTAGTCATGAGACAACTCTCTCCCAGTGTACTTGTTAGTTTATTTATCTATTAGATTTTTTTAGTCACCACTCACCCAAAGGGTCTTGTGGCAGCTTACAACACTAAATAATATAATAATAAATATGTTAAAAGCTAACCAAAATTAGATAATGCATATAAAATAGTAAGATATATGACTCAGTACTATACCACTATCAAATCAGCCTCGAATCTGGGCTTTAGCGCCTAGCAGATACAAACACACACACACCCTCCGACATCATTAGGATTTCCTACTTTCCCACTGCATGAGGGGAGACTTCCCCTCCCCCTTTAGCCTGTTCCTAATGGGAGGCCATTAATGCTGTCAAGGGCCAACTGACAGAGTCCTGTCAAGCAGCTCATTAAAAGAACTGGCAGCTGACAGCACAAGGGAGCTGTGACAAGTCGGTAGCCTCTGTCAGGAGGGCGTCGGAGATGGGAGGACCGTGTAATACTTACAGCAGGGATAATTTAAGAGCAGGATATCATCCAATCCTAGGTAACCTCTGCGTTCGCTGGAGATCACAGCCTCAAACAGAACCTGTGGAGGAGTCAAGCATGGTCTTTGTCAAGGCATTCTAACACCGGGGATTTTGGGGTGGGTTTCGAGTGAGGTAACTTGGCACACCAGCAAACTCATATGGAGATCCTGTAATGTAAACAGACTAAAGAACGCCGTATTAAAAACAAGCCAGAGACTGAGAAATTAGGATGCTATACAAGCCCTTATCACAAGTATCAATCCCTTTATTCCACTTCCCTCCATGAAAAAGTTCACATTCCTTCTTTCTGATTTTATCTGTGCAACCCTGTTATGGGTGTTAGGCTGAGAGGCAGTCAGTAGCTTAAATTCACCCTATTAAACCTGATAGGTTTCCTTCATACTGTGAATTAGGAGGAGGCCCTATCTTTGATTCCCCTTGGACACTCAATAGTGAAAATCTCTCAGAAAGCAGAAATAAGGTTTGGAAAGGTATGAAGCCAGAGCCAAATTACACATTCCCCAAATGTACAATTCAGCTGCAAAAAAAGAAGATTGGGAGGGTGGGGATGAGTTGATCCGAATTGGGGTCATGAAGCCAAGGAAGGTAGGTAAGTTCGTTTGGAGTCCGCCCAGAAGGGTGAACGCATTCTGAAGATACTGCTGATCAGTTGGCCAATGGAGCCTTACCCACCAGAGAGCTGTGAAGCAGGGACAGAGAGAAGGTGCAGCCACAGAAAAATGTCCAAGGGTTGGGTGAGAAGGAGAAAAATATTTTGAGAAATAAATTAAGCAAAATATATGTATTTATTACAAAGTGCACTAAAACGATCCTTTAAAACCCTTGGCACAATCTGTACCAATGTAGGACACACTCCTCACTTCTGATGAAGTGGGCTGTCATTTACAAAAGCTTCAGATGACAATAAATCTTCAGTAAGTAAATCAGTATGATAAGGTACCCTTGTACCTTTAGCTAGCAGAAAAGCAGGGGCTAATTTATTATATAGTAGATGAGAAGTACTGGGATCACTCAGATTCATTTTTGCTGACATATTTTCTAAAAAAGATTGTGTCATTTGTCTCATGACATGAAGCTTAATGTCTACAATAGCAAAATGGCATTTACAGACGGGTATTTGATGTCCCACTAATACAACAACAACCCACAGCCTCAACGGTGTTTAAAATATAATTACATCTAATTGGGGGGAGAGGAGTTCTAATTTCTGTTCCACATATGTTACCACTAAGTCAGATTAACACTCCATCACCATGCATGTAAGGGGGGAAGCATCCTTCTACCACTTTGATAGATGCAGGGAGGGCAGGATACAAATCCAATTAAATAAATAAATAAATAAATAAAATAGATCATGAGGAAATTAGCCCTCCACCCCCCGCTTCTATTCATAACACTAACAAGGGTTTGCTGCTATACTACTATTAGATACTTCTAAATTGCCGAACCAGGAGAAAGATGAAGAACTGGGAGTAAGGCTGAGAAATAGGGGGGAGATTAGAAAGGGGGAGACAGAAATGAAGGCATATCATGAAAGGAAGAGAGCAAAATTGAGAAACTGTGGAAAAGAGGAACAGATATTAAGAAAAGAGGAAAGGGTATGTTATTTTCTATAACACACTAACAGGAAAAATTAGTGGTGGCTTGGTTGATGAGTTTAGTGGAATATGGAAATATTTGCCTGCTTGAACTAATCTTAGCAGAAATGCACCCTAAGCCCAAAGCAGAGCAACTGCTATTTACTGTGCTCGTCCTTCCATGCGCCCCTAGTGGCTGCAGTGCAGAAAACTGCATTACAATTTTTTGAAAAGTAAATGCATTCCGTAATTGCAGCATGATGCTGGCTTCAGGGGCCCTCCAGCTAACTTGGGCCTCCCAAATTTTGCCCCCTCAGCCTCCCCTCTCAGCAGCCTGGTTACCTACATACTGTGCCTGTCTTCGTTTCCTCCTCAAGTGTGCCATCAAGTCTCAACTGACTCATGGCAACCCCATAAAGTCCTACCACTGCCATTGCCTTTCTCTGCATAGCAGTCCTTGAAGGTCTCCCATGCAAGTACTAACTGTAGCTGGCCTTGCTTAGATTCCAAGATTTGATGGGATCAGGCTAGGCTGGGTTATACAGGCTGCTTTTTCCCATCTTCCAAGATTACAAGCCTCCTTGGGGGGGGGGCATGGGAGGCAAGTTAAACCCCCTTCCCAAGTGCAGCAGCATTAATCCATCTCTACCTCCACACACATCACAGCTGGTTTTTGCAGCTAAATCAGACATCTGGAAATCTCATCACCGTTCTCCATAGTCACATATAGTCTATCCCAGCAAAACTGAATCTTCCAAAAAGGAATTCGGATTTTCTTTGGTTAAAGGGGAAATTGGGGGCACTGGGGGGAACTGTCACCATGGAGTCTGATGTATTATTTCTTGTTTTTATTTTTCCCACCCCACATCTCAGCCTGCAACAACTTGAAACCTAATTCTTCTTTGCCTGCCAGAAGATCCACCATATATTGGCATGACACAATCTTAAAATCATGACCTGAAAAATCTGTTTTTCCTCTTTTTTATTTTATAACATATGTTCAGATGAAGAGTTCAAGTTCAAAAGCCTGCACATTGTTAAGTATCACTGGATTGGCCCTAATAAAAGGTATTGCATGGCTTGTGTTCATGGCTTCTAAGAGAATGGTAACAGCATTTCAAATTACAAGTTGGCTTCCACTGAAAATAGGCGAACCATAATTCTCAGCACAGTTCTGAAGTCTACTCCAAATACCCCTTCTCTTGTACAAGGAAGAGCCCAACAATAGACTCATCTGTTCACTTCTTAGATTTGTGCTGTCCTGCCTCTCACACATATTCTTCCTTCTCCTCCCACTTTGGTACTCCCCCCCCTCCACTGCCTCTGGCTATCAGACTCACAGGAACACATGGAGCTTTCTTATGCTGAATTAGATCATCGGTCCATCAAGGTCAATATTGTCTATGCAGACTGGCAGCAGCTCTCCAGGGACTTAGCTAGAGGTCTTTCACATCACTTACTGCCTGGTCCGTGGAAATGCTGGGGATTGAATCCGGAACCTTCTGCATGCCAAGCAGATGTTCTACCACTGAGACACAGCCACAGGCACTCCCAAAATTTTTGTTTTCAGAGCCTTCATTTCCCCAGTGCTATTTCATAAGCTTCTGCTAGCTTTCCTCTGTATGCTCACCTGATACTCATTGGGCCAAAACATGCTGACAGCCAGTTCCACTTGGTGCCACTGGCGTCCGTGGGAGCCAGAAACATTCCACACCACACTGCCCAGTGGACCACCATTCACCTTCACGTAGACATTCAGAGTCCCAGGGCTGTGCCCATCACGGCTGTACATGAAGTAGCTGAATTGGAGACAATGGGTGTCATTCTCACTTAGCGTCTGGAAGAGGATGTGAGCTTTCTGCCCCTGAGCATGCTGGGAGGAGTTGACCATCAGGTAGGATCCTACGACAGGAAAGAAGAACACAGAAGCTCAGAGTTGGATCCAGTGATGTATGAGCAGAAAGGGAAATATATGTAGCACAGTTCTACTTCCAAAAGGGGAAATACAATGGCCACAGCAACACATAGCATTTCAGTGTAATTTTTAATCATGGGCATATGAAGTAATTTTAGTACTTCTACTTCCAAGGATCATTGTGCACACAGAAATCTTCTACGGGGTCCAGCCCTCAGCTCAGACGTCACATGGAAATACGATTTCATGAATGTAACCTTTTTACAGTAAGAGTATTTGTCCAAAATCAGGCTGTCCCACCATTTTTGGTTCATTATAGTCTGATAGGACATTGATAGCTTCTGCTCTGATCTGTAATGTTCAGCCTGAAGCACACAACTCATTTGTAGGGTCTTCCTAACAATCCTCTCATTCTTGTGCTCATATCCTCCATGCAACTTTCCCTCTCAAGGAGAATTCTGACTATAACATAATTATATATCCAATTCCTTGTTCATCATATAAGGATTTTCAATTTACAATGCAAGATAATTATCAGTAAAACCTATCAACACAGAAATGTAAGAAAAAATACAGCTCAATTTCTCTCAACAACTAGCAGTGGGAGGAACTAGTAAATGCGTTAGGAGTGAATTCAGACACATGATTCTATCCAGTAAACACACCACGCTTCCTCCTAGGGCTTTGTGGTTATCCTGTCCTCCATTTTATCTTCACAACAGTGTGAACTTGGTTAGCAGGACAGGGAAGATGCGGCCACCGAACGAGCCTCATAGCTGAGTGGGGAGCTGAACCAGGGTCAAGCCAGGCCAAAGGGCATCCAACCCAAGCACCCAAAAGACCCAACATGGTTCTTCATGGCTTCTCTGCCTCAGAAAAAGGAGGAAATAGTGAGAGCCTGGGTCAAGAAGACCAAACTCTGTGAGGAAAGGCTGGAGAAGAGGAGGCTGAGGGGAGACATGATTGCTCTCTTGAAGTATTTTAAGGGCTGTCACTTAGAGGAGGGCAGGGAGCTGTTCCTGTTGGCAGCAGAGGATAGGACTCACAATAATCAGTTTAAATTAAGGGCGGGAAATTAAGGGCTGGATATTAGGGAAAACCTTTTTACAGTAAGAGTTGTGCACCAGTGGAATCAGCTGCCTAACGAGGTGGCGAGCTCCCCCTCACTGGCGGTTTTTAAACAGTCGCTGGACAAACCCTTGCCAGGGATGCTCTCGGCTGATCCTGCATTGAGCAGGGGGGGTGGACTACATGGCTTGTATGGCCCCTTCCAACTCTGTGGTTCCATGATTCTATGATTCTAAGTATTTCAGGGGGGCTGATCCACTCCAACCCCGAATTAAAGAACATGTTACTGTACAAAGAACTGTAGGGTATTTGATAAGATAAATAATGGTTTCTGGAATTGTTTCCAAAATTGCCTGGGCTAGGGGAGGACGGGGTTGATACCTATTATCACTGACCACCATAAAATATGGGGGGGGGGATAGGGAAAGGACCTTTTTGAGAGGTGGTGAACAATGTCAAACCAGGACTTATCCCCGAGTGCCATGAATTTCCCAAAGTACTGAGCAATGAAAATCTTGGCTACTGTAGCAGACAGCCCAGCTGGCAGTTGTTTTTTTTCCTCCAGAGTGATGTGCCGATCATGCTCCTCCAGGCAAATCATTGTTATCGAGCATTCTGTCATCTCCCAGGTTTAACAAGCAGCCACGTCACCCAAGAAAGACAAGCCCTGATACTGCAGCCAGCTCTTCTGAAATATAAGCTCCTTCCTCCAGCAACTGGACTAGAGTTAACATCCCTTCCAACATCAAGGAGATGCAGCTGGTCTGATGCACACTTGACTCTTGCAGCGTAGCTTGCTGCTTTCATAGGCTGGGCTCCCACATCGCTGGGAACATCCATACCACAACCACCTCGAAACCAGGATCATGAGTATAAATTGCCCCAGTGAGGAGCAGAAAGTGTGGCAATGGAAAATGCTGTCAAGTCTCAGCCAACTTATGGTGACCCCCATATGGCAGAAGACAAACCGAGGTGGTTTGCCATTGCCTACCTCTCTGAGTAGTGACCCTGGACTTCCTTGGTGGCTTCTGAGAACTGACAAGCCTGGGCCAGCCAGGTCTGGTTAGCAGAAAACTCTGAGCTCCTTGTCAGAAGGGTAGGGTAAAAAAAAAATGCACTCAGAGCAGTGTACATGGTTCTCCCATTACATCCTCACTACAACCCTGTGAGGTAGGCTGAGAGAGAATACCTGCCACACAGTTTCCCAAGTGAGTCTCGTGGCAGGTGGGGATTTGAACCCAACTTTATTCTGCTCTAGGCCAACGGGCTGACTGCTACACCATACTGGTTCTCTCAGCATCTGGGCAACCCGTGACACAGAAGTTCAGCCATAACTGAAATGACACAGGGGTCAGTCATGGGACAATAGTAATCACACTACAAAGGCAACATTTGAATCAAGCCTTTAATTAGTCATATCCCACCTCCCCCGAAACATCAAGTTTAGAAACTGGCTGTGTACACTGGGTAAGATGCCACCTACAATATTCACACCAATCCTCCGATCTATCAACAATTGGACCAGTAACTCGAGTAAGGAAAGGCTTTCTTTTTTAAAAGGATTTAAAGCATGATGATGAGCACTGACTTATAGGATTTCTAGCCTCAAAGTGGGGCCTGGAAATCTCCCAGAATCACAGCTGATGGCTGCTTTGGAGGGTGAATTCTATGGCATTATACAGCACTGATGTCCCCCCCTCCCCAAACCCCACTCTCCCCAGGTTCCACCTACAAATCTCCAGGATCTTCCAACCCAGAGATGGCATCCCTACTTATGAAAAAAGAAAAGGTCAAAGGACATGCCTGATTTGCATTACATCTTGCTTCCAGTCATGCGGCTAATCAAACAGGATCAGCTAGATCCAGCAAGGTTGCCTGTAGGCAAGCTTATCCTTGTCGTGGTCTACCATCAAATACCTGTGGTGTCTTGGCTGCATCTACTCCAATCAGCAGCATGGCCAAATGGTTTTGACGGACAGATAGAGCTCAGCTCCCCATCTCAGGGACTTGCCATCCCTGGTATTGCATGCTTAGTGGAGCGGTAAATCTCTTCTCATCTCTAACCCAGGCAACAGACCATCAGTGGAGCCTGGCTCTACAATCCATTCCCTCTGCGAGAGCAGCTTTCACACATGAGAGTTCTTCCACTGAGAAGGTTATTTTAAGACAAAAAAATGTGTAAGGGGTGGAAATCATATACATAATGTGAAGGAGGATTCTGGTGGGTAGCCGTGTTGGTTTAAAGCAGTAGAACAAAGTTGGAGTTCAGTGACACCTTTAAGACCAACGAAGTTTTATTCAAGAAATGAGCTTTCATGTGCATGCACACTGTTATCTGAAGAAGAGTGCATACATACACAAGCTTATACTTTGAATAAAACTTTGTTGGTCTTAAAGGTGCCACTGGACTCCAACTTTGTGCTACTCTGAAGGAGCCATTGCACTATATTCATCATTAAGTGAAGTGTGAAGCCTTCCTCTATCCTAAGCAGCTCTTGGAGGAGGATCAAAAACATGTAATACATTTTATTAGGACCAACTAAACTGACACAAAACATTGTGTAAGCTTTGGAGCTCACCAGAACTCTTATCAGGCTGAACCTTCTCAGTGGAAGAACTCTCATGTGTGAAGCTTAGACGGCTAGAGAGACAGTGGCGATGTGCTCGCGACAGAGTGACAACAGCATCCTATAGGACGTTCATGAGATCCTATGAGACTGTAGCCAAGGCCGCTAAAAGGGAATATTATGCGGCCACGATTGCATCTGCGAGCTCTCGCCCAGCCCAATTATTCAGAACAATTTGGTCTTTGACTACACTGCCACAGGGCAGATCAAACGATAGGAAATTGGAGATTGGCTGTGAGGCATTTGCGAGCTATTCCGCTGAAAAAGTCTTGTTGCTCCGCCACAACCTCCCTGCCACAGTTGAGACAGTAACGGAACTCGAGGCTCCATGCACGTCTGGTCCCATTCTGGATTATTTCGGTCCACTCAGTCTAGAGGAGGTTGACAGGTTACTCTCATCTGTTCGCCCGGCCACTTGCAGCCTTGATCCGTGCCCATCGTGGCTGGTTAAAGCCAGTCGTGATGGGCTACGAGGTGCGCTAAGGGAGATCATCAATAAGTCCCTCGTTGAGGCTCTGTTCCCTAGCGTGTTAAAGGAGGCAGTGGTCTGCCCTCTCCTTAAAAAACCATCCCTGGATCTGGCTGAATTAGCTAATTACCGGCCAGTATCCAATTTGCCCTATTTGGGCAAATTGATTGAGAGGGCAGTGGCGGCTCAGCTGCAGGGTTTCTTGGATGATGCCTCCGTGTTAGATCCCTGTTTCTGATTGCCCGGAGGCATGGGCTGGGCTGTCACCAGTATGCGGATGACACCCAGCTGGTGCAGAATGCAGCGAGGCTGTTGCTGTGTCTTCCTGTGCGGGAACACATCCAGCCCACACTAAAAGCTCTGCACTGGCTGCCAATAGCATACTGGATTCGGTTCAAGGTGGTGGTTTTGACCTTTAAAGCCCTATATGGTCAGGGACCTGCTTACCTGATGGACCGCCTTTCTCCACATGTTCCCCAGAGGGCACTAAGATCTGGATCCCAATACTGCCTGGCCCTTCCGGGCCCTAAAGAAGCCAGGCTAGTGGTGACGAGGGCCAGGGCCGCTTCTGTGGTGGCCCCGCACTGGTGCAATGAGCTCCTGGAGGACACCAGGGCCCTGTGGGACCTTCTGCAGTTCTGCAGGAACTGTAAAACGGAGCTCTTCCACCAGGCTTTTGATTAGGGGTCCGTCGTTGTGTCCCTGGCCCTAACATCAGCACTAAAGTAACATCAGCACCAAAGTAATATCTGATAGCCTGGCAAGGAACCTGGAACATAGTGATTGTTATATCTGAATGCTGAAAGAATGCCATCATTGCTTACTTGCACTGCTAGCACTTTGCATTTTGTTGTGGTTTTAACTGTTTTATCTGTTTTAATATTTGTATAATGTATTTTTATATATATGACTGTGAGCCGCCCCGAGCCTGCCGTCGCGAGGCGCGTGGGATATAAATAAAATAAATAAATTTAGGAGCTGCTTAGGTTGGAGGGAGGCTCCTTAGGCTGGAGGAACTTCCTCCAGCTTAAGGTAGGATATCGCCCAGGGACTTTCTTCCTCTTTCTGTTTCCATTGTTTATATATGTATACACTGTCAAGTCGCAACTGACTTATGGCAACCCCAGTGAGGGAAGTGAGATGCAGAGGTGGTTTGCCATTGTCTTCCTCTGCAGATTCAAGATGGTCTCCCATCCAAATACCAACCCTGATTAGCTTCCAAGATCTGATGAGATCCAGCTATACCATGGACTTATGGCAACTATTGGGGTTAACTGATGTGGTTAATCCAGTTCCCACTAGTTAGCAGAGTGCTTAAATAAAGCTGCAAATGCAGCAGCATTACATTACCAAGTTACTCAGCTAAAAACCTACAAAGAGCCATGTTACAAGTTCAACAGAAATTTTTATTTGAGAAGTACACTTTGGATAGGAAAGAGCAGGGACAGGATAGAGTACTAACTTACTAGCTAAAGGATGGAAGCAGATGGCAAGAGGGTCATCTGCCTCATGGTTCCAAGAGAGGACCGCATATTGTTCCTCTTGGTGTGTGCAGGGAGAGAGTTCGTCTTTATCTGAGAGAGAACGGAGGGAAGGAAATTGTGCTTGAGAACACAATCTACATTTCAAAGGGGACAGGGGAAGAAGAGTAAACACAGGACTAAGCTCAGTGCACCTATCTAGCTACCTAGTCTCTCTTGCCACGAAGTATAGAGGCTGAGGCAGGGACATTGCACCTGGAACTTCCAACAGCAACCCCAGCCAGAGGCTGCCAAGGCAAGTGAAAAGCAGAAATGGTTTGCAGTGCTTCCTATCCAATACTGACCCTGCTTAGCTTTTAAGCTCTAATGAGATCAGGCTAGACCATGGACTTATGGTGACCCCAGCAAGGGTCTTTCCAGGCAAGTGAGAAGTGGGGGTGGTCTGCCATCACCTTCCTTTTGGTAGTGTCCCATTCAAGTGCCAGGCTACACCATCCCCCATCAATTGTCTGTCAGGTAAAAAATGCTCTAAATAAAATCTCAAATAAAATGCTCAAAATGGATAAATGACTCATCTTTCTTCTTAGTGGCTAATTTTCCCAATGAGGTGGGAGATGGAGGAGCAAGAAAAATTAGCCGCTGAGAGATAAGGGTTGATAAACAGTAGACAGAGAAAGGGAACTGTCAACTCCTCTTTTCTCTGTGTGGATGTGACCCCTTGTGCCTTTTCTCTATCTGATGCTCTGGCAAAATGATGGATAGATAGGTGAATGCAGATGGATAAATGGATGTAGAGGAGATGCAGATGGGTGGTTACAGTGTGGATGGATAGCTGGAAGTAGACAGATGGATGCAGACAGATCTTTCTTTGTTCCAACAATACGTCATCACAGAACACAATAAATGGCAGGAGCAGACCAAGAATAGCTAAGCACAAAATGGAACCGTTCATCATCATAATAGTCGATGGCACAAACAAATTCTCAACAGGTAGCATTCACATCCGGTAAGGATGCTCTCACACGGCGAATGTACCAAATAGCCAGCTTATGATGATGCCATCTCCACATGCAATTCCCATGAAAAGCAGTTCTTAAAAGAACCAATCACAGCTTCTCACAGGCTTGCTTGAATTCCAAAATGAGGGTTTGAAAAAACTGGTATTCGTCCTGGGAAGCATCTGCCAGTAAGCTCCAGAATGTACTTAAGGATACTTAAAGGTGAAAGGAAACGATTGATTATTGAGTGGGACTTCATTTACTCTAGGGCTTCAAGCATAAAACCCACGGTTTTGGGATCTTCAAGGCAGCCCCAAAAACACTCGCAGAGATTAGGAGAAATCCTCAGGACTTGGATGTGACACTCCTTATTGGGCAAAGTGTCTGTCTGGCAGATGTTTGCTATGCGTTCCCTAACATCAGCCTCTCCCCCATTTCCTGTACGTTAGCACAGCAGGTGTGTCAAATTTGCAGTTTGTCATAATCTGCAGCTGGGGGGGGGGGCACAGTTGTAGATTAGGTGGCAATAGCCTGCAAGGGGGGGAGATTTGGGCAGCAGGTATGCTCATGCTGAAATATGCGGGAGAACACAGCTTTCTTGGCACACTGGAGAAGTTGGGGGGGGTTACAGCAGCACGTGAGAAAGAGTTTAAAGTGGGGATGATTGGAAGTTGCAGGGAGAAGCTCACAAATTGTAGATAGAAAAGGATGCTGGTGCAATGATTTTGGCAGGCCAGATGTGGAGATCTGGTGATAATGGAAAGCAGAAGCCATGGCTCAGAGGTGCACAGAAGGTCATCTCCAGCTACAAAATGATCCAGTGGTAGGTGATGTAGAAGACCTCTGTCTGAGATTCTGGAGAGTTGCTACCAGCCTGAGTAGACAATACTGACCTAGATGGACCAAGTATAAGGCAGCTCCATGTGTTCACATGTTACAGGTGCAGGTCCCAGGTAGAATCTCTGCAATCTCCCAGTTAAAGGATTGCAAGTAGCAGGGCTGGCAAAAATCCTTACTAATTCTGCTGCTGGGTAGGTAGCATGACCTTGAGCTGAATGATACCAGCTCGAGTATTTGACCTTAATGACACCGACTAATGATGCAATCCTATGAAGATTTACCTCAATCTAAGTCCATTGGGTTTACACTGGAGTGACTTGGCAGAGGGTTACACAGTTAGCCAGTTGGAGAGAGCTGCATTTTCATAGCTTTCATCATAGTGCGTACAGGTAAAGATGACTAAAGGAACCAAAGGGGGAACTTTTAAACCTGTTGAGATGGATTTGCTTGTATCTAACAGTACCATTATTAACAACATCACAACCATATGGTCTGTCATACGGGGTCGCAAGGTGGAGTAGCAACAGCCTGACAAGACTTCAGAAAGCAATCAAAATCTATACGTGTGTTAAGGGCCATCAAGTCGCTTCCAACTTATGGTGACACTATGAATTAAGGACTTCCAGAATGTCCTATCGTCAGCAGCTTTGCTCAGGTCTTGCAAACTGAGGGCCATGGCTTCCTTGATTGAGTCAATCCATCTCATGTTGGGTCCTCTTCTTTTCCTGCTGCCTTTGACTTTTCCTAGCAGGATTGTCTTTTCCAGTGACTCTTGTATCCCCCCCCCCCCAAAAAAAAAGAGCTGATAAAAGAGACTATCCAATGAAACCCGTGGCTGTCTTTATTTGGTCTCTTTTTGTAATGTGACTCCAACTACAGATTACTGATTGCTCTGTCCCATTAAGCATTCCTCTTCTGCAGCCTCAACTGTAATATTATATGAATTAAGGCTTTGATGACAGCTATAATTTAGCCATGGGGCCACAGTGGCTCAGAGGTTAAGACGCTGAGATGCAGACCAGAAGGTCTGTAGTTTGGCAATTCGAGACCCTAGTGCCGTGTGACAGAGTGAGCTCCTGTCTCTGGCCCCAGCTCCTGCCAACCTAGCAGTTTGAAAGCAAGAAATTGCAAGTAGATAAATAGGTACCACTTCGGTGGGAAGGTAACAGCATTCCGTGCGCCTCAGTGTTTAGTCATGCCACCCACATGACCACGGAAACGTCTTCGGACAGTGCTGACTCTTCGACTTGGAAACAGATATGAGCACCGCCCCCTAGAGTCGGATTCGACTAGCTTTCGAGCAAGGAAAACCTTTACCTTTAGAATTTAGCCAGTATCTATTAAGCGAAGGGCTCAAAGCACATGCTGCATCCAGAGTCCAGAGATCACCAGGTGGGTTCTGGTAGAATGTCACCTTCCACCACCTACCCACTGCCAAACAGGCCCAGATAATTGACAACAACATGCCAGCAAACTGGATAGCTGTTTCCCCTTCAGTCTTTATTGCCTTGACACTCCTCACTCCACCTGGATTTCAACCATTTAATTTCCGAGTTCCACTTCCTCGTATCATTTAACACAGAGCTGCTTCTGATTTTAAACTGTGCTCAGCAGGCTGTTAGGCTGTTGAGAGGCTATTATCCGAAGAAATTCCATTTGCATCTCAGCATCTTGGCTTGGAAGAGAGCAGGAGGGCCAGGTACTCACCCACATTGCAAGACCTTCAGGGGCTTCATTGTTTTTACCTTTGCACCTCCAGAAGTATACAGACCCCGACAGAATGCAGGGCTCTTACCTGTCCCCAAGATTAAATCTCATTTATTGAAATGTTACTCTGGCAACATTCTAAAAGGCACATCAAATATCCTCCTGACCAGGAAAGGCCAGAGAACTGGTGGTTAAATCAAAATGAGATTTTAAAATCTCATCCATCTTAATAAACCCAGATCCTGTAAGTAACAAACCTGATCCATTTATTTAAATCTCAAATTGTTTTCCTGACAGCGGTCCTTTAATTATTAATTGCATTGACTCATTTAATTTACACAATGCGCCCACGAGATTGTCTTTCCCGAGATTCCTCATTGAGTAGTTTAGGGCTTCTGCCAAATGAAAACACAGCAATTAACCGTGTGTTGTCAAGTACATGTAAATAAACCCATGCATCATTTCTGCCTTCTGCTGGATGACAAGAGAATTGCTGGCTATCGTCCTGTCACAAATGCTCCAGGTGAACTAGAAGGCCTATATGTCCCAGTTCTCACACAGCAAAACTCACTTTTCCCTTAGAGAATGGGAAGCAACAGGTTTGATTCTTTTGAAAGCTCCAAATCTAGAGCCCAAAGACGGTTATAAAAGAGAACTGCAGCCAGGAGGAATTCTCCATCATTCCAGAACAGCATCTGCCTTCATGTTTATTTGCTTTATGGTTGGGTTCATGCTGCGCCACTTTCCTTAATGATTTCATCAGATGCTCAGAGATTGGGGGGGAGGAAAAAGAATCAGCATGGGAAAGCCCAGGCTGAGAAAGAAACAGCAGAGATACAGAGATGACAGAAAGAAGACAAAGGTGTTCTTTTGCTGAACCCAACATGTAAAATCAAAAGCTGATCTTCTTCCCTGTGTGCCCTGAAGACACAATAATGCAGAGGTAGGCAGACAAACAAAGGCCTGGATTCAAATCTCCTGGCAGGGAGTAAACCTAACCATACTCAGCCACTTCATATGATCCTTTTGTGAAAGAATGCAGCAAGAATTACAGCTGAAGTTCCAGGTGGGGGTAATATACATTAGAAAAATCTAATCCCCTGAGGAATGCATCCATTTGGGTATAACTCTGGGGGTCTTAAAATGGGGGCAAGATCCCTGATTGGCTGGATTATGTAGCCTACAAGATGAGCGAAAGACTGCCAAAGCAGGTGCCAAAGAGGTCACTGAATGAGAACTAAACTATGTGGGAAAGGCAAAGTTTAGACACGTCTTTCTGAAAACTCAGCTCTCTTTTGCACCCCAGAAGTGCCTGCTCATGCAAAGACTGACTCATCCATTGTACATAGCAATTAGCACATTACCAGTTAAGTTTTGTAAAGGTAAACAGGTAATGTTTCAAGCCAACAAGTTAAGCAAAGGTCAAGATGGAATAGGGCATTTGGCTCATCACCAAGTAGCCCGCCTGAAAGCAATGGCAACATCCATTCTTGATCATCAGAAAGAATGACTAACATTGAACAACATCAGAAATCAGTGACCACGAACCACTGGAGCTGTATCAATTTATTCCCAGATATCTGTGTAGCAGAACAAGGAGGACAGAGTAGGCCACCCTGGGCAGATAATTACCCTTCCCAGCCCCAATTTCCCATCCTTGAGAAACTCAAGAGCAACAGAACAAAATGGCCTCCACATAGTGACCCGGAGGTGACATCATCATGCCAGGCATGTTGTGTGGGGGATGCTCTAGCATTTGGGCAAAAGCTCTATGGTGACTATAGAGGTTTTTGCCCAAATGCTAGAGCATCCTGCCCGACATGCCCAGTGCCAGAAGACTCCCAGAGTAAGACTGGACACACACACACACCGCCACCAGCAGTCAGGCAACCCTACATTAAAGTAATAATGCAGCCCTGGCTATATATGGAAATTTGTTTCAGGAAAAGCCATCTTGCTCAGGTGGAAAAGCCTCCTTTCAGTGAGACTCCTCACTTAGCAGAAGGGAGCCAAAGGTTCAAGCCCTGTCAGTTTTGGGGTCAAAGGAGCACATAGAACTTCAAAATCATTCCTGATGTCATAGACCACAGTATGGACTCCTCATCTTTAGGCAAAGAGGCCAAAGACTCTGATGAAGAAGAGGCTGAGCACCTGAAACCACTACAGAAGGAGGCAAGTGAGACACCTCCAGAACCCAAGAAGACTGAGTCAACACTCTCACCATAGGATACACCCCGCCTTCTGACTCACACTTAGACTCTGGACCCTCCACCCCAGAACCCACCGTAGCCCCTGAGATCTTTCCCCAACTGACCCTTCAGGCCCCCACAAAACGAAGAACCACCCCAACCCTGTTGGAGTCCTGGCCACCATAGCCAGATGCATCACCTTTAAGAATGAGTAGCGTGCTCCTGGAGGGACCGAACTTGCACCTCCTCTTCCTTGCAGGAGTATTTAAAGCCTCCATTCACCCTCAGCCTTTGCTGGAACAACAACTCTGTGATACTTGGATCCAGCAGCTTGACTCCCGAGCCACAGTCTAAAGCAGCCGAGGCAACCTAACAAGCAAGCCAAAGAGGGTGGGCCAAGAGTCTAGAGTCCTCAGACAGATGCAGTTTTCTTCAGACTAAACACACAACACTTTCCTGGCATCATACAAAAACAGTGCTGATAAAGGGCAAATGGGAAATTGCATCAGAAATTGAAATGTTGTGCAAGAGCTTGATTTGTGGAAAGGCCAAAATAAAATTCACCCACTGTTCCAAAGCCATATAAACCTCAAAGCTCTGACATGCAAGTGCTGTTCTTTCCCAGAGACAAACACCAAACTCAAAACCCTGCAACCGGCATGATAAACTATGGCAACAGTTTGTTATGGCCAAAATCGCGGACTCAGTACAAAGAACGCAACAGACAGGCATAGCTATGCATATGAGATATGTGAAAACATGGTCACCGATACTACACTATCTGTCAAAGGGAGGAATCCTCCCAAGTAACACGGCATACCACGAGTGGCTACACTTGTGAGACACACTAAGTTACCAGGTGTACTAATAGGATCATACCCCGCACTTGCATTCAGAACAACACTCAGGTTAAGCATTAATAGTACCTTACCAAGGGAAATGCAGTGTCACTTGTTAACCATAAGCAGCAATGTTCACTGCTATGTAAAAGGTAACATGTATTATATGGATGTACTCTGTTTTTAATATACCAATAAAAATTAATTTAAAAAAACAAAAAACAAAAAAAACCCTGCAACTGGATTTGGGATTCGAACCTCAGAGGCTTGCCATCCCATTAGGTTCTCCCGACTATTGGCACTAAAGGGGGGAATCTGCTAAACTAGAAAGGAACAGGCTCTTTTGTCCATTAAGTCAGACTGCACATTGCCTTTTCTTGTGATGACAACCACTCTGTCAGAAACTTGGCTGGAATGCTCCAGCTTCATTTGCTCAAAGACGACATGTTTTCTATTAATACTTAAAACTTTCCACCGAGCTTTGCCTAAGGAGCCCTCACACGTCTTCTGCATCACAGATTGAGAACAGATTGAGAACACAGATTGAGAACAAGGTTAGCCATGGCAAAGAGGCATTGTGCTTCTCATCACAGGTATCCATTTATAGGGTTGCCAAGTTGATCTTCGCCAGGGTCTGGCCAAGTTGATCTTCGCCAGAGCCGGCGTCTGGTGTGTGCGCGCCGCACGCACATCACCCGGAAGTGACGGGAGGATGCCAGGCACGCTGGGGGCGGGGGCACGGCCATACAAGGGAAAACCATAGAGTTTTCCCTTGGATGGCTGTGGCCCTGCCCCCAGCATGCCCGGCGTGGTCGCGTCACTTCCGGGTGACGCTCACGTCGGGGTGGAGTTCCCCCCGGGGCCCAATCTGGCAGCGCCGGGGAACGGGCCTCTGAGGCGGGGTTTTCCCCGCCCCCAGGGGGGACTTGGGATCCCTATCCATTTAACCTATTAAGCCTAACTATAATTGGAACCCAGCTACCTTCCAACAATGGGCTCAACTATACCATGCAGTTATTTCTATGTAGATTTTTATATTTTTAATGGCAAATGTAGCTTATTTCATTCTTAAGGACAGAATGGTAGAAGAATGGTGTGAAGCAAGCAGAAAACTCTAACCCTTTTGTTGGATTTACGAGTCGCTTACATTTCAGTCATTATGGGGTTAACTGGTACTGTTAGTTGCTGGTAAACAGGTCATGCCATTGTGTAATCTGTAACTACTTAGAAGTAGTCTTTAGTTTGCCCCTAAGTAGGAGGTATTTTGACCTGTAACCTTTCTATAGGTCAGTTAGCATCTTGTTTGAAATTATTGCTTCGATTTTGTATGCATGTATTCACAACATTTATTGTTGATCATCCGCTTTTTGGTGCTGACCAAGGAGGAGAAGAAGAGTAGCCATTATCCTTTTCTTTAGCAATGTGACTATTAGCATTAGTTAGATGCTAGGATGTATTGTTTACATTTCTTTTGTCCAAACGTTCCCTACCCTCTTTTTAAAATCATTTTAGTAAAGTAACTTTTAAACATGGAGTATGCTTTGCTCCAGCCTTATTTAAAGGCAAAAATCCCAATACTTTTACCATTTTCCCACTGGAAAGTGCCATCAAGTTGCAGCCAATGTACTGAGGGCCGCACATGATTTTCAACGCAAAAGACAGAGGTGGTTTGCCATTGCCTGCCTCTGCTAGCAACCTTGGACTTCCTTGGTGGTTTCCCATCCAAGTACGAACCAGGCCCAACCCTGCTTAGCTTCCAAGATCCAATGAGATCAAGCTAGTGTGGGCCATTTGGGTCAGGGCAGGGGGGGAAAGTCTGCCTATAAATTCTCCCCAGTACTGGTAAAAGCAAGTGAGAAAATGGATAGGGGTATATCCATATTCTTCTCTTCCTTGATAAAGCAATCCTGGCAATTACGTATACAAAACAAGAGGGAGTCATATGAAATAAGCCAGGAAGAAATTGTAATGTATAGTTGAACCTATAATAATGGATGCTTTGAGAAATGGTCATTCTCAGAGTTACAGATATATGGAATAATGAGCACAGCAAAATAATCTGGACAATATCAGGGCCTGATGCAGGTTTTAAAGGTCCTTGGTGGGATAATGTCTCGGGGACCCCCATGCAGGCATGGTTGGTACACATAAAAAGAGGGCAGGCAAGGGGGTGGCTGCTGCTGCTCCTCAGTCCCATCACTGACTGGTGAGATTAATGGGTTTAGGCTGGAGTAACTCTGCACAGGATTGTACAACAAATCAGATCCAAACAAACATGGGCTTAGATCCCGTGACCTGCCACCAAAAGACACTGTTGGTCTGAGATCTTTCCTGTCTCTCCTCTCTCCCAAAGTCCTTTCCAACCCCAGGAACTTTATTCCCAGAGTAGAATAACTTGTGTACTAATAGTCACCTGGGCTAGGCAGCTACAGTAGGGAGGGGAAGATCACCCTTTCCACCTGTTGCATGAATGGAGCTCAAAGAACACAAAGAAAGCAAGGATTTTGCCTCCCAAATGGAGTAGCCCAATCCAGAGAGCTGTTAGCACAGGTCACTCCACCCTAGGAATAAACATTCCCCCTCTCTGGGGAGAGAGATGAGTCAGGGAAGATCCTGCTATCCTTAGACCAATGGATCATGGGATCCCATCCATGAAAAGGATTTCAGACTGGGGAACCAATCTGGATTTTTTTTTCTTGAAAATGTTTTTTAACTTTCGATTTATTGATTGCTTTTTCCCAGAATAAAATGTTCTTTTTATTCACCATCATCTTTTATATTCCCTTCAAGAGCACTGCCTGGGAGCTGATATATTTCTACCAGGTTGGAGAGAAAAGTAATCCTTTCACATGGAACCCAGCCACGTGCCGGCTAAATAGGCAGATTACCTTTTCTCCTCCAAGTCTTCCCTCCTCCTGTGAAATTATTAATGTGCTAATGAGACTGGGTCTGTTTGGCCCAAGAAACACCAACATTTAACAGCCTCACTTTGAGTTTACTCCTTTTGTCTGAACTGCAGCCAAGAGATGTCTTTCGAAAGCCATCCGTTGCACCATCCCTATTTGCCAGGGTCTTATTTATTAATGATGGATAATGATGGATACTTCCTTCTCACCATATCCACCAGGGATGAGATTAAATTTAAACTGCTGCAGGGGATGTCAGAGAGATGACGGCATGCCTTGATAGAAAAGGAAAAAATTGCAGAATGCAGACTCATCAGGGGGTGGCTGCTTGTTGGTTCCCTAGGGATATATTTGGTTGTCTTGAATCCCCAAGACTTCTTTCAGGAAATACTTTAAGGCAGTAGTTTCCAAATTATGAAGAAGAAGAGCTGGTTTTATACCCCACCCTTCACTACCCAAAGGAGTCTCAAAGTGACTTACAATCTCCTTCCCTTCCTCTCCCCACAACAAACACTCTGTGAGGTAGGTGGGGCTGGGAGAGCTCTGAGAGAATTGTGACTGACCCAGGGTCACCCAGCTGACTTTTATGCGTAGGAGGGGTGGGAAATCAAGCCTGGTTCTCCAGATTAGAATCCACCACTCTTAATCACAAGACAGCACCACCATCATACCAGCTTTTCACTGTGTGACTGAAGCTCGCAATCACACGGCAATGCTGGAGCGTGGCAAAGAAGTGACGCAACAAGCGTTTCACGTTTGTGCGCATGCGCTGTTCCGAGAAGCAGCACTGCTTTCAGTTACGTGTTTGTGCGCATACGCTTATGAAAAACATCCAGTTTGCAACAGGACTTGGACGGGTGCTGGATGCCATGGGATACTAGCGCTCCCGTGATCAGATGCCCGCCCCTGCCCCGCATTTTCTGCTTCCTCCCCGCCTCTCCCCACCCCTGCCTGCCTGGGGCCAGGGAGGGCCTTGGCGGGGCTTCCTCGCACTCCCGCCGGCCTTGCAGGTCCACCGCCAGACCCCTGATGGGGCTCGGCAGTGGAGCCACAAGGCCAGCGGCGGCCGGGACCGTTGGGGGCCGGGGGCCTTCACAGGGCTTCCTCGCACTTCCGCCGGCCTTGCAGGTCCACTGCCGGGCCCCTGATGGGGCTCGGCAGTGGAG